>NC_085000.1:10975452-11000452 GCF_963854185.1 Sardina pilchardus | reverse complement strand
TGGGTCTGAATCTTCAACCCCTGATATATTCAAGCCCAATAACCTGCTCCTTCAAGACTATATCCTTCAAATTAACATGTCTTCTTGAAGGCGATACAGTTAACCGTGAAGTCTAAACACCTGGTTATTAGTATTACCTGGAGATTATGCAGATATGACTAACCTCTATCCTGCAAATCAATCTGTTTTTAACTAAAGCATCAGGCCCTGGATACACATAATTTCCTTGAGATTTTGCGACTAACCCTCCAACCAGTGAAATGCTGACATGAGCATCCCATCTCCTCTCAGACGCCATCAGGTCTAGCTGAACAGCAAACACGTTTCATATTCATTGTTTTGGGGGCTATTCAGCCGAGACGTGGGGGCAACCACTTCCAGCATGGAATAATGCATGCTGCGTTGGAGTGCTAACTCCTCTCCCCCCGCACCCCACAAACAGTGTTCCTGATGCGTTCACATTCGCTTGGTCTACCCTCTCCTGGGCTCTTTTTTAGCATAAGAACCCCTCAACCCAACACCCAACCACTTCATCCCCCTGCCAGGGTTTTTTTTTTCGTTCTAAGGTTGTATTTTAGGCAGTTACCATAGTAACCAACCCTTGGGATGGGATCCTGTGTCAGGAAATGCTTACGGGTACAAAACAGAGAATGAGACCCTCACCCGTAGAGAGGGGTAAATGGAGGTAGAGAAAGGGGGGTACAAAGAGAGGAACAGAGAGAAAGACAGAGAGAGAGAGAGAGAGAGCTCTCCAGCCTCATAATTGTCTCAGTCTCATAATTGGTGGTGGGGTAGTGTTGGGATCGAGGCTCTTAACGCCCCCCTCTGCTCAGCCTCCTCCTGAGACCAGCGTCCAAATGATGAATCACAGAATCCAATCAATAATTCAAACACATTCAGGCTACTACTCCACAGACTAATCAGAGAAGGGGTGCAGAGAGAGACACAGAGAGAGAGAGAGAGAGAGAGAGAGAGAGAGAGAGAGAGAGAAAAATACATCATACACTAACATTTATTGCCAGGAAATGGTGGGTTGTGAAGGCAAGAGGCCATCACAGGTCTTGTTTCATGATAAAACAAATGAGTTGAACTGAGAAATTCTCTTCCTGGCTGTGCAGGAAAAAAGCTTTTTTCCATGTCTTTGAACTTCTTTTTTTAGACCATGACTAGTGTGTGTATGTGTGTATGTGTGTATGTGTGTGTGTGTGTGTGTGTGTGTGTGTGTGTATGTATGTGTGTGTGTGTGTGTGTGTGTGTTTCAGATAACAAAGATGAACATAAATCAAACTCCGGCCCAAATGAAGTGCCTCTTCCTGGGGTCATCGTGACTTCCATGTCTCTCTCTTATTCTGGTGGAGTCATTCCGCTGGACCGAGAGTCACCTTGTATAGATCGGCTGCTAAGAAGGATTGGGGCCTGCTGCAGCACTCAATAACAAAGCTGCACAGATAGCATATCACCGCATGTCATCCATGTTGTGTGCAGCTGTGAATCTAAAACCATGGTCCGCAGATGAGGATAAATGACCACGCCGACACAAAGCAAGAGGAATAGGCTAGCTATATTGACTGCAGCATCACAAATACTGTGCCTACCTTGAAGAAGCAGAGGACCGCACATGTGGACAAACAAGATCATTAATTTGGAACACGAGACAAAAGGGTGGTGGTGGGGGGGGGGGGTATGACCCACAATTCTGGAGGAAAGGGAGAAATGTCCCCTATTTCACAATTATGTTGGAGAGAGAAGTCCCATAAGCATCCACAAGGTGCTTTAGAAAAGACAACATCCCTCCCTCCCTCCCTCGCTCCATTCATCTCCCAGCTCGTTTGTTCTCCAGCTCTTGATATGCTGCTGCCGCGGAGCCTGAAGGACGATCCACTAATGGAAGCTGGAAATCAAGACTAAAGGTCACCCAAGGTCGGATGAGTGTTTTTCTCTGCCTGTCATTTTCCTCAAGTGAAGTTGACAACATGCCATTTTTTTTGTTGTTGTTTGTTTTTCAAATGTAGAATGTCTGGCCAGTATGAAAGCAGGGGTCATCCCAAAACAACAGAGTGTGACGTTGATGAGCAGGATAGCGGGTGGTGCTGTGAAGCTTGAAGCAATGACAGGCTGAAAGATAGTGATTGTCATGTTATGGGCCTTTTCACAGCCCACCCTCACCTGCACACGCAATTTCCCTCATTTTTCTGGACACTGGAAGTAGTCTAACGTGTGTGTGTATGTGTGTGTGTTTACTCTTGTGACAGGCTGTGCATCCACTGTTAGAATGGATCCAAGGAGGAATCATGTCTGCCTTTGGCAACGGACCCAGCCCGGTTTGCTACCTTTGAATTTGAGCCATCTCACACTTTCCTCTTTTCTGTTTCTGTTCTTAATATGATCACAGCGTATCTGCTCTTCCCTCATCTTACTTCCGTGTAAATAAGTCTTTCCAATAGTTTGAGGTCTGAATCAAAACGGGCAACTGGGACACTTTCTCCGATCCAAGAAACTACTTTGGAGACAGACTAATTAAGAGGCAAACATGTTTTGGCTTAAAGGTGTTATCAGCAGTTTTGGCAAAAGAGAGTGAGTCTAAAAACTCAGAGGCCAAACAACAACACCCCCCCCCCCCCCCCCAACGTCCTTCTGCTCAGGCAGAAAAGTGCATCTTGGCCATGATTTACACAGAACTTTATCCTGGTTTATTGGCTGTTCAAGTGCGACAACATTTTGCTTTTTATTTTGCAATTGTCTCAGATACCAGCTTTGCCCCTCTGAGTAAACTACATGCTAGGCTACCTGCTACAACGTGCAGAGAATCCACAATATCGCAGATATTCTCCAAAACATCCCAACACGCCTTTAGAATTACAATCGCAAATACTCCACCTTAAGGCGCTTCTCAAGGCCATGTAAAGTAAGCGAGACAGACGATAGACATCGCTAATATGGTCGGAAAGGCCATCCCATTAGACTGCCGTCAATCACACACAGGGTCTGACAGGGGTGAGAGCAGCTTTGCTTTGCTTTGTAATCAACGCCAGTGGCAGTTTGCAGCGCAATCTACCCAGCAAGGGGTCCCCACACAATCACAATCACCAGGAGCTGAAGGTGACCTTTGGTGAAATTCCTCCTGCAGTTGATAACATTTTTTGTAGGCTTGGTTTCGTGTGTGTGTTTTTGTGCTAGTAGGAACAAGGAAGGTTGCAGAGAGAGGGAGGCAAAGTGGGTGAGAGAGAAAGAAAGTGAGCGAGAGAGAGAGAGAGAGGGCGAGAGAGACCATTTCCATTTGTCTCATCGACACACATTGTTGTGAAGTGAAATCCCTTTGGAAAACACTGCAGCAATCCCAAAAGCCCTCCACAAAGAACACACAGGGACTAACGGGAACTACCCCACAAAGGAACCAATTCCACAACAACCCTGTAAGCTTTGCACAGATAGTGATATAGAAGGCAACTCATTCCTGCAGACACACACACACACACACACACACACAGAGGCACCTTCTGTCCCAGAGGTGATAAAACAGAATTTTATTTCACCATTTCACACACTTGCTGACACTCCTCGCTGTCTGCATGAGCAGTGTGTGTGTGTGTATGTGCCTTTTAATCATGTTCGGCAACGCTCACACCATCACAGATACATCCCCAAGAATGAGAGAAAACGGGGAGCACATGAATAATCGTGGAGCTACAATGTTCCCCCGGCTCTTGGACGCGGCACGCTGCCTTCCAGCCCGTCCGCCCGCCCGGCCGCACGGCCTCATGGGAAGTTATCTCAGCAGCCGAGCCACAGGGTCCGGAGAGGCAAGGACGCGGCGCGCCCAGTCAGTCTCCGCCCAAACGCCGCGCCTTCCCTCTTCCCTCACCGCATCGCAGATGGCCTTGTCGCCGCCAAGGAGAGGGATTTTTATCAATTTAACACACGCTCATGAACCTGGGGACCTCGGCAGATGTCTCAGTACGTAAACAAAAACACACACAATAGTGCAGAGAGACAGACAGACACACACACACAGCAGTCACGTGATTAATCTCAATCGTCCCTGCGGTCTAATGGATGTCAGGCGTTCTACACAGAGGGCAGAACGCACAACAAATGTTCCGCTTCCAGAAGGCGGCGGCTGGTGCCTGTGTTCCGCGTGTGTGGCTCATCAGGGCGGCCGGTGCTTCATCACTCCCCGCCGCAGCCTCCCCAGGTGAGTTATGGCACCGTTATTAACCCTCGCTCACATTACACACACACACTAACGCACACACACACAATGTCTGCTCTACACACACGTACACTGATCTGCTAAAAACCCATATACACATACTGTATAATAATGTCTCTGCCCTCCAAACACTTGCACCCACCATGTATAAGAAACACACACATACACACACAACCCCCACTGGTGTTACCTCCCTGTCCCAGCATTAGTCTGACTGAGGCAAGACAGCTCTATCTACTTCTCAGCGCACATGTGTGTGTGTGTGTGTGTGTGTGTGTGTGTGTGTGTGTGTGTGTGTGTGTGTGTGTGAGTACGTGTCTCATTCCAATTCAGCCCAGCTGCAGTAATTATGGCTAATGACAGTAGGGACGCATTAATGATAAGCTGAGATATCAGCATATGGAGACAGCGCTGTTTATCTCACTGCTTGGGCTTGCATTGTGTTGTGAAATGGTGTGTGTGTGTGTGCGTACTGATTTATTTAGTTCTTACTGTGCATCTGTGTGTGCACATCATTTGTGTGTGTCAATGGGTGTGTGAGTGAATGTGGGTGCATTCATGACTTTGTATGTGTGTGGGTGGGTGTTTGCGTGCTCTTGTTGATGTAGGTGTTTTCGTGTGTGTGTACGCATGTGTGCTTGTGTGTGTGTGTGTGTGTGTGAGCGCTTTTGTGTGTGTGTGTGTGTGTGTGTGTGTGTGTGTGTGCGCGCACTGGGATGTGTGCGCTCCTCGGCTCATACATATTCATCATCCAGAAGCGGCGATGGCAGTGGGGCTACGCGGGCGCTGTGGCCATGACAAACTGATGCTCTGAATGCGAAGGGGAAATGGGAGAGGAGATATACAGCAGGACAGGGCCAGTGGTGCTGGGCCAGGGGTCCTATCACTGTGGAGCTCTCCTTCCATAATGCACTCCCCCCCACACACACACCACACACACACACACACTCCTTCAGCAGAGTCGAGGAGGGGTGCAATGAGACCACACATAAGTAATGGCATCTCTCTCAAACTGCCTCCTTGGCACATCATAACAAACTCATTTGCATGTCTTGACCTGAGCAGTATAATACAGTGTGTCAGTAGGTAGACTCCCTCCTCTCTCAAGTGGCAAACTGGTGACCTTGATTTCTCCACCAGCTGAGCGGAGCTCCAGAGCAACTCCTCTTGATCTCTCTCCTCTGCGCTCCCTTGCTCGTCTCGTCTCGTCTCTTGTGGTGACATTTTACTGTCATGCATTCAGCCAGCAGATGCTGTTGCCCAAAGGGTGGTGCAGTGTGCAGCTCGGTGCATCAGGACGTGGAATAAGCCGTAGTGTGTGTGTGAGCTCCGTCACAGCTGAGCATGTGTATATATATATATACATTCATTCATTTAATATTTCACTAATAACACATTTGTGCTATAGGTCGCGTTGGATAAAAGCTAAAATATAATCTGACGTGAAAGGTGAAAACACCACACTTCTGACCGAGCGGAAGAAACACTCCTCCTCCTCCTCCACCTCCTCTTCACTCTCTCTCTCTTCCCTCGTTCTTCCACTCTCCTGTTCAGCGCACGGTGCGGCGGCCCTTCCCTTTTGGACCCAGCCAAGTCCCCGTCCCATCAGCCACCTCTTCACCCCGCGCCGTCTCGCCGGGGCTTGGCTGTTGATTCTAACCGCAGTGCCAACTGCTGCCTTCCCAATGGGAGGGGGAGGGGTTGCTGTGGGGGACTGAGGACTGGAAATGTATGATGACAATCTGTAGTCTGCCTACAGACAGAGCAGACAGGCTGCCCTGTCAGTTCCGTTGTGTCTCTCTATGTGTGTGTGTGTGTGTGTGTGTGTGTGTGTAAGGGAGTGTTACTGCAAGGAAAAACTGTGGTTTGTGCAGGTGTGCTTACACAGTTGTGCTTCCTACTGTCAGACGTACACTTTAGCACTGTGCTGAACATGTGTGTGCACGTGTGTGAGTGGGTTTGCATATCTGTGGTTATGTGTGTGGGTGTGTACTTTATGTCTGCCAGTGTATGACAGGGTGGGTTTGTGTTGGCACATGCTAACTTTGTTTGTATTGTATTGTGTGTGTGTGTGTGTGTGTGTGTGTGTGTGTGTGTGTGTGTGTGAGTGTGTGCATGTGCTCATTTGTGTCCATGTATTTGCCCCTCTGTGTTTGTCTGTGCCTCTGTATATCTTTGTGTGTATGTGTGTGTGTGTGTGTGTTTCCCTCTTTGTCAGAGTAAGTGTTCATCTCTGTCTCTGCAAAGGAAACATGATGTGCTCCCCCACACACCCAAAGTCTCATTACTCCAGACCTTCAGTAACCCCCCCCCCCCCCCCCCCCCCACACACACACACACTCCTCCTCTGTTCACTGTGTGGACAAAGCCACACTGTCCAATTAAAAGGCCTCGTCCATCAATCACCTCCTTTATCGACCCCGCTCAGCACTGCGTCACTTTCACTTTCACACTCCCCCCGACACGGCAACACTCACGGCAACGGTTCACACCGGCTCCTTTTCTCCCGCAACAACACCCTGCGCCCCCCCCCCCCCAACACTCACACCTCCACTTCAGCACCCCATCTTTACTCCTGTCTTCACCACCTTTCACACGATCTCTCTCTCTCCATTAGCGTGTCCCTGTGCCATTTGCTGAAAGATCATTTTGTCCTTCTCAGTACAAATAGAACTCTCATCATAAAATTCAAACTCAAAAATTGGGACAGTGTGTGTGTGTGTGTGTGTGTGTGTGTGTTTAGGGGAAAGGGAATGGCTTTTACTGTGTGTGCCTTGTGTGTGTATGCGTCTGTGTCTGTAAGTGTCAGTTTGTGTAACAGCCATTGAAAAGGCACCATGACTGCCTGAAAATAAGCCTCGCTGTGGAAGAGCCCGGATAAAAAAGAACACCGTGGTTGAAAAAAAAACAAACAGTTAAGTCAATGAATTTTATTAGTGGGGAAATGCCACAACAAAGCAGCCTCTAGGCCGATGTTCCCAAGGCGATTCAATAGAGACGGCGATCTAAGGGGCCGGCTAAGACCGAAGAGGGATTTCTGTTTTTTTAATCAATAAAACCTCATTATCCTGCCTCTGCCAGGATATTACTCGCATTTCTTTTTGTCTGTTGTCGGTGCTCGACTGGCCACAATTCAATTACACATGCCAAATGATAGAACAATGGCCTGAGAAACTCATCCGTTTGTGACAGGCCCAATTAAGACGTGCTGAGAATATGCTGACGGAGGCTCAAGCATTGTTTGGAATGGTATTCAAACGTTATAGGATTCTTAAGCACGGGGCTAACTAGTTGCAGAGAGTCATCAGACCCTCTCAACGAATTAGGATGAGTTTGAAACATGACCTTATCTTTCCTAAAAGCTAGAGCATCAGTTTAAGACTCGAAGGCTCATGGCACCATCTTTCTGAACAGTTAACCTTTCAAAGCTGATCACAGGGTGTAAATTACGAGGGGACTTTGTGAGAATCCACATCTGCCCCCCCCCCCAACTGAAACATGAACTACCCCGCAGACTCCCAGCAATATCTCCCAAAACATAGCAAAGCAACATCCCTAAGCAATTAACAAAACTTTAATGGGTTGCGACTGATTACAAACAACATCATAGCTCTGTCCCCATATTGGAAGCGTCTGTGAGATTTCACGTGCGGGCTAACCTCACAGAGAGTGCATGTGAAGGTGACCCTGGCTGGGAGAGTTCAAACAGGAGAACAGGAAAAGAGTTGATGGGTCTTGCGGGGCTTTTTAAAAGTGAAGCGTCGACAGCTTTATGCCTCTTTAACAAACTCCTCTTCTGTGTTTGTCTAATGAGCCACGGGGAGGAAGAGGAGGAGCAGAGGAGGAAAGCAGGTGTGGCTCCGCACTCAAGAGGGGAGAAGTTGAACTCACACACAGCACGCACACACACACGCACACACACACACACACACACACACACACACACACACACACAAACATCTGTATTGGTGTCAGCAGCAGCACTGGTAGTGCTGGGAGGGGAGTGTTTTTGCTGAGGTGTGAATTCCTCAGTGGAGTCTCTGGTTCCCACTCCCCCCTCCCTCAGCAGAGTTTTCCCAGAGTAGGGCAACATTCCAGGGGCCAGACCCCGCAGGAGAAACAGGTGTGTACATCTCTTGCTTACCACCCCCCACCCCCATCCCCCTCCAAGGAAGGAAAGAGTAGATAAACGAGGGGGGGAAAAGAGGTGAACAGAGGGAAATGACAAGGAAGAAGATGAAGGACAGGAGAGAGGAGAGAGAAGAGGAGGAGGAACTGAACCAGACAAGGAAGAACAGAGGGATGATGATGATTGCAAAAAAGAATGACAACAAATAAAAAATCTGATATCTGATTTTCCCCACTTGGATGTGCTCTCTTGCTTTTTTACTGTAAAGGTCTTACGCAAGAGCTGCGGTGAGAATGTTACTGTGAAATGCGCCTGAAAGGCAAGGTGCTGCCCATGTCGGGAGAGGCTGAGTCATGGTGTGGGCTCCGCCATGAGTCGGCTTTCTAGTGGAAGTGACCGAAACCTCTGCTCTTAGTCATCTCTCAGCCCCAGCCTCCTTATGGCTGCAGGATACACTTCCTTAACCATTACACACGCCCATACCAATCTCTTGTGAGAGAGGAGAGAGGGAGGGAGGGAGGGAGGGAGAGAGAAATATGAGGGGGCAGGAAGGTATTTCTCTTCTCTTATATACCGTGTGTGTTTGTGTGAGTGAGTATGTGTGTGTGTGTGTGTGTGTGTGTGTGTGTGTGTGTGTGTGTGTGTGTGTGTGTAAGCGAGTGAGAGAAAGAGAGTATGTGTGCATGTGTGTGTATGAGAGAGAAATACAGATAGAGAGAGACAATAGGTTGTGTGTGTGTGTGTGTGTGCGTGCGCGCGTGTTTGCTTGTTTGTTTGTGTGTGTGTGTGTGTGTGTGTGTGTGTGTGTGTGTGTGTGTGTGTGTGTGTGTATGTGTATGTGTGTATGTGTATGTGTATGTGTATGTGTATGTGTGTGTGTTTATGTGTGTATGTGTGTGTGTGTGTGTGTGTGTGTGAGTGTGTGTGTATGTTTGCATCCTGTACAAGAGAGAGAGAAAAGAGAAGTGGCTCCTCCATATTGACGTTCATGGTGGTGAATGAGCTGGTGAGATGAGACAAGAGCTTGAGTAGGTCCTGACACATCGTCCCCCAAGGAGACGGACTCCCCAATGAAGACATCACAGGGAATGAACAACGATAACTGAGGTCAAGAGGTCTGAAGAGGCTCAGAAGTTCAGAAAGTTCAGATACGTATTTTGTATTAAACATGGTGAAGTTAACAAAATAACGTGTTAATTGCTATTCTTTGCCCCCGTGCCCCATACTGACAGGAAAAACTCGGTATTTTTCGTAAATGTTCGGTCTGTTGCTTAACCGCTGCAGTTTCCAGTGGGTAAGGGTCAGGTATCCTTTTGTAAGTATTTGTTCCCGTTCCTTTCTATGCCTTTTGGCTATACAGCATGGCAGTTATACTGTATATATCTATGGGCAGTTATCAGCAGAAAACATTTTGCTACTTCTGAATGGAATATTGTTCTGCACTCTGTGTGTGACATTGGGTGTTAGTTGTACATGATTCGAATGTTCCTTGATCAATGAAAACGACATCTAGATGGCCAAAAGTGCAAAACTCTACGTTAATTCATCAGTAAGGGTTAGCCAACAAATGATGTCATCAATGTGATTTATATAGCCTACAATTTCAGCCAGTGTGTATGTGTTTGTATGTGTGTGTGTATGTTGTTTGTGTCTGTCCGCATGGCCACAAGCAAATGTATGCACAGTATGCTATTGTGTGTGTGTGTGTGTGTGTGTGTTTGTGAGTGTAAGTGTGTGTTGGTGAGTGAGTGTGTGTGTACATGTGTGTGTGTGTGTGTGTGTACATGTGTGTGTGTCTGTGTGAACTCGTTCTATGGCTCTCAGTGTTAGATGGGCGTTTGACATCATTGCCCCTGGGGGCAACAGACGTCAGCGGGCCTTAATGCCCCTGTCAGAGGGGATTCTGGGAAGGTCTGATGAGTGACAGGACACGAAGAGGCAGCAGGCATCACAGGAGCAGAAGAGGAGAGGAGGAGAGGAGAGGAGAGGAAGTAAGGGTAGGAGAGAGCAGGAGAGAGGAGGAGAGTAGAGAAGAGAAGGAAGAGAAGGAGAAGAGGAGAGGAGATAAAAGAAGAGAAGAGGGGAGAGTAGCAAAATACAGAAGAACAGAGGAGCAGAAAGGAGAGAGGTGAAGAGTGGAAAGGAAAAGAGAATAGAAAAGGAGAGGAGAGGAGAGGAGAGGAGAGGTGATGGGGGGCACAGCAACGCCTGCAGCTCAGCTGTATCTCTGATGGAGATCATGTTTCAAAAACAATGCCATCACTCAACTCTCAACAACATCTCAGGCTGAGAAAGACCATTACACTCTGAGGCAAAATGAAATTCACACAGTTTCAGAGTCCCCCCCCCCATAACATGTCACTATATTCAATATATTGAATTAAAAATAATAATAATAATAATAAAAATATATATAGGCCTAGTGATTTATAACACTGATACAACAGACCTGTATAGTACCCCCAAAGTTCCAGAACATTGACATACAATCTCCAGTAGGAAGCAAATTCTGTGAAGGCTACATTTGTCCTCATGTAGTCTTTCATTACAATTTCTGCGAGACTCCAGCCAGGCACACTAAAACCAGCCACTGGCTTACATTCCACAAAGACTCTTAACGCCCTGATTATTATTTCTCAAGCAGGCAGAGGATTCAGACAGGGGGAAAACCTTACAGTGGAGACAGAAACTTCTGACTTCAACTGGTTCAAATTAATATTTGAAAAGCTCCTCTGTGAATATTTCCCAACGCATCCAACACACTATGTGTCTTAAGTTATAGGCCTATGACATGTCAGTAACGTTGTTTTCAAACCATTATTTTAAAACCTAGGCAGTAGGCAATAGGCTAGGCTACATTTCATGGACTTTGCCAAAGTCCTCCATCTGCTCCTTAAGCATGTGACTTTTTTTTTTAATGCAAAGCATTTCTTATACCTATGTGCAAATACATAAAACGTTTTCTGGAGCTTTACGCCCTACTTGATGTATTTGTGAAGGTATATAGTATCGCAGGAATAGTTAACCCTTGACACGTCGTCAGACAAGCTCTGATGTCCATACTATTGTACGCTTGACAGATTGCCACGTGCGTTTGCGGCAGGTTAATATACAGTACGATACTTTGCGTATAACAGCATGTTATAACCAAACCAAGTGATGTGAGTAAACTATAGACTATAGTATATTTACTATAGAATGAGTCAACTCATTTACAGTCTTACAACCAAGAAATTAAAAAGATTGTTCGTTTAGACAGTATCTATTTTATTTTCAGACATGCAAATTCAGCACAATGAAACCCAAGCGAGTGTCCGACCGCGTAAGTTCTTTCTCTAATTCAGCTGTCATGCACTCCTAAATTAGTACATACATCTGGCAAAACTGTTTCAAAACAGGTTTCTCACCAACACCAAAGGTGACAAACAAATCTGAGGGCCAGCTAGCTGACTGGCCTGTCATAAATCAAGGCGACGACTTGCTTTGAGGGCCACTTAAGTGTCCTGCGGGAGCTCTTCGGATAAAGTCTTTAAACATATGTCCAAGCCACCCGTCCTCGGTGTAATTTTTTAATAACAACATTCACAGAGCATATCACCGGACAAAGTCAGACAAAACTGTATGTTGTTTCAAAAGATTGGTCAATCCCATTCATTAATTTCGCAATTAGCCCACTGACAAAAGCTATCATAACAAAGAGCTTGTGCAGCTCAGCCGGTCAGTAACGGTAACGTTAGCCACATAACGTACCTACTACCTACAGAGGCAGGGCATCTCAAAGCTCACTCTTCAGGACTTCCGTTAACGTCTCATTTTAGTAAAGACAACTGTAAATCTACTCACCAGTTGAAAAGTACAGATGAAGATCAGAGTACAACGTCCAGTGCAGCACCCCATTGTATCACAAATAGCCTTGAGTTCGATATGCTACCACACGAGAAACTGAGATCTTGATCACACGGGAGAAGTCGAGTAGTCAAGTCACTGAGACCTCATCCATACAGCAGTAACGAGGACAGATTAAAAAGACTGAGTCAGACTCTGTCAGGTACGGAAACGGTCCAGCCCACGTAATGCTTTCCCATGCTTTAGATATCCACTGTAAGAACACTTGTTTTGTGTGAGTTAACGGAGAACGAGACGGCAGCGTATCGCCAGTGTGCCTGGGAGTTGAGTCTGTGGTGGTAATGCTGGAAAGCACGTTGAAGCTCGTGTGTTGTAGCCTATGGCGGGGCGGTAAGGGGGGATTGAAGGGAGAGTTCAAAGTGAGCCCAACTGCCCCCTCTCGATCCTGAGGGGACTTTCCTTAGGTTGCTAGTCACCCTTTTGTCATATTCCAGACAGTTTATATGTTGTTGTATATACCATGCAAACATACCAAAAACCCACTTGCTAAAGAATATATATATAACCTATTAAAAAAAACATTGGCAATAGGCTTTTCCATCATTAGCCTACTCCTGAAAAAGTCATGATTGAGCAAACCTATTATATGACTACAGTAGGCTAGTCTTCTCCATCCTCATCATTATCAAATTCATTTCTGGTGGCTCTATCACGAAGAGCATCTGCCAACAATCAATTGAAAAGTTTGAAGTAACTGCCAAGTTGATCAGTTTATCAAACCCTGGCCTACGCTAGCCTACTCATCACGGTAACTGCATGCGAGAAGAACGATAGCAGAGAATGTCTAATAGACGGGCTCTGACGATAGTAAATAGACATGGAGCTTTACTGCCACCTGCTGGCAAATAACGGAATTTCTCATAAAAAAAATTTTCATTCGTAATTACTCATGAGAACTGCATACATCTATATTTTATATAAAAAAATGTTCATGATAGACATTAAGCATACACAATGTATTCTCTGTATTGTACACCACAGTAACATATTCCATATGTGCTAGATAAATGAGGGAAGATTAGAAACTAGCACAGCAATACATTTGAAGGGGCCCCTCTGTCTCTGTCTGTCTCTCTGTCCAACCAACTTTTCTCTGGTTTGGTTCTGCTCTCGTTTGGGCTGGATTGATTCATTATAGAATAGCCCTTAAAAGCCATCTCCTCTAGGACACCCACTCACACTCACACACACACACACACACACACACACACACACACACACACACACACACACACACTCTCTCTCTCTCCTCACACACACACACACACACACACACACACACACACACACACACACACACACACACACACACACACATACACACACACACACACACACACACACACACACACACACACACACACACACACACACACACACACACACACACACACACACACACAGCTCTCCCTCTCCCTCCTGCCGGTTCCCACATCTCCCTCCAGAAGTGTGTGATGAATCTTTTAGAGGTCCTGACTGCACAACCAGGGAGCACTTCACTTCTTATTACATCACACACAACCCCTGTGTTACCCCCCTCCCTGCAAAAGCCTGCCCCCTCTTCAACATACAGAGAGAGAGAGAGAGAGAGAGACCAAACTCACTTCTGCTATAAATAGCACCAGCCTGTTTTTTTTTTCCAATATGGGAAACACTTGCGCAATGTTAAGTTAGCAGCGTGTTACAGGCAGCGTAGAATAGATGAAGACTCATGCATCTTGCACACGTGAGACCCTGATGGAACGACAAGAGCATTCTCTTTATTTATATGGTATAGCCTATCTTCTGTCAGTGCACAAACATACATACAAATGAGTTTGATTGAGAGATCCCCAGTGTAGATGCGGTATGTTATTATCATGAGATATATTCTTATGTTCATCCTAATACGTTTGAGATAGATCATCCTTCTCTTATGTTCTCTCTCCCTATCTCTCTTTCTCTTTCTCTCTCTCTCTCTCTCTCTCTCACACACTTACTCACTCACACACACACACACACACACACACACACACACACACACACACACACACACACACACACACACACACACACACACATGCACAGACAGACAGAAATGAAAGAGTTTACCACATCCATATTCACACACTATACACAACAACACAAAGCAAACACAATCATCATCAAGACCAAAAAACAGCAGGCAACAAACATTTATCAGGGAATGAATAAAAGATAAGCCAAATGCTTTATGTTAGAAGGACAGACTTGAAAGCTAACAGAGAGAGAGAAAGAGAGCGAGTGAGAGAAAGGGAGAGAGAGGTTTGTCAAATAAGGATATAAAATAGGTCACACATTGGAAGTGTTGGGTACTGCGAAAGAGATTTCTTCGAGGGTTTCTGGGGTCATTTTCACACCTCTTCTCAACCTTATGTGTGGGTGAGCTCTTCTTCGTCTTGCCCTCAGAAATCACCCCTTCTTTTCACCCTTAAAGATGGGGTGGGGTGGGGTGGGGTGGGGCTGACCCGCCGGAGGGGTATCCCTCTCTCCCAAATATTGAGCACATCTACACTGATTTGGACTGACAGGTCCATCCCTATGGCTCTTCACTGTGTAGACCTCCATTGTGTGAGAGATGGTCTTATGGCAGACGGCACAATGAGATCTGGACAAAGGAGATGCCTTTCCCTCACACACACACACACACACACACACACACACACACACAGACACACACACACACACACAGACACACACACACACACACACACACACACACAATAGCCTGCTAGTTCCATTGACTGGCAGCAGGTCTTTAGATTTGGAACACCACTGGCCACGTTAGCTGAAAATGACATTTTATCTGGGACATTTCATCAAGCGCCACGCCTCCTTATAATTGACAGTGCGAGCAATTTCTTCGTCCCAATTTCATATCATGAAACATGAGTGCCGCTGCGCCAGGACCTTTGGCTTTACCACCGCACATGTTCCTAAATGAGTTTCTTTTCTTTCAGCCCCCCCCCCACATTCTTTAGCATTTATGAAAAAACTCATTTCTTTCTCCCTATGTAATGTATTTCCTGTCTTATTTTAGACGTCTAACAATGCCAAAAAAGTGACACTGCAATTTGTCTTTTTCTGTGTCTCCATCGGATGGCGCTCTTATCGCCAGCACCTTGACAGCACACAGCACTGCAAGGCTGTCCGCCTCTCCGTCACATGGGCGCGCTGCGCTGGGAAACCGCTCTCAGATAAAGCTTGGGAGGCAACACGAAGGCAGATGAGAAGAGGCTATCACTCCACACTTGAACTTAAAGATAGAAAGTGACACTCCGCGTGTTTTAATTAACGGGTTCGATAGAAGCTTGCGCGCACAGCTGCGGAGTGATGAGGTTGCGCACGCTCGTTTAGCAATCAGGGATCGGCAAAGGTTGTGAAGTTGCATCTCCGCTAAAGAAAATGATTGCGAGAGCGGAAAGACGTCCCGAGAGAAGCGCCGAGGAGCTCGCAGTGACAGGGATGCTGCAGGTCGCGTTTGCGCTCTCCCTGGACGTGTGAAGAGCTGCGTGAGTTTCGTTTATTTACATTTCTGAACTGCAACTGTTTTTTGTTTAAAATTGTGTTCTGTAGGCTATGTTATTGCCGGTGCAATGATTACATGTACTACTAACACCACCCTGCCTTGGTATTCAGCAGACCCAACATCTTTTATACCGTCTCTTTCTCTGTAGATTTCCTCACCCAAACGGTTTGGCTATTATATTTAAAATCAGCTAACTCTCTGAAGTATTCCAACGGGAATTCTACTAGAACTTCTCACACGTGTGCACCGTTACCTGTTATTGGCACTGTGTCAGTCAAACTAAGTAAAATGGAATGCATCTCCGTTAGATTTACTTACTGTTCCATGAGGGGGTTGACGGTTGGCAATATGGGAACCGTAGGACAACAGAATAACCTGTGCTTCTGCTAATGTGTATGTGTACTTCAAACTTCATGTCCCTCCGCAAGTATACCATTTTGGGGGTTCCCTTGCTAGAGATTAAGGTTCAGTGCCTTCTCTTCGCACCGTGTCAAGCATATTTATAATGCCTGAATTGCACATTCTCTATGCTTGTTGAAATTCTGCACATTTTGTGGCTTGCCACTGGCAATGTTGGAGCAGAAATGGGTTCCCTGTGTTCAATGAGGTCATTAGACATTAGCACTGAAGAATGGTGCCCCTTCCCCAGACTGGGAGTGAGGAAAAAAGGGAAGGGATTTTACTCTTGGTCTGAGGGAGTCTTCTGTGAATATGGATGAGAGAAATCCTCTTACTGTGCAGTTCTTGCTCTCTCTCTCTCTCTCTCTCTCTCTCTCTCTCTCTCTCTCTCTCTCTCTCTCTCTCTCTCTCTGTCTCTGTGTTTCAAACACACACACATACACACACACACACACACACACAGTTTCTTATCAAGACATGCATGCACTCATATTGGGAGAGTAGAAAGTGCACATATATTATTGATGGGGTAACTGTCCGGTCTGGTACGTGCAACAATGGGCATTACTTAAGCTCCTGAGATCTTTTGTGTTCCCCCGGTGGCTCAAGTCCTCCTGCCACCCTCCCCTGCTCCCTTGGCTCCATGCACTGCCTGGAGATTTAACAGTTTATTCACCGCACAGCCATGAGCTAGACTGGTGACAATAGGAACCCGTTCAGACAGACATTTTCCCGTTTATGACTAGTATTCGCCTGACACCTCTTCAACATGAAGTGAGAAGTGAGTGTCTTGAAAAAACCCAAAAACACTCCATACACCCACACGCATACACATTTAGTGAACTGTGGCGTGTGTGTGTGCTTGTGTGTGTGTGTGTGTGTGTGTGTGTATGTGTATGTGTGTGTGTGTGTGTGTGATATAAAGGCTTTAAAGGATTGGACAGTGCAGTAGTTCCCTTGATGCTGGTCGGTAGATTCACAGTGGTGGACTGGACGGTCCTTAGACTGGCAGGAGCTGGAAGGCTGGATATAGCCCTAGCAAAGTCCCCCTGGAGCAGGGGAGGAGATCTGTGACAGGGGGGCTCCAGGCTTGCAGAGCAGCGACTGGGTAAAATAGCCTCAATAATTAACACTGCAGTGGGAGAGAGGAGAGCCGAGGATAAAACTGAGAGAGAGAGAGAGAGAGAGAGAGAGAGAGAGGACAAGGTGGTAGGAGATGAAGGAAGGAAAGCCCACTGCACTGTGGGAGGAGGGGTGGAAGGGTTACGGACAGAAAGAAAGTCGTGGATCGCGGGTAAAGGAGACTCCCGCCTAAAAGGATGGAGAAGGGAGGGAGGGAGGGAGAGAGGGAGGAATAAGCAGAAAATAGATGCAGATGCAGAGTGGGTTATCTCTGCTCAGGCGGCACAGAGCCAGGAGACTTCTAGAAAGTTCTTTTCATGCCTTCCCTTCCAAACACGCCCCTCTCGTTCCCCCCCGGCCCCGGGGTCTTTCCTTCAAAATCTCAGGCGGTCAGGAGACCCCCCTCCCCCCCACCCCCCGCCCCGTGCCACTCAGTCATCCGCACGCTCGCCGGCTCCGTTAGCGCACTTTAGGCGCGATGCGCTGAAAGGAGAAAAGAGGCCATCCATCTCTCTCCCTACAGGGCGGATGACACAAACTGAGATTCATGGAGATCGCCTTCATTCAGGCAGTGCAGCCACGCGCTCCCTCTCTCTCTCTCTCTCTCTCTCTCTCTCTCCTCTTTTGTCTCTTTGCCTCTCTCTCCTAGTCTGTGTCTCTCCCTCTCTCCTTTCTGTCTCTCTTGCCATATATGAATCTCTCTCGCTCTCTCTCTCTCTTTCGGCAGCCTATAACACCCAGACCGGACAAGGGATGGATACCACCAGGGTATCACATGATCAGGAAATAAGACGCAGAGCATCAAAGTCAATAAGCGTGCCGAGCACTTAGGAGTATTTCAGGGCCTGTTGTGATACGCATTAGTCTAACGGCCTCCTAATCCATAACGCTACACAATATTGATTCATTTCCTGTGCCGTGGAGGGGGGGGGAGCTTGTCCTTATCTCTGCTTCTTTAGATGGGCCCATGTCCAGTAGTAGCAACCCATGTCTGTGTTGCTTAAAGCAGCACTAGCTCTTTTACCTTAAAAGAATGTCTTTAAAGGCATTTCGATGATGCTCTGTGTATCTGGCATTGCCAGTCAGTACAGGCTGGGTAAGTCTGATATTGCACTATGCAACTTGTAGGCCTGCCATGCAGGTGTATGGTTCTTTTCATCAATTTTCAATGTACTTGGTACCATCTTAGTGCCAAATGGGAACCTATTGCTTTGAAAATTGACGACCAAAGTTATAGATACCAATTCTTAGATCGTATTGCTTTAGGATGGGCGCCAATATCACACTCTGTTTCTATCTGGTCCACTTTGTTCACGTAAACTGCTAAAGGGCAAGTGGAAGGAGGGGAAAAAGGCCATAGATGACGCAAGGGGTGACGGTTTTAACCACCGGCCCACTCTGCACATTTTGTTCTTTGCAAATACATTTTGTTGAAACAATCAAAGCTTTTTTTTTTTCGAGGTCAGTAATCTGGATCCAGGCTGAGTCAGATTAGATGCATCTAATGATGTGCCGAGAGCCAATGGTATTATCTGTGTGCCGTCGTGGTGCAATCATCAGTATAGACATTGTGTGTGTGTGTGTGTGTGTGTGTGTGTGTGTGTGTGTGTTGATGGGGATGTAGGATGAAAAAGGTTTTATCCAAACATGACCGAGGTCAGACTACACATGTAAGGTCTGGTTAGTGACTGGTTTGGAACATGGCTTGTGTGTTGAGGGTATAGTGATCTGTTCTCCCTCTGAGCTCATTCAGCTGCTGAAGGATTAACTAAAAGGAGGAAAGGAAGCCTTTGCTTGTACACCTGGCTAGCAATGGTTTGGGAAACATCAAGGGGGTTTTTACACCTGGTCAGTAACAAAGGCACCCTTTATGTGGATGTTGTCAGGATATGGAATGTTTTATGAGGGCTGGTATATGAGTATCGAAATGCAAAATATGTGACTTTGGAAATGTCAGCGTCTATCCCTTTGAAAAGAAATTCAAGCTTGGCATCTTTGAAATGATCCCTGGTGAATGTCAGCGATCTTTTCCGTGTGGCAGTTTATGACAAAGGTACATTGTCAGATTATGAAATAAATCAACTGTACATGTAACTGAAATAAATCAACTGTGCATGTAAACCCCTATGTCTTAATTTGAGATATGGTGAATGAACCATGTGTTGTGAAATACAGGAAGTTGTCGCTTCTGTGTGGGAGTTTTTTTCACCATTTTGATTGATGTCAGGTGATTAACACTTCCACCATACAGGTTGCTCATGAAAAAAAACATATAATGTCAACTTATCCTGACATATGTTGAAACATGTCTTGTGAAATAGTAGAAATGATAACTTCTGTGTAGGAGTTTGACACACTTTACATTGAAGACAAGTTCTGAAATAAATCCATTATGCAAATACATGATACTCGTGCACAAAAAACAATACACAGAATGTTGTCTTATCTTGATATATGGTGCACCATGTCTTGTGAAACAGAGGAAATCGTCTCTTCGAGAGGCCTAGTTTCCACCATCAGCCTCTGTACTCATTTTCAGCAAGTGATCCTTACCACAGTCTGACAGTGGAGATTCTGCACTTGTGCACTCGTGTTGTGTGTGTCACCGACGCGTAACGACCAGCGCCTCCCTGCAGATAGCACACTTGGCACTGTGACATCTTCAACTGTCACCTTGCAATTACAAAACTTTGACAAGGTGATAATTCTGTGTATATGGGATTAATTTGCAAATTAACATATCGTTCTGACAATGTGATGACTCCATAAATATGGTACGGATTTGCCACTGAATACACTGTATCTGTGTGAAAAATAACATACCAAAATATACAGCGACCACTACACATTTTACCGTAGGATGACATCAGAAAAATGTGCAGTGGTCTCTTCATTTTTTCCAGTGCTGTAATTATAGAAAGTAGAGTAAAAAATTCTACAATTGGCAACATGTCTGCAATGAGTTCTGGTTACCAAAGGTCAATCAAGCTCAGTATTTATACCCCCAAAAATTGTTCATAACAAAACATTTGAATTTGGAACAGGCCAGACATGCGTAATAACTATGCTCCATAGCGTTCAAGCTGGCCCACACTGTGCTTTAGCGCCCTTATTGTATGCAAGGGGAGAGTTCTTTGAGTCTTGTCTTTGTTGCTGTACATTGCAGCAGCCTCTCTCTCTCCTTCTTCCTCTCTCTCTCTCTCTCTCTCTCTCTGCAGATTCGGGGATGGGTTCAGACAGGGTGTACACGCTTCAAAGGGGGATGGGGGGGGAGTGGGGGGCACTGTGCAGCTAACGTTAACACCACCACTCGCTGCTCGCTGCATGGATGTCGGTTGCAGAGCATCAGAGCGAAACAGACAGGCCTTTTTTCCCTCTCTCTCTCTCTCTCTCTCTCTCTCTCTCTCCCTCCCTCTCTCTTACTCTCTTACACACTCATACACACACTGACACACCCGGCTCAGCGAGCTGTAGCTGATGGTTGGCGAGAGGTGAGAGCCGTTGGCAGTGTCGAAGAACACTGGTTAGCACCCGCCCTGCTCGCACTCCTTGTCTCTGGCGGGAACCTTCACTCGTTCCCCTCGCTCCCTCGCTCACTCACTCCCCCGCTCTCTCTCTCTCTCTCTCTCTCTCTCTCTCTCTCTCGCTCTCTTGTTCCTCTTCACTCAAGACAGAATGTCTGGGGCTCTTTCCCAAAGAGGCTGTTTCTTTGTAGGAGGGGGGTGGGGGTAGGTCCTCTTTTTTTAGGGGAACCCCCCTAGAGACCTCTACACCCAAACTCACCCCTCCACCCCTACTCTTGGCAACTGCACCTACAGTACAGACAGGGCTTTTAAAAGGGCCTAATCCTGAGACAAAGCTTGTGATTGTGGTTTCATTTCTTTCTTCCCTTCCCCACGCTCCCCTTCTCATTCATGCCGTGTTGGATGTTTGTGTTCGCTTTCAGCGAGCCCTCCGTAAGCCCACGCTGGGGTGGACAGGGCCGCCCAGCGGGGTGAGGCGAGGTCCAGTCTGAAAAGTTAGCGAGACGAAGAGAGGGAGAGTGTCTGGTATACGTGGGAGGAAAAGAGAGAAAGAAAGAGGGACCGAGAGAGAGAGAGAGAGAGAGACAGAGAGAGAGAGGTGTTTTTGAAAAGAAGGTTGAAAGAAAAATGAAAGGGTTGGATTATTAAAAGAAATTCTCTCCCAAATAAAAATGAGGAGCTTTATCTTTCTCTCTCAAGTTATGAGCTGTTCTCTGAAGAGTACAGACAGAGACCAAGAGAGAGAATCCCAGACCTATAAGTCGGAGAGATACATGAACAGAGAGAGAGAGAGAGAGAGAGAGAGAGAGAGACAGACAGAGCATTTGTCCACGAGTGCAGTGGAGCCCCAGTTGGCTGGTCCCATAGTGCAGTGTGTAAGTGTGTCTTGGGCCCATGGGTCCATGCCAGAGCCCTCTCTCTCATCACGGCTTTACACAAGCTCATCCAGCCGCCTGATCACAGTGCACAGGGAAGGCTCTGTCTATCATGCCATAGGGATTTGCATAATTGCAAAAAACCCTACGTCTGAGAAATATGAGGCTGGGTGTGTTCGGTAGATACAGTATTTCCATCACCCAGTGTATGTGTGTGTGTCTGTGTGTCTGTGTGTCTGTGTGTTTGTGTGTGTGTGTGTGTGTGTGTGTGTAAGCATTTGCATGTTGTCGTGGTGTGTTTACAACTAAATTGACACGAGAGATCGTGTCAATTTTGAATGTCAGGTCAGTTTTGTCCGCTTGCGCGTGTGTCTGTGTGTGTGTGTCTGCTCTGAACTGCAGTTTTGAAGCAGTTTGCTTTGTTGTTGATGTGGCGACATGTCAGTTGTGAAATGGGGTGACTTTACCACGACTGTGTTTTCTTGACACACACATTGTGTTTTTGTGTGATGAGTGAAGCGCTTGTTTTCTTGTTAAAGACTAAGGGAAAGAAAAAAACGAGAGTGAGAGAGAGAGAGAGAGAGAGAGAGAGATTCTTTGTATCTGTGTCATCAGCAGTTAAAGCAGGTATCACCATCAGAGGTCTATTTTTAGTAAGCCCGCAAGACGGAAACTTTTTTCACGTTTTTGTTCTCTGGCCACTGTTCCTTCTGACGTGCTATTTTAAGTTGTGCACAAATTAGCAAACATTTTAACATAAAGTCTTTTTTTTAGAACTGGGAATCGTTGTCACTCTCATGCAAAAAAAATGTTATTAAAGTGAAATATTATTAAATTATTTCACTTGTGCTCCAGATATTTGAGCGCTCTGAACAACCGTCTTCTCCGGACCCTAATTAGGAACATAGTCAAAGTGTTTGCGAAGTTTTTAATTCTTAGGAAGAGTTTTGGAAGAGTATGACTCAGCTATGCTGAGAACATCAGTAGACTCGTGTGTGGAAAGGGCCTGGCTGGTTGTCACAACATGTCAATTAACATGAGATGTTGTTTTAACCCGTGCTCACACCGTGCTGAAAATGTTCCAAGTCACTTTACTTGTGTTTCGGTTTCAGTGCTTTGAGAAACTAATGTCTGATGCTCAAGATGAGTTTGCAAAGATTGTTTTTGATGTGTTTCCACTGTGTCTATTAGACTAGGACTGCATTTCCTGAAAGCGTAGCTGGGCAACCACCATGGCAACTAAGGGAGGGAAGGTTCAAAGTAATAGTCTCTTTGTCACTTTGTCTGCAATCAAAATACTCAGCCTATTTTTTAACAAATACGTCAGATTGCTCTCTCTATTATTTAATTACAATCTATAGTCAAATTGATATTTTTGCCAGTTGGCTAAAGTCTTGTCAACATGATCTCCCTGTTTACTAAAGTCTGTTGTCAGAATAGTTCATCAATCATGTATGCAGTCCATAGTAAAACTAGTTTCTCTCTCTCATTTCATTATGAGACATACTTATGATCGTTTTTTAACATGTTATGTTATAACATGTTTTTCTGGAATCTCACTCTCAAGTGAGTTCAAGCAGTGTTGTGCAGAGGTGCTGCACTGATGCCCATGCTGATCTGATACTGCGCTTCTGGTGTGCTGTTGGGGCAGCTACAGACAGTGCTGCTGTACTGTGCTAGTGGGGTAGCTGGAGTCGGTGCTGATGTTGATGTGGTGCTAGTGGGGTCGCTGGAGTCGGTGCTGATGTTGTTGTTGTGCTAGCTAGAGCCGGTGCTGATGTTGATGTTGTGCTAGTGGGCCAGCTAGAGTCGGTGCTGATGTTGATGTTGTGCTGGTGGGGCAGGTAGAGTCAGTGCCAGGGATCCAGGGATGCGGGGATGCTGAAGGAGGGGCCCTGTCTATTTCAGGCTCTCCTTTGTTGCTTTAATTTGGTTGTTTATGCATCCACCTCCACATGAAAGCAGGCCGCGCTCCCCGCTGGGGGCCTGGTTTAGGGAAAAGAGAACTTTTTTAAGGGGGGGTTCGCAACTCATCTCCTTCCCTGCCTTCCTTTCGCTCTATCTGTTTCTCTGATTTTCTCTCACTGGCATGTTCTCTCTTTTTTTTCTCTCTTTCATTCTCTCTCTCTCTCTGTCTCTCTCTCTCTCTCACACACACGAATACTCATCTCACTCTTCTTCTTACGCACATGCACACACAAATGCACTCATTTCTATCTCTTACACAAGCACCCTCTCTTGCGTATGCTCACACACATAGATATGCACACACACACACACACACACACACACTGACTTATTTTCCCTCTCTATCAGCTCCCTCTTTTCTCTCTCTCTCCTGTCCTCTCCCTCCCTTTCCCTCTCTCCTCCCGTCAGCTCCACTTTTTATCAAGTTCTGGAATCTGCTCTGTGTTCCATTGATTGGTCTGATCGATCAGACACCGGTGCAGTAATGAGACCTTCATTAAGTTAATGAACAGCAGCCCGCGCGGCCTAAATCATATTATCAGATACACGCGCGTCTTGCTGCAGCGTATTGATAGCCAGCCGGGTAATTAGTTTATCAGCGTCGCGGGCCTCCGCAGCAGCCAATTATTTGTTGTTTATTTTGTCGGTGTTTTCGCAGCACTTTGCCCGCGGGCCTTCTGGGTGAGACACACTTGCATTGCAGCCCCCCGTGCCTCTGCACAGGCCCTGCGCTTACTGTAGTCTGCGTGTGTGAGCCGTCACCTGAACCTCATTGATGCAGGCTAGTGATGAAAAGACTCTAACTAGGGCTTGGTGTGGAGGAGTGTGACAGGTGGAACAATGTAGACTGAGCTGCTGAATAGTGTTGGATTCTGTTCTACTGAGATGGCCTGGTTAAGTGGCTGTAGCAAGTAACGGCGACAGTTTTTTTACAGTTTGCTCACATTTAATTAGTTTATATATTTTTCATATTTTTGGGGTGTAACATTTGCTGCAATGCACCTTAAATCTGATGTGACATCTATATGTGTATCATGTAAGATTGAGTTTAAAAACCTGTGATGAGGCTGATTTTTTAAGTCTCCATTTTGCAGTTTACATCACATTCAAATGTTCTGTTATTCTTTACAGAACTTAGAATATGGAATCCCACTTTGCATTGCATTCCCCCGCTAAAGTGTTGACCATCACTAGATGAAGGGAGGAATGGGTTTCTGGTGCAGCTGGAGGTGAAGGGGGGTGTGTGAGGGATGAGCAGTTCATCAAACTCACCTGGGATTACATTTTTCATAATGCTCTCAGGCGTTAACCTGGCCTGGC
>NC_085000.1:10967952-10970452 GCF_963854185.1 Sardina pilchardus | reverse complement strand
CCTGATGTGATCAGATGGTCTGACTGGCCTGTCTGTGTTGAACCAAAAGGTGCAGTTAGCGGCCGGTCCCTGGGGAGTCCTCCCTGAGCGCAGTGGAGCAGGCAGCAGGAGAGGAGCGCTTTATCCTTTAGCACTAAAACAAGCCCTCCGTCGCTCTGACGCCGCGTCTCAAGAGGATGCTAATGTCTGCTCCCGCAAGTCCAGAGGCATTGCATCTGTCTCTCTCTCTCTCTCTCTCTCTCCCTCTCTCTCTCTCTCCCCCACCCCCAGCTCAGAGCCAAAGACGTGCATACTGATCAGGCCCGGGCTGGGAGACCATCCGAGATTAATCAGGAATCAAAGTGATTTCCACCCACGCTAGCATTCCCCCTTCCCTCCCTCAGCCCCTCCCTGACAACCCCACCATCCCCCCCTCCACACACACACACACACACACACACACACACCACTCTGGCTAACAGACTGACAGAGTGAGTGACTGAGTGATTGGCTGACTGACGACACTGCTGTGAGTAGGACACTGCTGCTGCTGGGGCATCCTGTGGACGGCCAGCCAAGAGGATTTGCTGGTCAGGGCAAGTGGGTTGTCACGACAGATGATTTGGCGAGAAAGAGCAGCACTGAGGTTGAGGTTGCCTGCTGTGCTTGTGTGTGTGTGTGTGTGTGTGTGTGTGTGTGTGTGTGTGTGTGTGTGTGTGTGTGTGTGTGTGTGTGTGTGTGTGTGTGTGTGTGTGTGTGTGTGTGTGTGTGTGTGTGTGTGTGTACACACTACATCACTTGACTGTGCAACTGTGCAGTGCTCTGAGCAAGAGAGAGAGAGAGAGAAAGGGAAGGAGGAAGGGAGAGAGAGAGAGTGAGAGAGCGAGCTTGGGAGTTAAGATGCTTTATTTGAAGTTAAGCACTGAAATCGGACTAATCTTCCCTAAGCAGACGGTTGAAATATTTGTACATGAGGAAAACCAAATCTCTTCTGATCATTTGCTAGCAATCCTGTTTTGGATGTTTCAGTACATCACAGCAGAGCCTGGACCTTGCTGTCCTACACTGTGTTCACCGTCACACTTGCTTCATGTTGGAGTTTTGTACTCTACGGTGTTGTGATTGGCCCTTAATACCAGTAGGCTGCATGGTTAATGCCTTTGGGAAGGCCTCTGGGCCCACTGCACAATTCTCTATGGGCCTGTGTGAGGGAGTCAATTTCATTTGTGCTCAGTGGAACATAAATAAAATGCTCCCCTTCATTGAGGACTGTGGGTATTCACACACACACACACACACACACACACACACACACACACACACACAGACACACACACACACACACACACACACACACACACACACACACACACACACACACACACACACACACACACACACAAATTCCACACATTCCCTGACTGCGGGGCCTGTTGTATGCAGTGATAAATTCACTTGCAATGTAATTAAGTCTCGATTAGAATAAACAAATTATTAATTTAATCGAACAACTGGAAACCCATGTAATAGTGCTTATTTGATATGCAGAACATTAATCCATATTCTCCAAGGTAATGTCTAGTCTCTTGTGAATTAACATGATATACTAAATGTTCCATCTGTTAAACACAATGTTGCTCAACCTGCTAAGATCTCAAACCTCTCAGGTCTTGCAGTTGCCCACCAAGTAGACATCTCTCAGGAACATATAACATGGCTTTCATTTCTAAATTTAGTTTTCAAGTTTCAAAAGTACTGTAATGCAACTATGCTAGCATATTACCATACATTTGAATACACAGTGCAAAATATACAAGCGAGGAATAGCAATGCAGTTGCTGATAGCTGTTGTCTCTGGAGGAGATTTGACTAGAGCTGATCCTGCGTCAGCCTCGTCACCATGGGGAGACAACATGATTGTGCAACACAATGACATCACAGCCCCCTAGGCCCCCGAGCATCCTACCCCATGAGCGTCAAAACAGGTTAGCGCTTTAGCATCTCTTCCAAGAGTTGCAACAGGAAACCACAACAACACAAGGTCGTTTACCTTCCCCTGGCCTGCCTCTCCTGCACTGCCAAGTCAGCCCACCGCTCTCTCAGATAACGTTACCAGCAGACCAATAAATGGCAACACCGTTAGGAGAGAACATCGACAACAAACGCTGTTTGAAATGTCAGGCTTAAATCAGGGCTCTCTGTGATTGTACGGTCGTTAGAGCGATTTCCTCGGGGAAGGGGGATTGCCACTGCCGTAATGTGATTTAGACACCACTGGGAAGTCATTTGTGGTGTGGAGAGAGGAGAGGGAGGAGAAGGAGACCTCTGGTGAACTGGGCCAAACCGATGATTTTAACACGGAAGGCTTCCCCTCACAATCCCCCAACACACATGCACACACACGGGCAAACTCTCTCTCTCTCTCTCTCTCTCTCTCTCTCTCTCTCTCTCACGCACACACACACACCGTCCCTAGCCTCTCAAAATTATTCTGTAAGATTTCCAGCGAATCGTCAACTGA
>NC_085000.1:10960452-10965452 GCF_963854185.1 Sardina pilchardus | reverse complement strand
AGAAGGAAATCTTGTACCTTGTGGTTGCCTTGCACACATGCACTCTGCTTTTCTTACGTTTGCAATGATGTCATTTCCTCCCTTCTCTTTCCATGCACAAGAAGAGCAGATATGATCTTTAATCTCACCTTGCTTATCAGCACAGCCACCGCTATCACCACCAGCTGCATTATCGTCATCAGCACCATCATCATCATCATCATCATCATCATAGTCACAATAGCTGCGCTGCTTCTTGATTGTTTCTTGAACTCTCTCCCTCTCTCTACCGACCTTCCTTCCCCCTCTCTCTCTCTCTCTCCCTCTTTCTCTCTCCCTCTCTCTCTCCCTCTCTCTCTCTCTCTCATGTGTTAGCTGAATTGTAAGGACTAAGGAGATGGAGGGCGCGTGCGGAGGTGGATTGGGAAGGTGTGGTGCGGAGCGGAGCGGTGCGGAGTGTTGCGGTTGCGTCAGTGCATGTTGTGTTGTTCTCCTGTTCAGAGAGGAGCGGCTTCGCCTCTCAGGGGGAAACGCTGCACCCAGTGACACCCCCCCTGTGGCTTCCTCCCTCTAAACCAGGAGACAGAAAGAGCGCCGAGAAGAGAGGGAGGAAGAGAGAAAGAGGAGAGAGAGAGAGAGAACAGAGAGAGGAGCAGGAGAGAGAGGAGCAGGAGAGAGACTTCCCTAGTTGGTGTCAACCAACCTCTTCTGTTCTCGTCCGTCATTTCTCTCTTCTTTTCTATTTCTCTCGTTCCTCAGTACTTCTTTTTTTATCCATTCCTGTGTTCTCTCTCTCCTTCTCTCTCCTCTCTCTCTCTCTCTCTCTCTCTCTCTCTCCTGTTCTGTCTTTCTTTGGCTGTCGGTCTCTGTGATAGGGCAAGAATTTGTGTGCGTCTGGCAGAGCGCTCAGTCAAAGCTCCACAAACGGTGCTCTGTGAAGTAGACAGCAGCGCGGCGAGTCTTGCTGAATGTGCTGACAACAGCATCAGAGACACAGAGAAAGAGAGACAGAGAGAGGGAGAGAGGGAGAGAGGGAGAAAGGGGAAGGGAGAGGGAAAGAGAGAGGAGAGAGGGAGAACAGAGAGAAGGAGGGAAACTGGGATGTAGCAAATAGATGCAGCAGCATCTTAGGAGGCGCCTCTCTGATCCCTCCTTACTTCAGAAACAAACACTCTTGAGCTGGAGTGTACTAATAACACACACACACACACACACACACACACACACACATACACACACACACACACACACACACACACACACACACACACATTTACAGTAGACACACACACAAACACACAGCTGCATCACAGTGTGTGCATTTTCTCTCCCTGACCTCCTTTCCTTCCTTGCTCTTTTATCGTCCTCTCTCCCCCCCCCATCTCTCTCTCTCTCTCTCTCTTTCTCTCTCTCTTTCTCTCTCTCTCTCTCTCTCTCTCTTCTAATCCAGGGCTTTGGCCACATCTCTCATTTAGCTGTGTTTTATGAGGGCCATATTCAGGGCATCTTCACAATATTTTATTTGATCCACTCCGAGCCCTGGGGAGTTGAGCTTTGGATTGACTCTGACATCACATATACACAGCCCAGGCAGGCTATACTAGGCCTGTACTGTATGTGCATAAGGTCTGGCTTCATATGCAAGGAAGTGTGAGGGAGAGTAGTTATGCTTGGACTTTTATATGACAAACTGTTGTTGAGAGCCATATAAGTGATTGAAGGGTAGTTTTTTTATTTGGTGAATCATGGACAAATTATTTACATGTATATTTCAAGATTGTGGCTTTGAATACATATCTGTAATGTACTTGCATATATATATTTACATTTATACCAATAAATGTACTGTATCTTTGTCTGAAACAATTAGTTATATTCACAAGATCAAGGCCATAGGCACACCCGAGTTATACCTAAAAAAACATGTAGGATTTCAACAGAAATGTTGGATATTTAATAATAGAGGCCTTGGACTTTGGACCCATTTATAATATCGACAAAGTCTGAACAAAATCTGGGATGGTGTGTAGCGAGTTAAAAACAGCCTTTTCTGATATGTCATGGGATGTCCCACAGTGCATTTCCAAAGTAGTCACAAAGCAATGATCAGAATGTTAAGCGGTGTTTTTGGCACTCAGTGTTAACGGTTTTAAAGCGGAGAAACAAACAAACATTTCACACATCTGGCCTTAGCAGATTCCCATAATCCTCAGGGGGCCTCCCTCCGCTGATGAATCTGGACTCTGCCTGTAAACACCTCATTTTTTAAAAAATGAGAATTTCATTACTGTTGTTTTTTCTCCGTCTCTGTGCTTTCATAACGGGAACAACTCCATGATGATAAAAAATGTTTGGCCTATATACCAATGTGATTACTAAACTAATGAAAGCAGACCAGTTTCTTGGCACTCGATGACACAGATGAGAAACAGACATAGGGACTAAAAAATAATTTAGGGCAAAACCCCAAAACACTTAACCCATGTTATGGTAAGACACAAAAGAAAATGTTTTTGTGTATGCTAATAACCTGAAACAGAAACCGCAGCTCTGGTACAGTTAGTAACGCATTATCAGTAAGGCAAACACAAAAGTGAACTAACTCTCTCTCTCTCTCTCTCTCTCTCTCTCTCTCTCTCTCTCTCTGTTTTCTCTTTCCCCATCATTTTCACTAATTTCCAAAGAACTATGGTAAATGGGGTAATTAGAAGACACTTGGAGGAACTCGAAGGAACTTGATGTATGTGGAGTTGGGTTGGTTGGTTGGTTGGTTGGTTGGTTGGTTGGTTGGTTGGTTGTGGTTGGTTGGTTGGTGGAATTAGTTCAGTGTATCGGCATCTAATGTATAAAGTGTCAATGTTGTGCTACAGATATATATATATATATATACATGTATATATATATATAGAGAGAGAGAGAGAGAGAGAGAGAGATTTAAATCGTTGTTTTACCTCAGGAACAAGAATGAAGAAGCAGAAGTATAACTATGTAATTATCTAATTATGTATGAAGGAAACATGGCACAACATCGGCACTTTGTACTCTAAACTAGCTATTTCCATCCCATATAAATGTTCATGTTCCTTCTAGCTAACCAGTATTGTCCAATGAAAGTGCACAAAAAATGTAATCACACTTTATCCTCATATCTCCTCATATCTTCATGTTTATATGTTGTGGATGCCTCAAATATTAGCACAACACTTGAAAAGCATTGCTGATTTCTGACCATGTGGGTACACAAAACAAATGTATAATGCTCTCAACACCGCTCTATTGCACTTCGTTCAGAATCTATGGCCTTACATGAAATCAGTGGGCACGCTGTACAATTCTCGAATGGTTCAGTCGTACTATTCTACCGAGATTAGTCAGGCTAGTAATAATGCGTTTTAAGATATGAATGGCTGAACATGGCTTTTTAAAAATCCAAAGCGTAAAGAAAATATGAAACCACTGTAATCTAACCATTATGCAGACAAACTTTGAGCAAAATCTGAGACGGATTTTCCTTGATTCTATCTGATTTGACACACAGAATGTCCCTTGTGTGACTACATTTGACCAAAAATGTGGAACAGTGTTGATTAATTGTTTTTATCGAAACTACTGTCTCAATGTCTCTTTTCTCTGTGTCTGTGTAGGTGTGTAAGTGTGTGTGAGCCAGTGTGTGTGTGTGTGTGTGGGTGTGTGTGTGTCTGTGTGTGAGCGTGTGTCTGTATGAGTGTGTGTTTCCGGATCCCTCTCCACTCATGGATGACACGGAGTTGCACATCTTCAACGTGCCTTTCAGCAAGGTGCTGCTTCTTGGCGCCATCGCTGCAGCGACTGCCTTCGTAGTGACCATCTTCATCGTGCTGGTGTGTGTGGGATGCCAAAGGTGACCGCTCCTCAACAGCCGTTTCTCTGTTTCCCCTTCACACATCGTTCACTCATCATCCCCTTAGAATTGCCGTAATTTCCCGACTATTAGCCGCGGCTTATACATTGATTTTGCTAAATTTCTTCAGCTATGAGGTTAATACAGGGGGGGCAGTTACTGTAACATGGTGTTAATATGGTTTTGTTTCTTTTAACTTGCATGAAACACTGTCCTGCGGCTTAAACACAATGCGGCTTATATGCGGGAAATTTCTGCATAGTGTTCAAACTGCATTCTGTGTAGTCCTGAGATATTCAGCTTGAAATTCTTTTAGAACTGCATGGGGTTGTACTGATGAGTGGGACACGGCGCTTTAGATATAATGTCTAAAATGCATACAGCTTCAGGGAATGCTACTTGAATAATGTACAGCAATACTATAAGGGTAATGAGGTCACACTACTAACCACATAACAGACTTTTTTCACCTGTAGATTGTTTCTGATTAAAGTGACTAAATGTAAAGGTAAATGTGTCTGAATGTATGAATGACAGTCACAGTGCATTTGGAGTCCCATCATGTTATGATGTACACAATTTCCATTTGCATTTAAACACCCTCCTTGTGCAACACACTCTGCCTTTCGCTGGTGTTGTTCTACTCTCATTCTGTCTCTCATTTTCCCTGAATGAGTGAATGAGTGAATGAATGGATGGATTTATGGTGGTGGTGGTGGTGGTGGTGGTGGTGGTGGTGGTGGCGTAATGTAATGAATGCTAATATCAGCAGTCATCAGGTGCAGCGGTCCCGCTGGAGTTGGTCTCCATGTAGGAATGTGCTTCCCTCTCCACGGAGACAATTCCCTCTCTCTGATGCACTGCCCCACAAGCATCTGTTGCTAGGCGATGTAAACAATGAACTGGCCCTTGAGGTGGGTCTGTTCTGGCTGATGGCAGAGCGTGCACTTTGCTGTGTGGAGACAGTTCCCAGCGTACAGAAGAACTGCAACAGTGTTTCTGTTCCAGGCTCTCGTCGTCATTGTGTGTGTGCTGATTGGAGTTGTTTAGTCTTGGGGATTTCTGTGTTTGTGCGACGTGCGCTCTCAAACAATAGGGTCTCCAGCTCGGCCATCAGAATCAGTTGACATTTGTCTGAGCA
>NC_085000.1:10925452-10942952 GCF_963854185.1 Sardina pilchardus | reverse complement strand
GAGGAGGAGGAGGAGGAGGAGGAGGAGGAGGAGGAGGAGGAGGTGGTCAAGGTCATGAGGAGGTCCGAGTGAGGAGGCGTGCCCAGGAGGAGCCCTGCTATGAAGCCATTGGCGACAAGACGTGGCCCAGCAATTTGGTGGTGGAGGCAGACCCAGCCTACGCCACCATCGACTCCCACTGGAAGCGTGAGCGGCAGGCTAATGCAGCCACGTTACGGGCCAAGAAGAAACAGCAGCAACAACAACAACAACAACAACAGCAACAACAACAGCAACAACAACAGCAACAACAGCAGCAGCAACAACAACAGCAGCAGCAGCAACAACAGCAGCAGCAGCAGCAGCAGCAGCATCCACCTGGCCAGGGCAAGCCTCCGCCAGGAGAGAACTTCTACGAGACCATCAGTGAGGTGAAGCAGGGCATCAGCGCGGCCAACCCCAGCACCACCACCATCTTCACCTTCAACGACGGCATGGAGATGTACGTCACGGGACTGTGAATGCTGTCGCTGCAGTCACAGCCACCAACCCCCGTGACCTGCTGTGATTCAGGAGAACTGGCCCTGCTCACAACCTCTGACCCCTGTTTTCAGTGAGGTTCAGAACAGACTCCCAACTTCTAAGCCTACACCTATATGTAAAATATCTGAAAGGCACTGAAAACATTATTTGTTATTTTACATGAAATGTCACCACCACATAGGTGTTGTCTGCACTTATTCACAAAAGAATTCAAAATTTCTTGTGCAACGCTATTACTCGTTTAAAAAACTAGGTCATTGTCTTTAGTCTCTCTCTCTCTACAGACACACACACAGACACACACACACACACACACACACTGTGAGGCTGCTGCCTGCTGTCCGGTCTAAAAGCAAGCGGGGCTGAAACAGGTTTTTCTGCTTATAAGCACAGTCTCAGGTGGGAGGGTAGAGTTTCAGAAGGGTGACATGAGGATGGCTGTGAAAAAAAGAAGGAAAAAAACACGAGTCATATGGTTTAGAAGATAACAACATGCGCACACACACGGACTAGCACACTCATGGTCACGCACATACACAAGCACATATGCATACACAGAAGCACACAAACACTTGTATTTTTAGGTTTCTTAATTTCTTGGCATAATTGGTGAACACAACAGCTGTTATACTGTGTCATAACAGAGCTCTATTTTAGCTCAGAGTTTAGTTGTGGTTGCTGGATGCTCTTAGCCAAAAACTGGTTGGAATGCCGGTCTAGTGGGTATGGTGTCTGTTAATTCAGCATATTCCATGAGACAGTCCTGCTTGCTGCTGCAAAAGTTGCCCATTGGGACAAATAACTCATTGAAGTGGATTTGAGATCTCAAACGCACACAGTGTGCTACAGTAGAGAGACCAGGGGAGAAGATAAGGAGATTATTATCCATCGTGTGGTGCTACTGTAGTTTCTTTGAGTTGGGCTTGTATCTCTTTGTCTTCCAAAGGCAGCGATGTCTTATCACATGCTGTTGTTCCATGGCAGTTTGCTTTGCCAAAGTCAGCTTGGTTCTACCAGAGTGATTCCACATAGTATGAAGATTGCATGTTCAGATATAAGAAATCAGAACGCTTAACTTTGTGGATTGTTCTTGTTCTAGAGCCAAGCTATATGGAGGAGAAGAGGAACCGTTGAGGCAATTGGTCTGCGGTGTGTAGGTAGGTGTAGGTGTGAAGGCATCTTGATTGCTGACAGGAAGGCGTGGCTACTAACAATAACCACTTCAGTGCTATAATGAACATGGCACAACCATTTTGTGTGGCTGCAGACAAAAGGGAAAGTAGAGATCCTGTTTGTCATAAAACAACAATTATGTAAATAATTAAGTAAAAAAAGCTTTAATGACTTTAATGATGCACACAGTCGCATACTTTCAGACCTTAGGCATGCATGTGTGAAAACAAACAGACAGACACACACACACACACACACACACACACACACACACACAGACACACTCCCACGGTTGTTTGACTAACTGGATCCAAACATATGTCTCATACAGAGTGTGTGCACAGATTAAACTCTCTTAACTCTTCCTGGAAAAGAAAAAAAAACATGACAAACTGGTTATCTCTCATGGAATTAGCCACCTCTGACTTCCTAGGGTTTATTTTTTTCAGGTCAGCTTGAGGTTTGCATGTAATTAGAGCAACAGAAGAATAATGTGGCATGTTCACTTTCAGTACCACACTGTGGACCAATACTGCTCTCCTGCTGGAGCAGGTCATTCCTCTTTAAACTGGAACGAGTCTTTTTTCTTCACCCGCATGTATTACACTGTGCTAACTTTACTCAATATCCACTGACACGTGGGATTTGATTTGTGAATGGGGATACAGCAGTCCTTGTGATGCATGTCGTTTCACAATGCCCAGGGAGACAGAGTGACAGTCTCTCTTACTCAACATGCTATTGCTTGGTAGTCTGATCAAAAGCCTAAAAGTCTGGGAATTTATTTGCCAATCTATTTGTGTGTATGTATGTATGTGTATGTGTGTGAGTGTGTCTGTGTGTAGAAAATAGTTTTGAAATCAGCTCGACCAGAATCAAGCCCGTAAAAGGGCACACATTCCAAAAACCTTGGCACAACTCTGCTGTTTTCGATGTCTTTTCTCTTTTTTTTTTCCATTTGGCGCAGCAACATGCCTCCACCACCCACCCTTGGCTGTGCACTGGGTCAAAGAAACCATAGGGTCAGAGGTGTTGGTGCAACTTTCCCATGGTGTGCATAGCAACAGCCTCTCTGTCGAAAGCTGTGGACCCTAAAGACCTATTTTTCTTCTCATTTGAATACAACAAAGATGAAAAATTAAATAACAAGGCATGTCCTGGTTCAGGAGTGTTATGGACATGCTTAAGACCGGGCTCCGGTCTCCAAAGTAGAGAATGCAGTGAAGTCTTCCAGAATCAGTAAGGAGCAGTAAAGGCTGTTTTTCTGGCCGGGTCTGAGGTTGCTTCACTGACCAATCCCCAACACGAGGAGTCCAGTCTCACCCGTTTCTCGGAGCCACAGGCTCTCTATCCAGCCATCAGTGGCATTTTTGACGGCTGTACGTCCAAGGAAAACAAACTGTCGGTGGGCCCAGAGTCGCTAGTGAGCGTCTCTTCCCGAAGTCTGTTGCTCCGCTGGTTTGTCTGTTTGTGGATCAGCTCAGCTGTACGGTAAACAAGAGAAGGCCTTCCCATGTGGCCCTTGGGGAGAAGCCATGCAGGGTTGCCATTGTTTTTTTTTAAATGTGGAAGAGGACACAAGACTTCAGCTCAGGGACTGAATTGTGAGGGTTTCAAGGAAACATACCAAGTCGCCCTTACATTACATGCTAGTCCTGCCACCACAACAGAGAGTGATAAAGAGAGAGAGAGAGATCACAGTGTTCATAAATATGTATATTTAATTATGGTTAAAAAAAGAGTTAGAGCAAGCATATTATACTCATAAATAACTTATATATAGTATACAAAAGCACTATTTTTCCTACCCCTTCCATCTACACAAACACATCAACTAGTCACATTGTGTCTAAGCAGCTGATGTCACTGCCATGCATATCGGTGTTTCAATATTGTTGAAGCTGATGGTGATGTTTACTTGTATGTGATGCATGAACGTCTTAAAAAAATGAATACCACTTCAGTTTGTCAGTCCTCTTAACTGATATAATTAATTTCAACACAAAAAAAAGAGCAACATGGCTGCCTAATTCATGTGATTATTGTACATGGACTTGTGTGAAAAGCTCCCAGGATCAATATCTGCCTCATCACAGAACAGGAAGTAGTAGATTAGAGTTGACTGTTTAGAAAAAAAGAGATTATGTTCTTGGAAGACAGACGTGCAAAACTCTCATGAGCTGGCTTGTCCATTCCAGTGGGGAGCTGGGCCACAACCAGAGCTGATCAGCTCTTCCCCTTCCCCTCCCGTCCTCATGCCGTTCATTTGGATGACCAACCCGCATCTTGCCTCTCCCTTGCAGGGGGAATGCGTATCCCCCCTCCCCAGTTCTTGTTGGGTTCCCTCCCACCCCTCAATCTGTCTGCTGGAGCATAGTGATGACTTTGTCCTGAAGTATGCTCTTGGCCTTTGATGTAGCATTTTGAGAGTTGGGGGGATGTAGGAAGGGGCAACCTGCACTTGGTCCAAGCCTGTTTTGCATTCAATCTGAAATGTTTAGCAATCAGGACAGATTTTCAGAAGGTGAGGTGGTTTTTTAAACCAGATTAAAAGTAGTGTATTGTGTGTACTGTTTTTTTTTTTTTTACTATAGCACAGAGCAATGGGTACTCTTTATTTTAAGATAAAACCACAGTGAAACAATCAAGGAGCATAATCCACTTTCCCTAGAGCATGAGAATCATGTCAGTAGATAATTCCTGAGCTCACAGATGTTTTGAAGACTAATTAATGACATAATTATGAAGTATGCACAATGATGAGTCTGTGTGAGGGTGTCAGGGGGTCAGATTATGCTGTTCAGATAGACATTGCTAATGTTATAATAGAAATATATTTTATGTCTTGGTTGTATAGTGGGTTGTGAACGGCAATGACCTGTCAGAGCAAGTTCTACTTCCTTTTCAAATTATTTTGCTTTTCTAGTCCCATGTCTGCAAATCAATTAGACTGGGTGTACTTTTTAATTGGCTTGAAAACGAACAGGGTGCGTACACTGTATATAAATGCCAGCTTGTGTCCTATTTTACTTATGTGAAAAAGATTGTATGTTTTTTTTAATCAAGATATCATTCATGATATTGTGGTCAAATTTATACTTTTGTAATAAAGTTGCACCTTAAAATATGTTGTGTGTCTTCGTAGAATAAACTCCAAAAGATCAACCTACTAAATATAATTGTAAATGTAGCCTACTTTTGCGTAATTGTTAATTTTCTGAAAAATCAGACACCAGTTTCGAAAGACAGAGTCATTCTGTTGGCTCTCTCGAAGGACGGATGGAGCCGTTCATATTTAACCTCGCCAACGCTTTTGTCAGCGGAACGGAGGCGAGGAAAAAAATATTAGCAATGTCCAAACGTGTTGAATGGCTGCACAGCACAATAAGTCGTCACCTGGTCTAAGCTGGCTGATGCTGTAGGCTACATAATGCTACATTAGTGCAGTTACTCACAGCAGGATGTCGTTGCCCAGCGATTTGAAACAGTGTGACATAAATGTTGTAATACTATGGTTATAAGAAGGCTACACCCTGAAACTCATTTTTAAAATCCTTTTTTTTTTTTTTTTTACAGAAACGACTTTTTTAAATGCACTATTATTACTGAGCACATGCCTAAAAGACAACCAAAAAGTTACATAATCCGTAAGCTGCTGATTCTCCACGGTGAGGGAGGAGCCATTGCGTACGGGAGAAGACTCACATAGCCTATCTGTTGAAATGTCTGCACGTCTACAACGTAGCTCCGAGGTGCCTAGGCTAGAATTTCTTATTGCCTGTTTATATCAACGGACTTAAGTACGAAAAGTCGTATGGTAGGCTATTTGGGCTTTCCGAGTGATGATAGGCTATGCCATTTCAGACCTGCACTATTAATGTAACAATGCCATTCCATTTGAATGGGTAGGCCTATAGGGGATATTTGTAACAAGTAGGCTAGGCAGATATTAAATTGACAAAATATGTGTTTAGTCATAGGCTACTAGTAGGCCTAGGTATACATTAAGGTAAAGTAAAAGTGCATTAAGTGAATGATATGAAGGCTTATGGAAGGCATATAAATCTAGCAATGCGCTTGCAAGACAAAAACACAAGTACAGAGTATCTAGCCAAGGCTACCCGATGCAGCAGCTTCAGCTTGTTTTTCTCGCGCACCGGCCGGCATATCGTCGAGACACACCTCCGCAGTGTTAGGGGAAAAAATGTGACATTTTCCAAACCAGCCAATCAGATTGTAAATTGCAATGGCTGCATGCCAAAACGACGTGTTTATGTATGCCGACAACCAATCAGACTGAATGAGAGGCTGGACGTTGCGAATCTCGCCTGGTTGCACGCGCAGGAGAGTGTGGGCGTGGCGTTCATTTGGAGGAAAAAAGCAAAACAATCTTTTATTCCCTGACCGGTTGGCTGTAGTTGTCTGGTTGGTAGAAAATCTAGTTGGTAGTATTGCGAAAAGCTAAGCTCTAGTCAAGACAATCTTGTTAAATGTATAATTTCTTCTTCTGTACTAAGGTCTTTAGAAAGCTAGTTATCTTTCTTTAGATACACTTTTCCTGACTAAAAATGACTTCCAAGCGCCTCCTCGATAAGTCCCTAGCCGGCATACGGTTCGGTGGTGAGGCTTCGAGTCGAACTAGTAACAGCACGTATGCAGGGAATACCGCCGGGCATGCTGAGACTGTCACGGCAATGGATTGCGGAGTGATACTGACATGTAAAAATGTGTCTTCGCCGGGAAGAGTTTTTAGTCCAATGTTGGACAACAGCACTTTGAAAGAATGTATCAGCAACGATTCTGTTGTCAACGGAGTTGGTTTGAAGTCAGGGAGAGAAAAGCACCTTGACCTGAAAAAAGTAGGTGTTGTTATGTCTAGTCTTGTGCATGTTTGCCATTGTAAGTTTATCTGGCAGTTAATGGTTGATGGTTAAAATAATTTAATTTGTATCTGCATGTCCTGCTTCTTTAATGATCAAGTTCTTGAAATGGTCTTTTGAAGAAAGTTTCACTGTTTGGGTCCAGTGCACGGTAGCCTATTCGGCTTGGTTGTGCTGCGCTCTAAAACTTGCGTGCTGCTCCGTGGAGAGCTTGCTGTAGCTTAGCACAACTATTCAACACCAACGACAGCACTCCTAAAAATAGAATATAAATTGTACAACAACCATACAGAAGCTCTTGTTTTAAAATGGCGACTTGTTCAAAGTTTAAAAGGGAAAGTGGGTTGGGACGTTAACCAAATCTCCCCTCCCCCACCCCGGTTTCATTAACCTACAAGCCTTGTCTTGACTGCGCCACACACCGGCATTTGGCGCAGGCCCGGTTGAACGCAGGCAGAGGGGGGCGTCAGTCGACGATTCTGGTGCCACCGACATTCGGTTGATTAGTCTATTACCGATAAAATGTCCATAGCCTATACAAACAAGTGGTTTGAAGTAAAGGCTACAGACGAAGACCAGAGTATGTTATTCACAAATGCTACATTTATATTTCATCAGCATATTTCACCAACATATTCCGGCTTATTCTGAATTTGTCTCTTTACTATGGCTAGAAAGCCGCAGAAAAAAGCAATTTCGAATGTGGAAAAACAGTTGGTGCCTGATAAAATTCTCCCGGCGTATGACACGCCCCCCCAGTCTCAACTTTGTTTTCTTCGATGTCAGAAATGCCGTGGTCAACGCCATGTTCATCCACAGAGTTCTCGTGGAGGAACGTTTTTTTCCATTTGCCTTATTTCCTCGTAGTTTAAACTTGTTTACATGCTGTTTTGCGTAAACTAGTTGGCTCACCATCAGTCGGAAACTAATCTATGCGAGGAAGATGTTTCACTCTGCTGGACATACAAAAAATAGCATTAAAATGCTCTGCAAGTTTAGCTTCCTGTTTGTATTTCGTGCGATACTAACGCCCATATCCATGCCATTTGAGATAACTTTGACTCCATAGCAGGCCTCTTTATTCAAGCTGTTGTAGGCTAGATTTGGTTAATTTGTCCCAGGGATTTGAGACTTCTTTTGGGATGTTTAGGGAGTCCAAGAATTAGACGTTTAGTTAGGCCTACAGTGCATATTCAATTGTGTCACTATCAACAAAACACAAAAGGGAGGCACCAAATATCTCAGCTGCAAGTAATCTGGTGTATTTGACACATATGTTGCCCTGATGTACAGTTCATCACTGTGTAACTATACTCTTCTATTGGTCAGACAGATTTGGTTGTCAAACACTATCCACTGCAGCAGAATGCAGCACAAATATATTGTCATTTCCAAAATATTGCATTTCTGTAGTGAAATACTGAAAAGTGCAGTAGTGTGTAATGCAATGCAGTTTAATAATGTCTGAAATATCGGATAACGTGCATATAACTGCACGAATGATTTGTCCCAAACGGCAGTTTTGACATTTGAAGTTGTGCAGCTGTGTTTTGTAAAGACTGAACCATAAAAATGATGAGAGAAGATTTAACTGTTGATTAGATGCTGCTTGACTATGTCTCTCCTTTAAAGTGTCACTATACTTTTGTGCAACATGACAGGCTGTCTCAGTACACTCAGCTGGCTACAATAACAACATACTGGAGCTTTTGGGGAAATGCATCTGGGTGAAAATTCTTCATAATCTTTGTTGTATCTTGAGATTCTAGAACATTCTGTTGATCACTAAGTCATGTGTTAAAACTACTTCATGGCCCCTTAACCTGTCACAATCTTCCCATTCCCTCACTGTGTGCTTCAGGTGGGCTGTTCGGGCAACATGGACGAGAGTGACCTGATGGGCCCCTGTGGGGTCCTGAAGAATCCCAGCCCCATGCATCGCCTGATTCTGAACGGGCAGAAGCTAGACGACCAAATGCACTTGGAGCCCAGGCCCTCGGGCCACGAGGGTGGGGAGGCCAGGTCCCGCCTGCAGCCGCTGCTCTGCCCCGCCGGCTCGCCTGACGAGCGCCCCCCGCACGCGTCCTCGCACATCCCCGTCCCACGGAACAGGTACACACCCTTCTCTCTTTCACACCTTAACACTCTTTCTGTGTCGCTCTCTCTTGTTTTCTCTCTCGCTCAATCTGAGTTTTCTATTCCGTTTATTTCTTTCTATTTCTCTCTTCCGCTCTGTCTTGTTCCATATCTCTCTCTCTCTCGCTCTCTCTCTCTCTCTCACTGTCTCTCTCTCATTATTTTTTCACTGTGCCACATGCGCTGGCCCCAAACACAGGCTCCTATCACAGACTGGTTCAGGGACACAACAGCAGGGAAAGAGAGATAAGGCTGATTATGTAATAGCACCAAAGGGGTTTTGGAGGGAGAGAGAAAGAAACCCTAAGGCCATTTGTGCTTTGTTCAGCTGCATTTGTTTTCACAACCATCACCTCTATAGATCCACTGTTAATGGATCTATAACACTGTGTGTGTGTGTGTGTGTGTGTGTGTGTGTGTGTGTGTGTGTGTGTGTGTGTGTGTGTGTGTGCATGCGTGCGTGCGTGCGTGCGTGCGTGCGTGTGTGTGTTTGTCAGGATGGTTATTAATTAACTGCCTGTGTTTGGCAGACAGTAGTATGCCACGACAGGTGAATAAAAATTAACCTCACCACAGATCTGGACTTTTCAGTAGTGGATTTGATCATAATTGTTATTCCATTATAATAAGCCTTAATTGAGCTGTCCATGATCACCTCACATAGTCTCAGTGTAATTACTATGTAAGTGCTAGCACTTCAGGGGACGTACAAGATGCAACATGCTCAGGTTTGTTCTCCACTACACTGGTTCAACATATGGCTATGTGCTATATTATGTCTGTGTGTGTGTGTGTGTGTGTGTGTGTGTGTGTGTGTGTGTGTGTGTGTGTGTGTGTGTGTGTGTGGCTGTATCATCCTTGCTTTATCAGGGCATAAGTGTTTGTTTTTCACTTGGAGAGAATTATAGGGGAGAGGATGAAAAATAGCACACTGCCAATCCACACTCTTTAGCCTTCACTGGTTAACCCCCACTTGTTTGCCCTCCTCAGTGGATAATAATTTTGATCAGGCGCTCACTGAATAGAAAGCCTTCTTCTTAGCAACAACTGTGCTGGAACACTAGATGCACCTAAAGGTGTCAATCCTGCAAGTGCTGCCTATCCTGAATGTTGTCTCTGTGCGATTTTATGTTCGAAATGCAAAACTCCCCGATAGCTATGCAAATGGGACATGTTTGTCTCTTCGTACTGACTGACGGGAGTTTACATGCGGTGATAGATGATGGCACTGGATCCGGCTGCCTGTGTGATCTGACATCAGGGCGTCTCGTTTGGTTTTACTGCCAGTTTTATGATCGCCCCACCGCTTGATATACCTGCCCCCCCCAAGTGCTTGTGTTATGTTTGTTTGTGTGTGTGTGTGTGTGTGTGTGTGTGTGTGTGTGTGTGTGTGTGTGTGTCTGCGCATGCGGATGTGTGTGTGTGTGCGTGTGTGTGTGTGTGTATGCATATGTGTATGGGCGTGCTTAAGCTTCTTTGCCATTGTTTTCAGTTCAAACATAAAAGCGATGTCCCGCTGTGTTAAGAGTAGTTGGTGGCGCTAGGTTTTCTTTTTTTCCCTGGATGGCACCACACTCTACTACACACCTTTGCCCAGCCCTTGAATTTTGTTTTGCTGCAAACAAAAGTTTACTTGTGTTTGGAAAAACTGAAGCAGCACAAACAAAATTGTGATATTAACCATTGCCCTGTCATTAAAAAAAATCAATTAAAATGAATGAATATTCATTTCAATTTGTGGTAGGTCTGTTGGGCATGGTGGTGGGATTTGTAATTGTGTGCCTGGCACTGACGACCGGGATCACTGCTCACTGATCATTTTCACTGCTGTGTCCTAGTCCTAAAAGGCTACCTGTTCACTGAAGCAAGCTTATCTTACTGACCTTTACAGACAAAAAAACTCCTTTTCAAGATTGTGTTTTTGCCAAAATCCATCAGTGTGAGCTCCATTGCATGAGGAAACCACTCAGCAGAGGTCTGTAAAGGATGACCTTGGATACTCCAACTTTGTGGCTTAACATAAAGCCATTGTCAGTGTGGTCTGTGTTAACTTGCTTGTGTTTGTGCCAAAAATCCATCAAGAGGAGACCCATGGTATAAGGGTGAACAACACTAAGCCTCATTGGTGCCCAAAAGAAATGAAACATTTGAAAGTTCAAGTTTGTGCCATGTGACTGATGACCCAGTGTCTGTGATCAGCTGAAAGAGGCTGGATCTACAAGCAGGGGTTGGGGAAAGCACCAATGCCAGTATCAGCAGATATTTCCCCAGGATCAGCCCTAAACAGAAATAGATACATCTTAGACAGCATAGCAGCAACTGTGGTGTTCAAACATGCAGGCATGCGTGGCTGAAATGTCCAGAATGCAATGCAATGCTTTTCTTTTCATTAGAAGCCGTTTTGACTTTTTATATCAGCTACTTTGTGGTCCAGTCTGATCTGAATTGGTTCTCTGAGAGGGACAGAGGAACTGCATTTAAGAAGGCAACAATGTCAAATGGTCCTTGTTGTTGCTCAAACATATTTCCAGTGATGTTGCATAACCTGGAATATTACAGAGCTCAAGGTTTCCGAAATAAGAGAGAAATAACCCAGGACTGACTCCTGGCTACCTTGCAATCTCCCCACACCTGAGGCTCATTATGAGGACTACCGTGTGGAATTTTGTATGTGTGTGTGTGTGGGTGGGGGGTATTATGTTTATAGGGGGATGTCAGATGTGGTTTTTGCCATTAAGAAGGGGAGAGTCTGTGAATATTAGTGACTACCATAACTCCATTACAGTAGCAGTGGTAGCATATAATAAGCATTCATCATTTTGCATTAATGTTTTGAGCCATGGCCATTAGAAGTCTTAAAAATAATTCTTAGAGTTGTGACTGTTTAGAAATGATCCAGGTCTTTTTGGATTTGCTTTGATTAAACTGTTCTGATTGAACAGCAACACTAGCACAAGTTAGAAATACATTATGTCAGAACATGATGCTTTCATGAAAATGAAGACAACAAAAAGCATGCAAAAAACATGAGTGAACTCAAACAGATTGAAAAACATGGAGGACCTATCATCAGTCCTAAGTGGAGAGAGACTCAGTTGGATAGAATCACTTAAAGTTACAGCAGCGCAAATCCAATTATAGTCACGGTAGTGCAGTGAAGCGGGAAGGCATCTGTGATGTACTGATTTGATAATATGCCCAACTGATGAAATTCATGTCCACACTCCACCTTGGGTGTTTGTCCCGTGGACAAGCCTAGGCATGCCTGAGCCTTGAGCGGGCGGACACACACCCACTCACACACACACACACACACACACACACACACACACACACACACACACATACATACTCACACACACCCGCACACACATACAGTATATATACACAGTACACACACACACACACACACACACACACACACACACACACACACACACACACACTGCTGCTCAGGGCTCTGGGCTGGGTTCATTGGCTCTGAGGCACAGTATAGTAAGCAGGTCTTATCAGCGTTAAGCGGCAGCCAGAGCACGGCACTGAAACAAAAAGGCGTTCTGGGGGAGGACTGAGACAGCCAGGCTGATTTCATCAGTTCTGACACGAGTGAGGAGTGACGAGCACAGGAAGCACATCCACTCACCATCGAAATCAGAATACAAGATACACATCCATACCATAGATATCAAAACACAAGATAAACATCCAACCATAGAAATCAAAGCGCAGAACACACAGCCAGCTATAGAAATCAGTGCACAAGAGATAGCCTACACATCCTAACCACAGAAACAGAGTCAGCTGTGACACTGCTACAACACTGCATTGAAAGCTCATTTTGTGATGAGCCATCAGTCCTCACAATCTCACAATCAGATACAAAATCAGGCAGAGATGTGACCACCACTCTGTTGAGGTAGACAGCCCCCCCCCCCCCCCCCGACCTACTCACACACACACACACACACACACACACACACACATTTAACAAACCCTCCTGCAGCCAGCAGAATTATAGAGCCAGCCCAGCCTCCCCTCCAACCCCACTGTCCAGGAGAGAGATCAGTCTTCTCCCATGCGAGACGCTGAGTGGGTGAAGGCCAGGAGCCCCCCTGCTCCACCCCAACCCCTCCTCAATCTGGAAGTCATTTGGAGGGGAATGGTGCGCCCCTCCACCCACCAACACTGCAAGGTTCCCTGACAGTGCATGGATATGGTGTGCTTTTATTTCCATTTGCGGTCATGTGGACATACCACACCATGTGTGTACGTGTGTGTGTGTGTGTGTGTGTGTGTGTGTCTCTGTGTGTGTGTGTGTGTGGAATATGACTCATTAAACATTCTTTGTATTATCCTGGGTCTCCTATCTAGCTCCATATGCATATACAGAGGCATTCTCTCTCCCACTATCTCTCCCACTCTCTACCTCTATCTCTCCCACTCTCTCTCTATGTTTCTATGTCACACATGCACGGACACATATCCATGCACAGAAAAGACACACACACACACACACACATTTATTTATATTTTATCTTGAGCATGTTGGTATGCCCTAGCTTAAGATGACCCCGTGTTTATGTTAGAGTGTGTGAATGTCAGCCCCTCGCTCCCTCGACTGAGCGAACCAGATTAGCATGACACGCGTGATGGGTTAGCCCTCCGCGTTATAGGAATCGCTAGGGTCGAAGGTCACACGGTCGTGGATGGAGACGCGAGGTGAATGACTGGAGTTGCCATGGCAGCCAGAATGCAGAGCATATCTTGTATGTTCCAGCTGCTCATTTGTCTGGTTTAGCCATTAATTACCCCTCCCCACCAAGACACTCACACACAGACACACACACACACACACACACTCACATACAAACCGCCTGACATTCAGTTGGCCCATGTTTGATTCCCTAACCTGCTGTTGTGAATCTGTATTGCTTTGGATCAAAGCGTCTACTAAATATCAGTCAACTTTAACATTAACATTGTGCTGTAACCACCAGCCAGGAGCCCAAACTAGGCTGTGCGGTGAGGAGAACTGCCTGGGACTATTTCCTGATCCCAATCCAAGCGTCCCGTTCCGCCTGCTAGCCTGCCCTGATGTTATTGACTCGAGCAGGGCCCCACTCTAAGTGGTCCAGATTCTCGCCTTGGCCTAGTTTTTCACCACAAATCACCCCCGAAACTGCAGAGGGGGAACTGAAAGCGATGTGTGTGAGGTGTTTTTTTTCTTTGTCTAATGCCTGCATGAGTGTGATGTTTGGTTCCCTGTTTGGGCGGTGGTGTATCATAATGCAAACCAAAGAGGGTCAGAGTCAGGCCGATCTGAGGGCTGTGTACAATGGCAGCAGAGTCAGGTCATAAAGACCTTTACTGGGGTAAACATGCTGATGCCAAATGCGTGTATGTGTGTGTGTGTGGGACTGGAGACAGGAACACCAGTGTCAAGATGATGTATGCCGTCAATATGCTGTAAATCCCTTTCAGTGAAAACGACTTGTAGGTGACTATGTAAATGGGAGCGGAGGGAAGAAATATGTGATAGTTTATTTATGTCAAGAGATTTATACCAACAGCACACACACACACACACACACACACACACACACACACACACACACACACACATCTGAATTGTGAGGGTGTCATTCCTCCATACAGTTATTGAAAAGAGGGCAACTCTCCAAATGAGCATATTTCTACCTGTAACAGCTGGTGGTTGTTCTTGGATTAGTGTATTATAATAATATAAAAGATAATATAGACCACTAGTCCTTCTTTAAAAATAGATAAACACGAAGAATAGGATCCCAACATGCACCACAGCACAACCACTTATTACAAGTTATTTCAATTGCTGAAGCACAATTTTGAAAACAGAGACTGTTTTCAAAACACTACACCCAGTTAACACAACACCACACTCAAGTAGTAGCCTACTTTTTTTGTCCCCATGTCACAAATACAATCATTATATAATCTGATTTTGTTTGAAGCATTTGCACACTAGTGTGCTCAATACATTGTTCTCACAATTACCGAAACATATTTGCTCAGAATATAGTGTATGCTTGATTTTTTAGAGCACAAAAACATATTGGTGGAGCACAACACACAAGCTAAACCTGTACACAGAGAAAAAAAAATTCTGTCTACATTTCTAAATTATATAGCTAGAAATCTAGATGTCCTTAGCGGCAGCAAATCTAATTTGCCGGGGTAGTCTAGCAACTCTTTGTTGACTTGGGAGCTGGGCTTTGGTAGGGAAAGTTGGTGGGCGGGCTTAACATAATGATTACTGACATACTGTACGATCAGAAGTTGCGACCGTTAAGCATCCTGCTACTTGACAACAAGAAGATGATTTGTTTAGAGCTATCCTTTTGCGTGGAGAGGGAATTTGAAAGACAACCGTCTATCCCACCCCTCCGATTGAGCCCTGCTATGGTGAATTTCTAGACCCTACGTCTTGATGTGGGTCTAGCTCGCTAGACTATAAATGATACGCAAAATGAAACTAAATAAACACGCCTGCCAAATGAATAAATGTAAATCACTCAATACATATATTAATTTCAGAGGTGGAAAAGTCAAGCTTCAGAAAGTAAAAGTCCTACCACAAATCTGTGCCAAACATTCACTTAAACCAGCTGATTCTAATTAGCACAATTCTTCAGCCAGGTGGAGCACCTAATTGATGAGATCACCTGTGTAACTGTAAGTGCACAGATAGAACCAATACATGATTGAACTTTTACTTTCTGAAGCTGGACTTTTCCACCTCTGGTTACAGTAATTTCCAAATGAATGTTGCACAATCTGTCTTTGCTCTCATACTCCCCCAGGTTTCCCTCTCCGTCTGCCTCTCCCATTCCTGCTACAGTTTTCCCATCCCATTCACACTCTTCCTCTTCATCCCAATCAAAACACTGCCTGAGCCTTGCCCCGCCAACCTAGATATTCTTTCAGGGAGATCTAGTCTGTGAATTCACTTTGTGAATGAGTTTGGATTTTTCCAGGCTGACATTGTTCCATTTCTTCCAGAAAGAGTCGTGAAGCATTAGGGGTTAACCATATTCAATTGAAAGTTAAAGATAGATAACAATGATTAATCCTTAAATGATTACAGCAACATAGGAATAACAATAAGACGATCATATCAAGAGTCTTTGGCAGATACGTAGGCCCCGTCCTCAGTCCAGGTCCAGAAGCAGGGAGACCCTCACAGATCCGGCAGGAGCGGAGCCGACCAGCTGTACGGTTGGACGAGGCCAAACTGGTGGTGGTTAGGGAGGAAGGGTGGGAACATCGATTATCGGCACCTGAAAGTAGCAGGCAGGTGCAAAGTCATGCCATTATAAAGACTGATTCAGACAGGTGGTTGGTTAGAAGTGGTGGATGAATGAGTGAGCATTCCTGGCAGAGTGTATCGCTGACGCTTGTGTTTCTGTTGAAGACAAAGGCTCACCTGTTGTCTTTTAAAGTGCTATGGACAGGTTGTTGAGTTAACAGTTATGCAAAGCGTCTTTACACTCTGTTGTTGTGTTTGATTAGTTCATTTAAATGGGTGTGGTATTTAGGAAGGCAGTGCCTTGAAATAGCAAAGATGAACCATTGTCTGAGATTTAATGTAGAAATGCATTTAGAGTTTTGCAAATTACTGTGTGTAGAGTTTTACAAAAAGTATGAGGCCGACAATATACTTGTTGCATTAAACTTAGTACAAGTAGTGTTTTGCTCCTTGAGTGTAACATTTCGCTAACTGTGGAATATGGAGTGATTAAGCAATCAGAAGAAGAAACTGAGCTCAAACCCATTGTCAGTGGTGCTCATTTTCTGTAATCATGAAGAATTATTGGACCTCAGAACACTGGGTTGCCCATTCATTTAAAGAGAACTTCCTGCAACATTCCTAGGAGCCATGTAATAAAAATATCTTGCGTTATGAATGAGTGTAGGAGTGTTTTTTGGGCAGTGCAGATGAGCCCACAGTCAGAGAGCAGAGGGAGGCACTGGCTAACATCACCACGGTGTGTATCACAGGGAATGATTTAACTTCACACCTGTTTATTTGTTCATTTGTGTGTTTGTTTATATGGCCCCTCCTGAGAGAGAGAGAGAGAGAGAGAGAGAGAGAGAGAGAGAGAGAGAGAGAGAGAGAGAGACTAATCAGATGATGAGGTCACAGAGGCCCAAAAAGCCGTCTGTGGAAATCCTATTAGCCCCCCTTATCCTATTAGCGGTCATTAGCTGACTGACATTAGCGGCTCCACTCAAGCCATGAAGGGCCATTAGTAGCGTGTGTGTGTGTGTGGGATTGGGAGTGAGTAAACCTCGTTTTAGGCTGTTAGTGTAAACACACAATGCCAGGGCGCAGTGGCACTTGCTCACGCGGTGACTCAGAATAGATGACAGCGACTGGACGGCCTCCTGGTCATCCTGATTGAACGTGACATGGAACAGATGAGGCCATCCATTTCTTGCCTGGTGCCTGATACCATCAATGTTAAATCTCCCAGCCACATAGGCACACAAATGTGCAAACGCAAATACACACACAGAAACACACACACACACACACACACACACGCACGCGCGCACACACACACACACATTCAGTCGCATTCAGTCATCAGCAGTCATCAGCAGTCATCACTGTAAGGGAGTACAGAATGTAACCTGAGGACCTCTTCACTTTAGAAATCATCACCACGCTGCTTACCACTCTAGTCACCTTTGTCATATTGAGACACAGTGTGGCAAGTGTTTGTTTCATTTGACCCTATCTTGCATGA
>NC_085000.1:10915452-10920452 GCF_963854185.1 Sardina pilchardus | reverse complement strand
GCATTCGTGGAAAAGCGAAACACACAAAAAAACCGCCCAGGCCCATCCTGAAAGCCATATTTGAATAAATCCATAGTTTGTTCAGCTCCTTATGAAGAAGTAGGCTTCAGTTTTGAGGAAGCATACAGACTGTACACGTTCTGTTTTTTCTTTACAGTCGCAAGGAACGTAATGTTCTCCAGTGTGTTATTTTCACAGCCGGGCTACACCGGGGCGCACAACTGAAGGATTCCGCTCGCGGAGCGTACACTGCAACAATTAGCCTCCACTGTAAGCAATGGAACTGGCTACACCAGATGTGATAGCAGCACGCACATGAGAGAAAAACGAGACCTCCTCAGTCCTCCGAAAGCTCATATGCACAGAATATGTACGGAACTGTTCAGATGTAATGGCTCCTAATGAGCCCCAGTGTTCTATGTATCACCTGTGATCTTATTCAGAGACTTTTGGGCCCACTGAAGGAGATCTGAGGTGCGTTCAAATTCACAAACATAGGCGAGTATGGCGTACCTTTGCAAACAGTTTTCTGTTAGCCTTGAGTTTTCGGCGAACATTTGCGAACAATCGCAAACAGCCTGAGGAGGTAGTTCTCCACGAACATACAATGGAACAGGACGTGAGTTTGACGTAGGTAACAATGCAATTACCGTTACAATGGAATGTTAGCACCAAATCTTTCAAATATATCACCACGAACATTCGCCACCGTGTGCCAAAATTGAAGGCACCTCTATTGTGTCTCAAACAAGGCAGGCTACTAGCTCTAGGTGACTGTCTGTTAGCCTGTTATATGTAGGAACTGACATTTGTCATAGATATTCTTAATGCACAGTTACATACACACACACACACACACACACACACACACACACACACACACACACACTCACTCCCTGTAGGCTTGACTGCTCAGGGCACTGGGTGGGGTTAGTTGGCCCTAAGGCACAGTAAGCAGGCCTACACACACAAACACACGCACATACACAAGGTTGGATATCCATTTGAGGTGGTAACCTTTGAGCTCTGTAAACCTCTGCATATTCAACACACACACACTGGGATTGACTGGCACCGTAACTCTCAGTTGGCTGCAGTGGTGACTTGAAAACAGCCCATGCTCTCCAAGGTCAGAAGTAGGTGTGTACGTGTGTGGTAATATACAGTGCCTATAGAAAGTTATCATACCCTTTTGAAATAGTTACTTTTTTTGTCTTACAGCCTGAAATCAAAACCCATTTAAAAAAAAATCTTTTCCAGTTTTATTTACAAATGTAGCTGTACAACATCAAAATAATGAAAAAAAAGTCAACAGTTCTGAAAATTAATAAAAAATTAAAAACTAGAATAACAGGGTTGGAAAAGTCATCATACCCCTGACTTAATACTTTGTCAAGCTTCCTTTTGCTTTCATTACAGCCATCAATCTGTTTGGATATGTCTCTATTATAGCTTTGCACACCTAGATAGGGGAATATTTGCCCAATTTTCCGTGCAGAATTGTTAAAATTTAGTCAAATTCTGTAGGGAATGGCGATGGACTGCTCTCTTCAAGTCAATCCACATATTTTCTATAGGATTTAAGTCAGGGCTCTGACTTTGCCACTCAAGGATATTCACCATCCTATCCTTAAGCCACTGCTTTGTTCTTTTGGCAGTATGTTTAGGATTATTGTCGTGTTGGAAGGCGAATGACCTCCCCATCCTCAGCTGTTTAGGAGAGGGACGCAGGTTTTCCTCAAGAATTTTGGTGTACTTGGCAGCATCCATTTTCCCTTCTATCCTGACCAATTGCCCAGTCCCCGCTGAAGAGAAACATCCCCAAAACATAATGTTGCCCCCACCATGCTTCAAAGTAGGTATGGTGTGTTTTGGGTGTGTTTAGGTGTGTATACTGTGTTTGGTTAGCGCCTGGAGCTCAGTCCAAAAACTTCAATCTTAGTCTCCAAAAAGTTCGATCTTAGTCTCATCTGACCATATAAGCTTTTTCCCCAGGGTAGCAGAATATTCCAGATGTGTTTTTGCACTGAACTCCAAGCGCAATGTTTGGCGAAAACCAACACAGTACACCACCCAAAACACACCATACCTAGTGTGAAGCATGGTGGGGGCAACTTTATGTTGTGGGGATGTTTCTTTTCAGCGGGAACTGGGCAATTGGTCAGGATAGAAGGGAAAATGGATGCTGCCAAGTACACCCACATTCTTAAGGAAAACCTGCGTCCCTCTCCTAGACAGCTGAGGATGGGGAGGTCATTCGCCTTCCAACACGACAATAATCCTAAACATACTGCCAAAAGAACAAAGCAGTGGCTTAAGGATAGGATGGTGAATATCCTTGAGTGGCAAAGTCAGAGCCCTGACTTAAATCCTATAGAAAATATGTGGATTGACTTGAAGATAGCAGTCCATCGCCATTCCCTACAGAATTTGACTAAATGTTAACATTTCTGTACGGAAAATTGGGCAAATATTCCCCTATCTAGGTGTGCAAAGCTATAATAGAGACATATCCAAACAGATTGATGGCTGTAATGAAAGCAAAAGGGAGCTTTACAAAGTATTAAGTCAGGGGTATGATGACTTTTCCAACCCTGTTATTCTAGTTTTTCATTTTTTATTAATTTTCAGAACTGTTTACTTTTTTTTCATTATTTTGATGTTGTACAGCTAAATTTGTTAATAAAACTGGAAAAGATTTTTTTAAAAATGGGTTTTGATTTCAGGCTGTAAGACAAAAAAAGTAACTATTTCAAAAGGGTATGATGACTTTCTATAGGCACTGTATATATATATATATATATATATACTGTATGTGTGTGTGTGTGTGTGTGTGTGTGTGTGAGGGCTGCAGTGAGAGCACAGTGGGTGATCTGCAGCAGATCCTCTGTACCGGTGCCTGGATGGTGCGCTGCTCCCTGGTCGGCCCTGTCGTGTTGTAACCACCGCTGGGAAAGAGCTTCCTGCTTATGGTTTGAGCCCGACCAGATGGAAAACAAGGCTTCGCATTCATCTCATCCTGCCCAGTGGCCTTTTCTGTCAGCAGACACACACACACACACACACACACACACTTTCTCTCTCTTTTTTATCTCTCCCTGTCTCTGGATCTCTCTCTCTTTCTCTCTCTCTTTTTTCTCTCAGATACACACACACACACACACTCATACACACGTGCACACACACGCACACATACCTTTTCAAGGGCAGGCTGACTGTTTCGTCATCACTGTGTGATCTAGTGAGGGCAGGGTATTGGCATTGATCGTTTTAGCTTGTCCAAAACACCCAAGACCAAGTCCGAGTTTGCACAAAGCCTTTTCTCAGTGCAGCTATCAACTCTGTCATGCATGTGTGCACGTACACACACAAACACACACACACACCTGGTGTTGGGCCAAATCATGTCAAACCTGCACCACACACACACATACACACACACACACACACACACACACACACACACACACACACACACACACACACACACACAGACAGACACACACACACACACACACACACACACACACACACACACACACACACACACACACACACACACACACACACACACACACATATGCACACACACACACACACACACAAACACCTGGTGTTGGGCCAAATCATGTGAAGCCTGCACCACACACACACACCCACATGTACAGCACTTAGCCTAGCGGCAGCAGGATATTCCGTTGTGTCTCCCTAGGCTCATCCATTGTCTCACAGCATCCTGGTGGCAATTAGCTCCTCTGTCCCCCTTTAACAAGACTCTTGGTCAGGCCACACATGGCTTTGGCCAGAGATGCCTCTCAGTGGACTCTTACGCCGAGGAAGTCATGGAAAATCCCTTCCAGGGCACAAGAGAGCCTTCTTACCCCCAGTACTGGAAAAACACTCACTGTCCCTCTTTGTCGATCTGGGGCGGTTCATTTACGTGTGTGTGTGTGTGGGTGTGTGTATGTGTGTGTGTGTGAGGGTGAGGGGTATTAAGTTGGGCATTTACATGAGATGTTCTGTTGTGCTGTAATTAAATGAAATGCCAGAGGACAGTCGTACAACATAATCAGCTTGTCTGTGTGGGGGCTGAGAAGGGATTGTTTGTGGATGACAGTAAAAACGCAGAAACAGCTTTTCTTCCTCCTTTTTTTGGCAGTCCACACCCCTTCGCCAATCCTCTCCCATCCCCCCTCCCCCCTCCCCCCTCCCCCCTCCCCCAGCATCATGTTAGAATGAGTCAGATGGGTCAGGGGACTAGAGGACAGAGTGGAGACATGTCTAGCCTCTCGTCTGTCTCTCGTCACTCTCCCTTGCCGTCTCCAAAAACAGTCTAAAAATGCCAGAGCCATTCTGGTCTTCGGCTAGTCAGCAGCTTCATGCCATTTCTTTTTAAAAAAAGTTCAGAAATGAGAATAGAAACACTGAACAGTGATTGAGAGAGAATGATAAGAGAGAGAGAGAGAGAGAATGATACGAAAGAGAGACAGAGAGAAAGAATGTGAGAGAAGGTGTAGTAGTGTAGACAGGGATGGGTGTTTTGTGGTGGTCTTGTCACCTCAACCACTTTCTCTATCTCTCTAACAGTGGTCATGTTGCTCTCTCGTTCTCTCTCCAGATAAAAGCTTTCTGGAATCTATAAAATCAGCTCCTCACTCCCAGCCTCTCTGCGGTTGTACCGAAGAGTGTGTTTTTCACACCAGCTCACACACACACACACAGCACACTCATTCACACGTGCACACAAATACACTGCAAAGCTGTAATTGCTCTTGGCTTCGAGACCTTGTCGAGTTTGTGTTTGTCGTCTGAGAGTGTATTTATCGTCTGTCTGTTGGGCCTTCTCTTTCTCTATGTGCCTTTGTGTTTGTGTGTGTGTGTGTTTGTGTGTGTGTGTGTGTGTGTGTGTGTGTGTGTGTGTGTGTGTGTGTGTGTGTGTGTGTGTGTGTGTGTGTGTGTGTGTGTGTGTGTGTGTGTGTGTGTGTGTGTGTGTGTGTGTG
>NC_085000.1:10862952-10892952 GCF_963854185.1 Sardina pilchardus | reverse complement strand
TCTCTCTCTCTCTCTCTCTCTCTCTCTCTCTCTCTTTCTTTCTGTTCTTGTCCCACTCCTCTTTTTTCCTCTTCGTTCTCCTCCTCTGCTTTTCTTTAGTCGGGTGAGTTGGGGGAGAGAGGCTGTGGAATTGGTCCAAGATGTAAATGTGGTTTCAATATCAAGGTCCCCTAACTTTCTCTCTCTCTCTTTCTCTCTCTCTCTCTCTCTCTCTCTCTCTCTCTTTTCACCTTGTGGAGGGAGAGGGGTGGGTGACGACAGAAGCTGTGCCCAGCGTTGGAGCACTGGTGTGGGGTAACGTCTGTCTCACTCCCCAGGCCTCTCCTGGGTTCAGCAGGAGAACCTGTCCAAACGTGGACCTGCTCCATATTTACATAAGTTTGCCAGAAACTTTTACTGTTTCAAAGTACAAGTTCAAATTTATTTGAATTTCAAATGAATCAAATTCAAATGAAATTTATAAGTACTTTGGGTCACTTTAGTCATTAAACCCAGAAGACAAAATTAAATTGTGAAAGTAAATGCATAGAGAGATTTATTGTGATTCAGAACAGATGTAATAGAGATTTAGTTTGTGATGGATTATACGTTCTTAGGGTTTTCCAGGTTTGACATGAAGCATAATGTTGCTTTGAATCTAAATCTCCTCTCTGTTGTTTGGCATGGTATGGTCCAGGCTACCTGCTCTCTGTACTGTAGCTCTACAGTAGGTCACAGATCCAGAACAGGTCTGTGACAGCACAGACTAGATACTGAGTAGCTCCTCATGTGGAGCTGCCAAAAGCCATCTAATGAGGCGCCCAGAGAGGAATAATCCTCCAACTAGCCACAATCAGGAGGTATCAGGGTTAAATCTGACCCCCTCTAGAAATGGAAGACTGACCAGTAGAGGGCGGGCTGTGAAGCGGCTGGATACAATATGCTGGTGTGGAGGTTGGTGTGGATGCTACTGAATAATCCTTCTCATTGCCTCTACTGCGGTCTTAGACTTTATTGAAAGGACTTTATGTATGACTTTTAGTTGAAATCATTCATAGGAGTTTTAGTTTAAACATTTTAGAAACCCAAAGTAGAAAGTTAGTGTGTGAGCCAGCTAGCTAGCTTCGGATAGCACTGGCTTGCTCAGAATACTGCTCTGTGACTCAGGAGGTGCTGTATGCACATGTGCAAACCAGTGGAAGAATGTTATCGTAGCAGATGTCATGGTGCATCCAAGACAACTGGAATCCTACACATACTGTAGTCCCGTTAAGGTTACCCATAAAGCCACAGTCCCAGCCACAGCCGAAGTCTCCAGCAGCTGTAGCGAGGCCTATGGCTGGGTTTGGTTTAGGTGTGCAGGGGGAAGACACACCACAGGAAGCCTGGAGCAAATCTGGCAGAGATACTAGCCATGGAGATCTGAAGGAGCTTGTGGACGTCTGCCGTCCAACATTCGGACCATGTCATTGGATAATTATCTTGGGACAAGTAATGATTAGCAAAGATAGCTATGAGGAATGTGGAGAGAGAGAAAGAGAGAGAGAGGAGTATGAGGAGGAGTGAGAGGGTTAATTTCACCAGCTGTGATCAGCCTATTTTTCATCTCTCATGATTTTCTCCCGCCCTTCTTTTGTCACGCTGATGAAAGACAATGCCAACACACACCCACCCACACACACACACACACACACACACACACACACACACACTGCTGGTCTGGGCTTGTGTGAAGCCGGTGCTGTAATCAAAAAAGAGAGAAAGAGAATGGAAAAAGAAATGAGACAGAAAGACAAGAAGCAAAGCGAGTGGAGAAGAAAAGAAGAAGAGAAGAAAAGCAGAGAATCAGCAGGCAGCTGGTGGAGGTGTTGAGGGGGTAGTTTTGCACCATGGTGACATATTTGAAGCTCTCCCCATCATAATGAGATCTTATCTGCCATTGTGTTTGAATGGGGTTCAGTACAGTATGTGTGTGTGTGTGTGTACAGTATGTCTGTGTGTGGTGTGTGTGGCTGCAGCAGGGTATGACAGAGGTGCGGGCAGCTGCTGACAACATATACACACACTGGAGGAGAGAGGCAAAAAGAGATATGGAGAAGAGAGAGGGAGAGAGAGAGAGAGAGAAGCATGCAGGGAGAGAGATTGGGAGGTAAGGAAGCAATTGAGTGACATTAAGAGAAAAAGGAGAGCTGGTGAGAAGAGAAGAGAAGAGAAGAGCACAGTCCACACGAGTGCTGTTAGTGTGGCCCTGCCTGCCCATGCTCACACCCCCACACACCTGGGGGATAGCAGCTATTTCATGGATTGGCCCTGTGCTGTTACCTTGCACTGCCACTGGAGGGGAATGGACCCCAGCAATCTCAGTTTCTGTCTTTTCTCATTTTCACTCACACATGCACATATTTCACTCTCACTCAAGCACTCACTAATTCACTCTCTCCTTTCTGTTGTTGTATCACTTGTGTCTGTAAGCTGTGGTGACAGACTCTTGTCACTGTTTCCCCTCACCTCTGTGTGTGTGTTTGTGTATGTGTGTGTCTGTGTTTTGCAGAATTCCATGAAGGTGATGTTCAAGTGTTTGTGGAAGAACTGTGAAAAGGTCCTCAGCACGTCCTCAGGGATCCAAAGGCACATTCGCACTGTCCACCTGGGGTAGGTCATCTGCCTGGCCTGTCCAATCAGGACTCACTCTGGTCAACTGATTGTCTGTCCGTTTCAGTTATTTTATATGACTATTTGAGACCACCTCTTGTCCCATTGCGTCTATCTTTGTTTTTCCGATTGGCTTCTGTCCATGTCTACACTGTGTTCTATACGGCCCTGTCTTGTCCTGTATTTTTCCATCTTGCCACTGCTTTCCAATCAGTCCTGTTGTATTGCAGTTTTTGCCCGTTGCTTTTTGCAAAACTTCGCTCACTGTGGCAAAACTCACAAGTAAACATAACACAACACGAGGAAATATACCTTTCATATCTATGTCAAATTTAAACTCTACTATCAGTACCTAAACTCTGCTATCAAAACCTAACAATCCTTTGTCAAAATGTAACTCTGGTGACAAAATGAAACACACTTGCATCATATGCATACACTTTCAGATCAGGAGGCCCACACTAGTCTACTTTATATAAAACACCGCACTGTTTTTCAATTTCGCAAAACTCCTCTCATTGTGCCAATTATAACTATATAACTATATAACACATAGCACTTGGGGATAAACAACTCACATCGATGGCAAAATGAAACACTGCAATCAAAACGTAATACTCCTTTCTAAAAACGAAATTCTTGCAACAAAACTATGCACACAAGCACCAGTTGAATTACCCTTTCATATCACCAGTAACACACTGATGCAGTTTATAGACAACACTGCTGGCTTTGTGTGTCTATTTTTTTGTATTTCATTTCGTAATTTTCTCAGACCTTGTCTTCAGATAAACTCAAAAGTAGAATTTCTGCAGTAATCAAACAAGAGTTTTTACAGAAATAAAGAAAAATAGAATCACAAGTCAAAGTGTGTGTATGTGGTGGGAGCAATATCATACACACATACAATGGGGGGGGGGGGATTGATCCCCAATGTATCCACATGCCTCTTCCATTGCCTGCAGAAGAGGCATGCGGGTGTGAAAGAATTCCTCAACTGCATTTAGAAAGGGGCTGTAAGGGGGCAGGTATACAATTTTGATATATGAAATTAATTGAAAAGTTCTCAAAACGGCTTACCGATTAGTGTTATTTTTTTCTGTGCAAGTGTTTTCAAGGCTGTATGTAAGTGCCTACAATTAGATGAGTTGTGCATTTTGAAAAAAGTGTTTTCCCAATGATAGCAGGAGATTTTGTTTTTGAACAAAGTGTCTAATGTAAGAAAATGTGTGTAGTGTTTAGCAATAAGTGTGTTGCAGAATTTCAAACAAAGTGCAAAGTTGATACTGTGTTTAAGCTATGGTTTCACAGTGTTTACAAGTATGCAACAAGAAGTTTAAGTTTTGAAGCTTTGGATTGTTTTGGAGCTTTGAAGCTTTTGGAGCATGTGATTTTAGTGTGTAAGCAATAGGCAAATACTGTAAGGTATGGGTACATGTGTTTGAGTTATGGTACAAAAGCTTCAAGTTGTGGTACTTTAGTCTAAGCATGGGTCTATAGTGTTCAAGCAACGGGCAAAAACTGGAACTGGAATGCTGTTTGTCACTGTTGTCTGTGTTATGTTGGCTGCGTTCACCTGTTGTGCTGTGTCCACCAGAGTGCTGTGTCCTGTAATGTTCTAATGTGTCCTAGTCTGTGCTTTGATGACCTGCTCGTCAGCTGCTCTCTCCCGTCCATTGGATTGCTGTTTCTCATTTCTGTTACTGTGGTGCTGTTGTTGTGTTTGCTTGTGTGGTCATGGATGTTGTGACGTTCTATAGTGACCCGCCAGTTCTTGCGCGCAGTTCTCTCATCGGATCTCTTGCCTCATTTGTTCTGATCCGACCGGGTTCTGTTGTCTTGGCCACAGATGAGTGCCCTGTCCAGACTCCAGACTGAGGCTTGGCTCTGGCTTCTGTAGTGTTCTGTGTTCTCATTGATGAGGGTGTGGCTCGTTAGTGAAGTCTTGCAGAACTGATCAAGCCAACGCAAATGGGAGCAGGCATGCTGAGGAGGCAAGCCCCTTCAGGGAGCTGCAGGGATCAGCTTCAAACACGCCGTTAATATATACTGTATAAATATACACAGCAATAATTAGTGATAATTAAAAACAACCCTTGAAACTCTTACTCCCTCCCAATTTCAGACACAACATGATTAGGTGTGATATGCTGTGGGGTAGAGCAGTGCCAATTATAGCCTGAGAACCCAGATTCTGCACATCTCAGCAAAAAAACAAATGCCGTTGCACTGCTTCTTCAGCAGTCAAAAAGGACAAGTTTCTGCTAGTTGTGTTATCTGTTTGGCCCAGCAACAAGCAAGGGTTCTTAAAACCCTTATGTAGACCTCAGAAGACTGACATATTACATAGATTAGATGTATCCTTGGCCTGGCACCTGGGATGTGCAGAGTGATTGGCATGGGCCTGCAGATGTGACGTAATGCTGTGGTCCTCTCCTGAGGCGGTGGTGAGGCGCGCTGTGGAGCCACTCCAGCAGGCAGGACCGGGCAGCGCTCTCTAAGCTCCCCTCCCTCTCCCTGAAGGGGCACAGAGATGAGTGCAAGAAAACACTGCATCTTATTTTACTGTATGTGGAGGGTCTCCTGCAGACTATTTACAGATACACAGATTATAACTCTGTTCACTACAAGCCATGGGTAAGGGTTAGGGTTAGGGTTAGAGGCTGAGGTGGATTAAAATGATGTTTAATGAACAGTTAGAAAGACCCATTGGCTGTGAATTTCAACAAACCAGCAGTAATGTCTCCGTGGGCAGACTGTCCAAATAAAGTGCTACCAAACATTTGGACTAGTGACGCTGGCACAGGCACAGGCACATAGGCAGAGACAGGGACACTCTGAGCATAGCACACACACATACACACAGAGAGAGACTGGAGAGAGCCAGGGCCCAGCTGGGTACCTCACGGCGCCCTCTGGTGGTCAGATGTGAGATGGACTGGAAATGAGAAAGCCTCCAATCCACAAAGACGTCAGGACACTGTGTCCAGGGACGGTGTGTCCAGTTTGCACTAATAGACTGGCGTTACAGGACTCTCTGGAGGCATTTAGGCCACTGCCATTCCTCATTTGTTCTGATGCTCAGGGTTGCTTACAGACCATTATAAAAGCATTTTTCACTCTTTCTGCCTCGATGTTAGTAATATTGAACACACGCTAACAATAAGTTTGCGCAACTGGGAATTGTTAGCAATTGTTGGAAATAGTTACACAATTAAAATCGTTCTTCTTCCTCTCTCTCTCTCTCTCTCTCTCTCTGTCTCTCTCTCAGGCGGAACAGTGACTCAGACTACAGTGACGGCGAGGAGGACTTCTACTACACAGAGATCGAGGTGAACATGGACACCCTGTCGGAGGGGCTGTCCAGCCTGACGCCCACGTCCCCCACCACGGCCGGCCCTCCCCCCATCTTCCCCCCGCCACTGACCTCCGACCCCCCGCTACTGCCGCGCTGCGACTCTGCCCAGCACCACCAGGCCTTCCACACACCCCTCAGCCAATCGGCTCCCTCCGCACTCTGCCACATCCGCACTGACCACGCCTATCAGGTACCACAGCTGACCCTCCAGGACCGTGTTTCCCAAAACAGTATTTGCTTACTAAGTTTGCAATTTTGTTGGTTGCAATGCAATTTCCCATTGCTAACCAACTACGTTGCTAACAGGTTAGCAACTAATGTTTTGGGCAATGTGCCCCGGGGCAGTAGAGTTTTTTTGTTTTTTTTGCAGTGGTTTCTTCCACTCTAACTCCAGTGCCTCCCAGTGGGGCCATGTGGCCATGAGTGAGTGTATGAGATGTGTGGTGCCACCTCTATGTCTCTGTGCGTTTGTGTTGCTCTGGCTCCTTGTCCAACTGCTGATGAGTCACCATGGAGCTGGAGTTGTTCTCTGACAGCTGACTGTGTAGGTGGTCTTATTCTATAGCTGTCTTCATGTCATAGGCCAGCAGTGTGTGCCCACATGCACAGGGAGACTAGCATGTTGATTAGCCTCCCCCCTCTGAGTCATCAGATATACAAGTGTGTGAGTGAGTGTGTGTGAGTGTGTGTGTGTGTGTGTGTGTGTGTGTGTGTGTGTGTGTGTGTGTGTGTGTGTGTGTGTGTGTGTGTGTGCGGGGTTCATTTTATATGCGCCTGGAATCTGTTTCTATGGAAACCCCTGTACAATCTGTGTCGATCTGCAAGTCCAGTCGCTGCACTGGACTTGTGTGGGTGAATGCATGTGAGGGTACAAAATGTGCGTGTGTATGTATTTGTGTGTGTGTGTGTGTGTGTGTGTGTGTGAGGGGGAGAGGGGCATGTGTGTGTGTGTATGCGGTGGGTGAGAGTGATTATGTGTGTGGGGGAGATGAGAGTGGTTATATACATATTTGTGTGTATGTGTGTGTATGGAGAGTGAGAGAGCAGTGTGTGTGTGTGTGTGTGGAGGCTGCTTCCCTCTCATTGTGTAACTTTGGGCAGTTGGAGAAGATAGAGCAACATTCTTTTAGGCAGAGACAGTGCAGTAATTCCAAGGCAGAATTCCAAGGCAGAATTCCAAGGCAAAATTCCAGGACAGAATTCTGAAACCAGGCTCTGATCTCTGCTGCCAGCCCAGCACTCCTCTGCCTGACTGTCTCACCTACGCACACCTGTGTTTTTCCAGGCCACTACCCCTGTCAACATTCCCATGTCTTCCAAGACGATTGAGAGCGAGAATGGGATCAGTGTGTCCTGGCAATCTCCCACTGTCATTTTTAAAGGCTTACCGGTGAGCAGCCTGGCCAATCACCATCACCTTCACCATGACCAGAACTCATCTTAACAACCTCACCCTCTAATCCATACTGCATACTCATCTATTCCATACTGTATATGCATCTACTCAATGCTAAATAAATACTCTGCATACTCCTATTCTATGTCCCCCATACTCACCCTTTGCATACTGCATATTGCTCCGCTCCATACTGCACTCCATTCTTCTCAACCGCACCCCCCCCACCGTAGATTTTCTCTGTCATAAACTTTTCCTGTTCTTATCACATATAACTCTCTCTTTCTCTCTCTCTCTCTCTCTCTCTCTCTCTCTCTCTCTTTCTCTCTCTCTCTCTATTTCCTATAACCATGCCATTAGGCTTCAGTATAATTTCTGATTAACAGTGTTATTTCTGTATTATACGGCAGCCATATTAAGATACCAACTTGCACTAACTGTTCACATACTACTACAACTACTTACTTACTTACTTACTTACTTACTGCTAAAGTTGTAAAGTTCTGCAGTACTAAAGTTCATCTGCTATGGAACACAGCCATTGCTGTGGGTTTTAGGGTCCCCTGCTTTGTGCTTGTGCTTCTCTCATTGTTGCTATTTGTTTTGCATGACTTCCTGTTTCCTCCTCGCTACTTCTGCTCGGCAGCTTTTGGGTGAACCTGTCAGCTGCAGAACGCTGTGTGCGTGTGTGTGTGTGTGTGTGTGTGTGTGTGTGTGTGCGTGTGCGTGTCTCCTCCTCTGCTGTTCAGCGGTACAGAAGCCCCAGGTTCACCAGCACTCTGTAAGCTCGCTCAGCGTAGCGTAGCTGAACAGTCAAGCGGGCGTGCAGAGCGGAAAGTCTCTTCTGCTCTCAGAGTCTGAGGCGTAGCTGCCAAAAATGTGTCAGGAAGTATGAACAGAGTTTGAACTCCTTTCCACCCCGTTAGCGGTTTGGCCGCCATGCATGGCCGAGTCACCTTTACCCTCTGACCTTTGACCTCTCTCTCTCCCTCTCCTCCCCCTCTCCCCTGCAGGGCCCGATGAGTCACATCCGCACTGTCAGCATCGGAGAGAAGAGGCAGCTGACCGCCGCTCACACCACCCTCAACAACAACAAGGCCCACACCACCACCACCCCCGCCCCCAAACCGGCCTCTGGCACCAGGTATAGGAAATGTGTCTGTGCTTGTGTGTGTGTGTGTGTGTGTGTGTGTGCGACTGCTTGTGTGTGTGTGGAGAGAGAGAGTGAGAGAAAGAGAGAGTGAGGGAGAGAGAGAGAGAGAGAGAGAGAGAGAGAGAGAGAGAGAGAAAGGGAGAGAGAGGGAGAGAGAATGCGAAGGAGAGCGAGATTCTAGTTTCCGTGTGTATGTTTTCAGCCAGTTGTCGTCCCGTGGTCCAATCAGGTATCCTCCTGCTCACTCATGGTTCTTGACAACCCACCCCAGGAAGCCCCGCGGCGAGGCCAAGAAGTGCCGCAAGGTGTACGGCATGGAGAAGAGAGACCTGTGGTGCACAGCCTGCCGCTGGAAGAAAGCCTGCCAGCGCTTCATCGACTGAGCCCCGGGAAGAGACGCCACCCCCGATGCGAGAGCTGGAGCCTGAGCCTGACCGATGCCTCTGCAGTCCAATCCGGTCCAGCCCAGTCCCAGTCCCTGGGTCCGGTTCTGGTTTCCCCCTCTCTGCAGCCTTTCCCCTTCAGCAGGGGCTGGACACACTGCTGAGGTGAGGGCCCCAACTCTGGGACTGACTACTTTTTTTTTTTTTTTTCCTCCACACCATGAGAGGGAGCTCCTGCGCTCCAAACACCCTCAACCAGCGGAACACTGAAAAAATGAATTTTATCTACTTCATAATGAAAACATACACAAAAAGAAATGCTCAAAAATGTTTTCTTTTTTTAAAAAGAGTTTTTTGACAAAACAAAGAACTGGCGTATTTTGCATTATTGATAGTGTTGTTGGTGGACTTAAGCTGAATTTGTTTTTATTTCACCTTTCGAAAAGGAATTGAAAAGAAACAGCAAAGGATGAAATATGTAACACACAAACCCTGATTCAGAAGTTTAAGATACTTGTTTATTGTTTTTTTTCTATGACATTTGTTTTGGTCTGTTTTCCTTTGAAGACAGAGGTTGAAGATTTCCAATTGACTTTTTTATCATTCTTTTGTGTAGCATTCTATAAACATGGCAGTCTTTACTGGTCAGAAAAAAAACAAGTAAGCTATGTTTTTGTTATTGGACTATTCATGCATTGATCTCTGCAACCTTCATTTGATCTTTGCAAAGATGACAAGAGTCCCTGATTGGGCTGAGTCTGGCACAGTTATGGTCCTGGTCTAATGCTGACCCGATCCAAATCTGGCCCAGAATCGGCATCTTCCGGAGGATTCCTCCTGATCAGCTGCACTAACTGTCACCATTTTTTATCATGGACTCCCAGGAGAACCAAAGCCAAACCGGTGATCTTTGTCTAGTGCACACACACACACACACACACACACACACACACACGTGCGCGCGCGCACACACACACACATAGTGTCAGCAGGAGGCTTTCTTAAAATCCATTGCAGTTTGCCGGGAAGCAAATAAGATATGGTCGTCATTATCAGATTGCTTAAACATAACCAGGAAATAAACATGCTCATTACAATCAGAAGCACGAAATGTAATCTTACATGTTGAAATAGATGCACACACACACACACACACACACACAAATATATATAGAGTTCATATATATAAGGATGTATTTTTCTTGTTTGTCTATGTACCTCTTTACCAATATGCACCTTGTTTTAGACAGATAGGTAGAGCTCCGTGAGTCGGACAGTCTTGAGATGTCCTCTTTAGCTGTAACTACAATGGATTTTGCAGCAGGCCCAGGAGTTTCACATGCAGGATAATGTCCTTTTTGAGATGATTATATAAAGACACTTTTAGCATAGACCAATGTCTGCTCACTTTGATTCCTCTTTTTCTCTGCTTTTTTTTGGATTTTTTCTCTCTCCCGTTTCTGATATTTTTAGGTGTAGTTGGTGTAGTTTTGTATTAAGAAAAAAACAAAAACAAATCTATCAATCTACAGTATTACTACAGTCAATTATGCTTCAGCATCTCATTGCAGATAGAACCATGATTAGCAAACATCTCCCTTATAGGATGCACGCCAGAGCAGGTGTAGATTCCAGACAGATGCTCTCTGGCTATTTGGGTGTTGTCTTCTTAAGAAAGCTATTAGAAGAACTGCAGACTAGAGTTTCCAATGTCCCCTTTTGGATAGACAAACTACAGTACATCCCTATCAAAGCACAGGGGCTCGAGATTAAGGTGAAGGCGAAGAATTCAAACTGAACTCTAGATGAGCACACAGTGAAACACTGGGAGCATAAAATGAAGTGAGCAGACACATGTTTTTTGGAACCTCCTATTTGATATAGTCACATAGTTGCCAAACGCATTTTCATGAGAATTAAACTGTTCATTAATCACCCTATCCTGTGAAGGGATTATTTGCTTCCCGTAAAACGCTTCCTCTGTTTTGAACCATTCACACTCACACTTTATTTTGTTCATTTCAACAAAAGCATTAGAAGATAAACCAAGAGTTCATTTTATTTGGAACGACAGATCACTGTTCCCTTAAATACTGTCTTGATTGTAGACACCTCTTTGAATGTAGTTTCTGCTGTATGTTGGCCTCTACCAGTTCCTCTCTCTCCTCCCTCTCCTCCCTCTCGGTCTCTCTTGTCCGCTATGCTTTCCCTCTGAGTGAGTGCAGATTTGAATGACCGCCCAGGGCCAAGTTCCCCAAAACCGTAGTTGCTTGCTAAGTTAGCAACTTTATTGGTTGCAATGCAATTTCCCATTGCTAACCAACTAAGTTGCTATGTTTTGGGAAATGTGCCCCTGTATGGTGACTCACACAAGACTGTTCACAGACTCACATACTCAATAGCAAGGGTCATCTCACTCGCTCTCCAGCCTGTACAGTGCTATGGAACTCCTCGCTGGTATAGACACACACCTCTTATGAGCTGTATCATGGGCAACTATACAACCTACAGGAAGAGAACTAACTAGCCTAAATCCAGCCCAGACATCCAAGAGCTTTCATTTTACTATAGTATCAAAATAAAACAAGTTTGCATTCAAAGGCCATTTATAACTTCTGTATTAGTGATTTGCCAAACTCATAAGCCCGAAGCACCTCTTTTAAAGATGCACTCCAGCCTTTAATTAACCACGGTAATATCGTTTTGGTTCCTAAAACAGACATATTCATAACTGCTTTTTCATGGCAAAAATCCCTTTATGGCCTTGAAACGGCTCTCTCTGCCTCATCTCTGATGTGGAGAGCTAAGAGTTCCGCCCCCCGATGCATGCAACTCTGCCTGGTTGCCAAATTGGTTGTGACAATGTGCTGAAATAGCTACCAATGCTGTGCTGTGGGAAGGTAGTTAACTCTGGCACAAGAGCTCGCTTATCTCGGAAAGCTACATGTGCAGATGTGTCCTCAGGAAAACTGTTTTTCCAGGAATGATTTGGACACTTCCATCTCGCAGGTCAGGTCAGGTCAGGAGTCCTTATTCTGAAATATCCACTAGTGCACTGCCCATCTGAACCAGGACGACTCAACTATATGGTGTTTACTATGTCCAGTTACACACAACAAACCCTTAATGGACATGTTACAAAGGTTCACAAGTAGACTGTGGACGGAGTGGGTCTTTAAAAGTGCATAGCTATTTTAAAATGAAAGCGTGTGTGGACTACAATAATGGTAAAACTGTAAAGGCATGCTAAATAAATACGGTTCCCTAATATGACTGCATACCTTGCACAAATTGTGTAATTGTCTCAGTCCTCAAAGGGCTACTGTGTCTGCAAAGCTTTTGTGTACACTATGAAACAGTCATTGGTGTATTGGTATACATGTTCAGGGCCCCCTAAATTGTCAAAAACTGCATGGGAAAAATGTCCCAAGCAAGGTGTGAGCATGCACAGAATACACTGGAATAATGCCAACAGTTATCCTTCAGATATATAGCATCGCTGTCTAGGTCCAGCAGCATTGAATTATTTTTGTTTTTCAAAGCCCAGTGTCTGTACTGGTCAGCTGGTGGCCATTGGTGCGGTTCTCTTCCTTGTCTGGGTCGGTGCTGACCCACTGCTCAGAGAGCTTAGTGTCTGTACTGGACAGAGTGAGGCTCTTTTCAAGGTCGTACAGAAAAAAAAATTAAATGTTCACTTCAAGTGCCAATGAGAAGAACATCAAGAGGGAAAAAGAAAAAAAAGATACATACATATAACACATGAAATCGAATTGCACTAACTTGTACTGCACAAAGACGTGTATTTTTTTTTTTTAATAATCAGAGCATTTTTTGTTTGTTTTTGAAGTTGAGAGTTGAGTTTATGGTCACAACTGCCATGGTGTGCCAGAAAGGAGGGCAAGGGCCTGGGATTTCCCTCAACCCCTGCTAAACTATAAGCTGTGTGTGTGGGTGGTACTTTACGCCATTGAGCAGTCGTGACTCCTTTGTGTGCTCTATTCAGCATAGATAAGCAGTCTGAGTGTAAAACCTGTAGTGGCCGTTTGGTTGGTGTCCAGGCTGCCGGTATCCTGAGGTTGTGTCACTGTCCTGCTCAGTAGTAAAGTTGTGGATCATGATATAGAAAGAGAGATTAGGATTTTTTGAACACAGACATACACAGGCACACAGACACAGAAACACACAGACACACAGACACAGACACAGACACACACACACACGCACACAGACACAGACACACACACACACACACACACACACACACACACACACACACACACACACACACACACACACACACACACACACACACACACACACACACACACACACACACACACACACACACTCTATCTATTACTTAGATACTGTGCCTTTGGGAGATACTGCCCTGGTCACCTTTGCCTTAGCTTGCCATAAAAGCAGTCATACTTAGCTTAGCAGTTTTCTTTAATTTTGCTAGTGCAGAGAGAAAATCTTCTGGAAGGACCAGCCATTGGTGAAACATTCTAGAGCCTGAGATCAGCCATTGGTGAAACATTCTAGAGCCTGAGATCAGCCCATGGTGAAACATTCTGGAGCCTGAGATCTTTAATTCAAAGTTGAATTGTTGTCTTGAAATGGCTCCTACTTTCGTGCCAACTGGTCCTATTGATGTTTTATGAAAAAAATGTACAACACCTAATTAAAGTTGGTGTATATTGCTATCTTAAAGATTTTATGTTGTGTCCTTGTTTGGTATTTTTAGCTCTGAATTATTGTGTGAGGAGGAGGTCAGAAGTTTTTTATATGCAGTGTCCTAGCTAATCATCTTTGTGGCAGATAGGGACTGAATTTGTTTCAATCCCATTTTTTCCCACAAAAAAAATCATTGAGGTCACAGATTTCGAAAGTCTGGGCTATTCATGATAATAATCTAAAAACTTGAGGCGTGAGAGAAGACAGATGTCAATCTAATAATAATTCTCTCTCAATGCACATTTTCATTGTAAGAAAGGTAGGAACAGATGTTATTAGAGTGGGCTGGGAATAGCGTGCATAAATCAGTGACAGACCAGAATTCTATCCTACATCCCCAAACTAAAGCCAGTCAGATTCTTACTGGCCCACCACTGGCCAATCTAAGAAGCTCACTGCTGTGTCTATTTGGTCAATGTGTGTCCATACCCTCAACCATCTTTTGAGAAGCAGAGCTTATTATCCAGTCTTATGTTTTGAATTGCACTAAAAGAAATCAAACATACTTCAGTATGACAAAAAAAATGGGAACAGGTCATATTTTTAAGTTCACTGGTTCTTGTCTGACAGAGAGAGACTCCTGTCAGAATGAGTTGTCAGGCAGTGACACATCTCTATGGATACCGTGCATCAATGTCAGGGCTTTCCTGGACACTATACAAAGGAAACCATTGAGAGCTGTTTCAGTTTCATTTTTGTCATAATTTTGTAATATTATGATATGGAAACATTTTTGTTTTGATGAGATACAATTGTTGAATTTTTTAATGATTGAAAAGCTATAGTTGAAGAAACATGTAAATATTTGTTGTATATTGTGGGTTACATGGCAATGGGGAGATTAAAGAAAAAAAAAACAACACAAACATTGAATGTAAAATCTACAAAAAGATATGCCTGTCCTCTGTTTTGTTTCTTTTGTATAATTCTTGCCTCACCTATGGTGATCACCTTATCCTTTTTTTGACTTTCCTCTCTACTGTTAAACTATCAGCAGTTTTAACCAACAGCAGTGTTGTTTCATTTCTCTCAGTGAAGTGACACACTTCCAATGTACTCCAGAATTAACTCAAGACTTTTTTTCTTTCACTTTGTCTTTCTCTCCTTTTCTCCTCTGCTCCAAATATTGATTTCAGTTCAAATTAAAGTTTTGTTTTGTGTGTGTGTGTGTGTGTGTGTGTGTGTGTGTGTGTGTGTGTGTGTGTGTGTGTGTGTGTGTGTGTGTGTGTGTGTGTGTGTGTGTGTGTGTGTGTGTGTGTATGTGTGTGATGGCATAAATGGAGCCTGCCCTGTTGTCAGGCTTTTTAAGATTTATTTTGCTTGTTCTCTTTTTTGAGGTTTTCATTTGATTGTTTTTAGGCGAGAGAAATTGTTGTGTACTACACATTCCGATCTGCAACAATGCCATTGTCCCCTTTTATGTTGTGTCTTCTGTCAATGTCTTGGTTTAGGTGTGTGTGTGTGTGTGTGTGTGTGTGTGTGTGTGTGTGTGTGTGTGTGTGTGTGTGTGTGTGTGTGTGTCTCCTGCCCATGTTTTGGGTTATACTGTGTGTGTGTCTCTGCTCCCTTCCACTGTGTCACTATCCATGACCTTACCCAGTGCATTAAGCTAAAGACCCAAGAAATGTGTAGAAATGTGTATGTGTATTTCTTTCTCTCTCTTTTCTTACTTTCTTTCTTTCTTTCTTTTTGCTGGTAGCTCAACAGAGCAAAAATGTTTTGAACGCTTCCAGTGACTCTTTGATCAACTCTGTGATCAAAAAACCTTAACCTGCTCTCATTCTGGAAAGGTTTTTTTTGTCCTGTTTTGATAGTTCCTGGCTTTTTTTTTTTTTTTAATCACATCTGCTTTAACTGATTTTGTTTTCCCGAGATGTTTTTTTTTTCTTATTATTTTGCATGTCCACTTCTGTACTGTGTTGCCTGAGGGGAACCTTGTTTGTGAAATGAGAGCGTTCACTGTAGTGTGCAAGGACAAGGTGGGAGGGTGGAGCGATGGACGTTTGAGCGTGTGTTTGCGATTGCAGTTATGTAATGTTCTGATGCCTACAATGTGACGAGAGATGATGACAATAAATGTGGATCACACAGCCTCCTTGGACAGGTCTTATTTGACTGCTTCGAATTCCAGCTAAGCTTTCATCAGCAGTGCTAATTGTCTGTTTTACTGTAAATGTGCTAATATGCCCTCTAGTGGAATGTAGGTAACATGCTACCAAGTGCAGTTACAGTACATCCTATGAGGGGCAGAACTGTATCATTTAGCTGGTGATATTTATAGGTTCGTCCAAAACAACAGTATTGGTAAAGATAATCAAATCAGTCATTATTTATTATATCTATAGATTAAATCCAATTTTTTAAAAATATTATTACAAGAAGAGCTCCATTAGAACAAGCATATTCTAATGAGAACTTCAGAGAACATCTCCTCTCATAGCACTAGACAATTGCACTCATTGATGCACTTACTACACTCATTGCTGCACTTATATAAGTAAATATATATATATATATTTTTTTTTTTTGTCGTTAGAGTTGCTCTTAAAAGCTCTAAATGTTTTTACCATGTTGTAAGTGGCTTTGGTTAAAAAGCGTCAACCAAATGTAATGTAATGTAATGTAATGTAATATGTTGTAGAGCCAGTTTACATCTACATAATATCTACTAAGGCCACTTAGTGCACTTATATAAACAGGAAGAACAAACAAAGCAACACCACCATGTTGAGTACTTTATCAGCAGCACTTCCCAAATTTATTGAAACTGATTGGTTTTTGCGTATAATAATCAAGCTATTTCCACAAAACATGTAGTCAAAAAGGCTCCAAAAAGCGCATTCTAGGCCCTGTAGTTTTGGCCTCTCGTGACCAGAGTTTGTGAGTTCTCAAAACAATCACACATAGGACTTCAGCATGAAGCTCTTGTCTTCTCCCACAAAGATCATGAAAAGAAAAAAAAACTAGAGGGATATTCTTCCTCCTTGATTGTTTGATATTCAACACTTCATTTACGAAACACAGGTTTAGAGCAATGAACAAAAAAAAAAAGTCATATTCAAATGGTATCCCCAACAAAACAACAGTTTCAAGTGCAATCCTTCTTGGACAGAAATACAACTCAAAACTTGTTGGAAAAAATAAATAATGTATTATTCTAATATATCATTACGGATTTATATATAGATTTATATATATATATGGAGGTATACACACTGCACTCGTTGTAAAGATCCAACCCAAAAGCTATACGCATGAATGTGAAACTGTTATGTGTTATCGTTTTTTTCTTCCTAAGCATGACCATGACTATGGCTTTAGTTGCAGAACATATACAAATATTCTTGTACAAGTCTGAATCTCTTTCAGGGAAATGATGGTTTAAAGATACTACTAATAATTGTAATTGTTCTTCCTTGTGTGGTTCCAGTTTTGCAGTTCAGTCAAAATGGGCCTCTAACAAGCAGACACTTACACAGCTTTGGTATGACAGACAGGGACTCAGGCGTGCAACGGTGAGAAGGGAAAGCAGGTCTGACACAAATAATAATTATAATAATAATAACAACAACAATAATTAAAAAAAACATACAAAAAATACAAAACAACCATTTACATCCCACTGCTTCAAATACATGTGATTAGTTCATAGTTAAAACAACAGGCTTTTCCCTCATGATTTTATAGATGGCAACAATATACATACAAATAAAAAAGCAAAATTGCCTTCTGGGTCAAGACATGAGATTCACATCTCAGCACAGCACACACACACACACACACACACACACACACACACACACACACACAAACAAACACACGCAGACACGCAGACACACACACACACACACACACACACACACACACACACACACACACACACACACATATCACATATTAAGGTCAAATACATTGAGGCACATAGGAGGGCAGTGGATTTAAACGGCAGGGGTTTTCCTGATTATTCTCATTTTTTTGTTTCCACCCGCTTCAACAATCCTGTTTATCATGAATGGGAGATGCAGGGATGTACACACCTCATGTAGAGATGAACTAATAAAGCACCACTAGAGAAGCCAATACTGTTCATTTCCCCCAAACAGTCTGCAGCCTCAAAAACCCAATTGGTCCTTATATTAAAAAAAAAAAAAGTTATACAAATTCAGCTGATTTTTCTCCAAATGTACCTAGTGATTTCTCTGTAAGTTTATTTTTTTGTATCAGATTTCAATATTTATTCCTTTTTTTGATGGTTTAAAATGAACCTGGAAATGGAAGATGCTGTCACTGTCTGGAGAGTGTTATGCATGCAGTTCATGGAATGGTCCAGTAGGGGGTGGGGGAGGGGGTGAGGGACCTCACACATCATCAGCTGGATTACATCTTCCATGGGTCCAAATATGCACACACCTCTCCTGACTGGAAAAGCATGACGGTCTCATTTACAGTAGCGCATACACCATGGAAACCCGTCTCCCAGGGCAACAGAGTTACTCTGAAGATGTCTTGCTCTGACGACGGACCTTTTCGAGAGCTTCTTCATAAGATCAGAACATCAACTATGCGCATTCCCAAACAATAAGAACAAAAGAAAGTGAAACCCAAACAAATACAAACAAACAAACAAAACAAAACAAACAAAAAAAATCACAATGAATTCAAAGCGTTGCACCTGCACACCAACTACTGAAACAAAAGCACTTCATGTATACAATGTATACTTGATTATTTTTTGGTATAATATTCATTACTTAGTGTATGTTAGTAAATATAGAAGCATGTGCTATTTATACACCTTTCCAACAACATCTAACCAGAAAGTTAGCTGACAGACTTTTTGTACTCTTTCTCTGTAAAATGAAAATACAGTTCGTAAAAACCAACCAAAAAAAGCAGGAAACTGGCACAATAGAAATGTTTTTGAGACGCCGCACGGCTTGCTGTCCACAACAAGGCAAAGTAGAAAAGTAATTTTCCCCTTAATACAAGACGAAAGATATTAAAATGAAACACACAAGAATGAAGCTTAGCATCCAGCACTTAGAAATAATAGTAGTAATAATAATAATAATAATAATAATAACATTAACATTGATAATCAGATAATAAGATAATAAAAGATTTGTTAATTATAGTAAGACAAGAATCAATTTCATTCCCATCGTCAAATATCTTGGCACAAACATTTAAACAATTTCAAAAAGGAAAAAAGAGGGACACCACATGCATGCTCCTGCATCCACCCACCCACCCACACACACACACACACACACACACACACACACACACACACACACACACACACTCACATTCTGGCTCGTTCCTTGTGCCTGGGCGCATGGTAGCAGGTGAGGGGAATGTCTAAATCGAACAGTAATTCCACAATAAAGACTTTGTTTTTTTTTTTTTAAATAAATAAGCTTTCAACAAAATAAACAATTAGAAAAAAGAAAAGCAACATCACCCTATAACACAGGCCACCTCCTGCACGTATGCTCTGGGGAGGAGCAGGCGGGACGGGGGTTTATATAACATCTCTCTTTTGAAAAGCAAACAGAGTCAGAGATAGAAAACACGGGAGCAGGAGGATGGGAGTGAGGAGGTCCGTCGAGTAAGAAAAGTGGATGCATATGGGCAGATCCGCGTCTTTAAATAGGACGTGTTCAATATGGCAGAGCGCAGTCGCCTCCCACCCTTCCCTAGCGCAGGGCAGAGCTTCCAACAGTCCACTGACCTGGAGATCAATCCAGTAGGGTGGTGTGTGTGTGTGTGTGTGTGTGTGTGTGTGTGCAGTATATGTTTGTGAAAGGGCTATAAATAAAGAGAGAAAAAGGGGGAGGGGGAGAGACGCAATCTCTACTGCACTTAATTTAGGGTACACAAGGATAAGGGAGGAGTTTTTATTTACAAGTCAAAAAGCATGGCTTGTATGGGCATACTGCAGGAGTCTAACCTCCTCAGTTTAACATTCAAAAGAGTCTCACTCACACACACATGCACACACTCACATCTAGAAACAATTCTGCTGGACATCTACCCATTGAATAAAGGGAGGGGCAGAATCTCCATGCAGGGATATAATGCAAGTATATTTGTTTCTTCACGCACATGAGCACACACACACACACCACACACACAGATAAGATAGCTCTCACTTTCTCTCTCTTCCTGTGGAAAACTGGAGTGATCCATTCTTGCATACTGCATAGTGTTCTCACCCCCCCCCCCCCCCCCCCCCCTCTGCGGCCCCCTCCTCATGCTCATGTGGTTGTCATATGTCTACTCTATGTACATGAGGCCCAACAGCACCACTGTGGGGCCAGTCAACATGGCGCTCAACCCAAGGAGAGCTGATGTCTGTACATGGCAAAAATTGAAAATAAAATTAAAAAATCTTAGCACAAATACTCAAAAGCTAACAGTCAGAAGGACCCGGGCATCCATAAAGGTAGGTGCGGTCACGGTAATGTTGATTTCTTCGATGGGAATTCAAATGTAAACCACTGGATCAGGAAGTTGAAAGAGAGAGAGAGGAGGGAGTGCGGGAGGGAGGGAGTGAGGGAGGGAGAGGCGATTGAGAAGGAAGGGTGGAGCGGGACATCTAGATGCCTCTTAAAGTGCAAGTCTGTGGTAGCAGTGTGTCTCTGCAGAAGGAAAAAGCATGTGCTTGGCCACCGTCTGCTGGATGCCAGACACCAGTGGCTTTGCAATAGATAACGTGCCCCATCCCCCCATCCCCCCATCCCCCCACCCCACTCCAGCCCAGCGCTCCCAAAGCAGACAGACACCTGCATGGCAAGGAGCCAAACAAAAACCCTGCTTGCAGATAGCTTTTCCACTGTAACTTCATGACCCGTCAGCAAGCATCATATCGCCACGGCGGTGGCTGTCAGGGAAGTAGTGGCTATTGGGAGCCTTCGACAAAAATCTCTCTCTGCGTGAAAAAGAAAATGTACAAAACGCGACGAAGAAAACCAACGAAAAAACAACGAGACGGAAACCTCGACTGGTCCTCAGAAGACTCAGGCGCGTAAAAGCAAGAGTGTCCATCTCCCATCCAGCCAGCTGCACCGTCCGCTCTCCACCGTAAACGCTCTCAAACTGCCCCTCAGCTGACACCGACCTATAGGTGAGGGACAGGTGTGTAAGAACAATGTTGTCACGTCACGTCACGTCACGTCACGCGTGTTAGTGGTGGTGGTGGTATCGCTTAAAGCCAGCTAACACGCACACACACACACACGGACACTTGACCCCTCCTCTTCTTCTCCCGCCGAGTGGAGGGGGTCACTAAAAAAGTAACGTGACTCTCCGTGCTGGACGTCGCCGGGCGAGACTAAGAGATCCAGGCGAAGTCCTTGTCGCGGCCGGGCCTCAGGTCACTCTCCTGCGCAGAGTCGCTCTCCTCCTTCTCGTTGCCGTCCGTCCCGTCCTCCGTCCCTGAGTGGTCTCTCCATTTCCCTCCTCCTCCTCTTCCTCCTCCTCCTCCTCTTCCTCCCTCTCCCCCCGTGGTCGCCTCCTCCTCAGTCTCCCCCAGCAGCATCTCCTCGTCCCCGTCCACGTCCTGGTCACCGTCGGCCGCGTACATCTCGTGCTCGGGCGATGCGTCGGCCTCTCCGTCTCCGTCTGCGTCTCCGTTGTCGTCCACCCCGGGGTCCAGCAGGGCACCCATGCCGCGGCCGGAGCAGTCGGCACACACGCCGTGCCGCCGTGAGCCGTGCTTGATGCCCACGCTAGCCGCCGACATGAACACACGGCTGCACACCTTACACACGTACTTCTTATCCTTACTGTGCACCTGAGCAGAGGAGGAGAGAGAGAGAGAGAGAGAGAGACATTTATTAGTATTATTATTAATATAACATTTATTTAACATTATTTTGTTTATCTTATATATTTATGTATTGGATGTGTGTACATGCTTTGACAACTCAAGCACTCTTGTCATGTCAATAAAGCTTATTTGAATTTGAATGTGAAATTTAAAAAAATAAAAAATAAAATTCAGAAAGAGAGAGAAAGAGAGAAAGAGAGAGAGCAATACACAACAGTAAATACAAAGATTCTAGATAGATAGATAGATAGATAGATAGATAGATAGAGAGAGAGAGATATAAATAGACAGAGAGATAGATACGTTATGCCCCAAGGGGAAATTCAAGATTCTAAGTAAACATTAAAATTAAAACATCAATCTTAGAGAGAGAGAGAGAAGTGTGTGGGAGACAAATCGACTGTACGATTTTGATTGGCCCTGACACAAATATGTCAGAACACATGGGTATACTTGGACATTTAAAACATTTCCAGTTGGTTTGTGGAGATCAGCCAGCCAGAGAAAGAGTTAGTGGGACAAAGACAGAGCCCAAGACAGGCAGGAGAGAACGTGGATGAAACAGAACACACACACAAGCACATGCAGAGAGGGGGGAGAGAGAAATGAAACAGAGAGAGATAGAGATAATAGTCAGAGAGAAGAGAATAGACAGAAAGAAAAGAAAAGAGAAAGACGGTGTTTGCATATGGGAGCCATTTTGGAAATTCTATTTGCAAAAGCATTCAAATCCCTGGTGTTTATCTAAGTCATTAGGAAGGACAAAGAGAGGAAGAGAGATAAGCACAGCGCTTTGTGCACCCAGGCCCATGGCTTTTCAGGGAACCACCACGCGTGTGGGTAGATGACATGACGTGGCTTTTTCACCGTCACAGAAGATAAAACACAATTCATTTCACATTTTCACATTTTAAAATACTGTAAAAGGTTAAACATTTTCTTGCTTTACATGAATTTGTTGTTTTAATACCTGAGTTATTTATCGTTTTTTCAGAACTTTGAGCCAAACCTTAAAATTGTCCTATGGTGTGATGGTAGACAACATAATTATATAAATATTAACTTTTATAAATAGAGGAAATAATGTTTCAAATTTTTAATGAACACTCCTGGCATAATTGTGCAAGTGTCTATTTTACTAAGTGGCAATCACTTTTCCCATACATACATTTCTAAAATGGTAGGAACTCCGTAAAGTTCGTCACAGAAAAAAATGTCCTTTGGTGTTATGCAATAACCTGATGTTAAGTTGGCCAAAATCATGGACAAATACATTTAGTTGAAAGACCCCATTCAAGGTCATGTGACTGAAGACCCCAATGAAGCCCTGGAGCAGTGAACATGGTGAGAATTTCTCTCAGAATTGCTCAAATATTCAGCTATGTTTTTAGACCACTGAAGTTGTTAAGTTTTTTTGTCCTTTGGTGTGACACCCCTAAATGCCATTTTTGTATTCAAATTTGTATTTTTAACAGCAGGACTATGTAATATTATGCAAATGCATGATGTCAGTTGCTAATGGCAGCTCAGTTAGTATTAGCATGGTCATTAACTGCCACAAAAGCTTAAATGTCCTTTGGTGTGACAGGAAATGTCCTTTGGTGTGACACCTAATAATGACTTAAATTCAAATATTTATTGCTGTTTTAGAGACGACATACAATGTTCTGAAGTGTTACTAAAGCAAATATAATATAAAGTACATAAATCTAAAACTTTTTTTATAACAGAAAGAACCTCCCTGCAGGACCTGTGGCCCAACCTGCCCTGGAACTTCCAGTGTTGCCACCAACGAATAGAATGTCATTGTAGATAATTGTGTCAAGTATGATTAAAAACTGCTCTAACAGCTGAAAAAACAGCCTGACCAGCTTAAGGTGGTTTGCTGGTTGACCAGCTTGTTAACCAGCTTGTTTGACCACCCTATGATGGTTAACCAGCTATAGACCAGCAAAAGTCTTGCAAAAACATACCTGCAGCTTACGATGGTAATTCTGCTGGTTTTGCTTGTCGTACCATGTCACGCTGGTCATTTTAGTTGGTGTTGCTGGTCTACATTACTGGTTTTTACTGGTCATGCCAGCTTATGTTGGTCATACTAGCAAACCAGCATGGCCATCTTACACCTACAATGTCAAGCTTGGCAGGCTGGTCACCAGCATGACCATCTCACACCAGCTGTATCCCACACGACAGGCTGGTCACACCAGCATGACCAGCTTCCTTAGATGGTCACGCCAGCATGTCCACCTGGTGGCCTAACCAGTTATACCAGCAAAGACCAGCAATAGCTGGAAGAAAACCAGCAAAAAACAGCTAAAACCAGCTACCAACATAAACATGGTTTCTTGCTATTTTTTTCAGTAGGGATGTTTTAGATAGAGTGGACATGAATGTAACGCAATGTTTTAAAATGGAATTTCCCTGTTGAGGATTATGGTCCCTCTTTTGGCGATCAAAAACGGATGGTCAGAAGCACAACGTTTATAGACATTAAAGGCATGGCAGTCCACATTCACTAATTTAATGGTGTGATTTTGTCAGGTACTGGACACAAAAGGGTTGTTCTTATGTCTCTTAATCAGTCATGGGTGTGTTTTGGGCGTAACATCCTTTAAAACAATGAGAATAATATCTATCATTTCCTTCAACAGCAAACAATGCAACTTCACACAGCAGCACATTTGAAGGAATCTGCATGCACACAAGACTATATGGAACAGGGATTCCACTAAACCTTGCTTTACTAAAACCTGTTTGTGACTAGCAGAGTATAGCCTACATGCATCTGCACTCACCTATTATTTGAACTCATAGACAAAGTGAAACTTCACCATGGTTTCATAGTCGACAAATTAGTTCAACACAGTTAAGTACTATTACTATTGACTGACAATGGGTTATCATCAAAAAAAATGCCTGGAAAAAGCAACACTTATCCAACAAATGTCCTCCTTTATCACTGTTACAATAAACACTACATATATTCTGACTCACTTCATGCAATAGCTATCTTTGTCCTTCAGTGTGACATTTTGTCCTTTAGTGTGACAAACATAAAACAACAGAAAAACATCCTTAATTTCAAAACGTACTTTAAAAAAAGGCAGGTTTGGCATGAGGGGAGCTCCAATAATAGCTCCTCTTAGATAGGTACAATTTCAAACAGTTTTGTAAGGTTGGCGGAAAAAAATGTATCGACATTCATAGGGAAAAGTCAATCAAGTTCATCTATTCATGGTGAAAATGATTGTAATTAGTACTTTTATGTGAAATAAATATAATTTTGAGAAAAGAATGATTTAATAATGTGAACAATTCTGTTTCATGTATTTTTAAATGTTATTCAATATCATTTCTTAGTACTTTTTAAATGTCACACCATAGGACACATTCACAGTGCAGATGAGTGTAAACGTGGAAAAAATAGGTGAGGTCATTGACAAAATGAGTGACCACTATTATTTTCAGAAACTACAGTTTCCATACTACATAAATATTTGTATTTTTTCTTTAAAAAATATGTTTTCCAAAAAAAACACTTTTTCTTGGCCAGATGTCAACTACCCGTGTACTGTGTGTGTGTGTGTGTGTGTGTGTGTGTGTGTGTGTGTGTGTGTGTGTGTGTGTGTGTGTGTGTGGGCATGTACATATGTGTGTAAGTGTGTGTTTATGTGTGTGTGTGTGTGTGTGTGTGTGTGTGTGTGTGTGTGTGTGTGTGTGTGTGTGTAAGCACGCGCATGTGTCTGTTTGCAGGCAAAAGCACGTGTGGAGAAGTGCTCTCCTCATAACAGATGTCAGGGTGTGCTGTACGCTTTCATGTGTGCGCATGGCCCTAAAGCAGTCCCAGGCCCAGAGAGTTAACACATGGTGGGGGAGATTATGGCACCGCGTACAGCCCAGCAGCAGCGCATAGTGAGTGACCACATGAAGAGAAGCAATTCAAATGGCCCCGGGCTGCTGCTGCAGAATGTGGCCCAGGCTGCTGCTGCACTGGGCCACAAGTGGGCTGATCTGCAGCACAGCCACACAGCACAGCACAGCACAGCACAGCACAGCACAGCACTCTGCAGTACGCACTGGAGGGAGGATTTACACATTCACACTGTGGTTTTACTGGACGTCTACCTCATATCTGTTCTGTGTTCATTTGGGCGTTCTTGTGATTGATGTGAATCAAATAGAACAGAATAGAAATTGAATGTCTAACTAGTTCCTTTTTTAAAGGTGAACTATGCAAGTTTTTTGGCATAATTTGCCTTGACTGATCAGCTTTGGAGTCATTGGAATGGTTATTTGACTTATTTGTATTGTATTATTTGTTTGTTATTGACTTATTTGTATCGATTTGTAGGCAGAAACCTATAGGAGCCGGATTAAAAAAAATGGTCATTTACAAGACAAGTGGTCAGATAGATTTAGAGGGTTTTGCATCTGAACTCTTCATATAGAACAACATAGAACAGCCATGACAGTAGACAACCATGATGATAATGTGTCTCACTCCACCGCAGACTCTTTAGTTTGTGAAATTAGTGCTAAACACCTGAAACAGTGATTCCAAATGAATAAAATGTTTACATTTAAATGCAAATTTCTTGACTTTTTTTTGCAGTAACATATGGTCAGTCCTTGCTGTGCTCTGCTCGCAGACAATCCTAATAAGCAAGGTGAGGAATAATTCTGTTTATGAGAGCAAGTTTTAGCATGAGTGACGGCGCTGAGATAGAGTCCAGCCTAGCTCAGATACACACTCATTAGCCAGATGACCAGTCAAAGCTCTGGGCTTGATTGATCAGCCTGAAAATAACTTGGCTAATGGCTGTCTGTCCCCTGACCCTGACATCAGCGTTGAGAGAGTATGTGTTGATCTGCTAGATCAGGGCCATGTCCAGGCCTGATCTGGGGTCAGAGACGGCTGCAATATGGGTGTAAACATGGGTTTGCTTTCTCTTGCGTGCCAGACTAGGGGATGATTGATGAGATGGCTAAGTGTGATAGCACAGGCCGAGCAGAAAGGTCAAGCCGCTGGGTGAGTTCATGCTCTTTGACCACTGCACAATGAGCTCAGTGTGGAGTGTGGTCAGACATGACAACGACCTGCTGTCCGTCTCTCTCTCTCTCTCTCTCTCTCTCTCTCTCTCTCTCTCTGGTATCCTCGATTTGAGCCTCTGAGTTCAATATGAAGAAATGCAAAACTTCCCCACCTCATGAAACCAACTGCCTTAGTCACTTTTTACAGCGGTCACACCCAGAGAGGCCTGAAACTGACCCCTTTTGTCTGCCTCTAGCAATCTCTGGGCCGCTCTCACTGTGCGCTCGGAGACCTTGTGTAACTACCTAATCTAGCTCCTCTCTGTAATGTTTAACCTCCCTTGGTGCAGTTAGCTAGACATGTACACAGTGTTTTGGACTCACAAAATACACAGTGTGTGCATACTGATGCCTTTTGGATCAATAGTACCACAGTGAGTGACTCAGTCTTTTGACAGGCAGCCTAGAAACATCTAAATGGGTTGGGTTCCTCAGTACCAGTAAAGCACACCTGTAAATGCTACTAAATGGCTGTGTGGCTGTGTGGCTGTGTGGCTGTGTAGTGGTCTCGGTGGTGGTGGGTGCTCAGTGCTGCCCCCCTGTGGACTCACCAGGGTGTGGCGCTTCATGTGCTCGCGGCGGGTGAACTTCTTGCCGCAGATCTCGCAGGGGTAGGGCCTCTCCCCCGTGTGCGAGCGCATGTGCCTCTTCAGGATGCACTGGTGCATGGCCGAGAAGCTGCAGTACGGACACTTGAACTTCTTCCTGATCACCGTGAAGTCGTTCACTGCAGAGAGACAGTGGGAGAGAGAGAGAGAGGGAGAGAGAGAGAGAAACACAGGTGAGGTTGGAGTGCTCAGATATGGTCACTGCCTTCAAAAGCTTGTAGTCTGCAGGTAGTAGTGGTCATCTTATTATAGTGGCCAAAGAACTGGCCCTGGTCTGGGTCAAAATGTCATCTAAAGTTCAATGTGTATGTGTAGTGTTATATGAGTGTGTGTGTGTGTGTGTGAGAGAGAGAGACAGACTTATTATCATTACATAATAAATGACACCAACAACGAGCCAAAATAGAAAAGACAAAAAATGAGTTGTATGTCTGTTACTTACGGCAGTTTACAAACTGCTGCACATTTAGCTGTTTCCCCTAGACCAAGCACAGCACATCCCATCCCAGCACAGCACAGCATAGCACAGCACAGAGCACAGCCTGCCACAGCACAGCCGGCTGGGTCATTCTCCTCCACTTTCTCCATTGCACTCCTGCCGGCATGTTTCTCTCAATCAGAGCGCGAGCCTCCTAGTTCTTACACAATCACAACCAAAAGCAGAGCCCTGTCCCAACAGTTTCCCTGGTAACGACCAACGGCAGTCGTTGTCTCCTGAAATAACACTCGAAACAAGGATCTGGCAATTGCAACAAGTGGCCTGAAGTTGCACCCCCCCCCCCCATTTTTTTGTTTCAAATATGGGGTTAAGCAACAACATGTCTCCTGATTTGAAATGGGCCCTTTTCTTTGTGCGTTCTCAGTGACGCGCCTCTCATCACGGGCGGCTGCACGGCCACGTGCACTGACCGGACGCGCACGCGTGTGTGTGTGTGTGTGGACGTGTGTGTGTGTACGTGTGCCCGCCACTGGGTTTGGGTGCTGGAGGGCACAGCGCGGTCTCGAATTGCAGTCCTAATTTATCCAGGGCTAATCACATTAAGGAGCGGTCTAGACTGGCTGTGAGGATAAGCAGATGAGCAGGTCGAGGAGGAGGGAAGGAGAGGGCGGACTGCCGGATAGGCTCTCTCTCGGCACAACGGAGCACCGGCCTCCTTCCCAACAGGGCGGGCAGGACTGGACAGCCTCGGACGAGGGGGGACGAGCAGGTCTCATCCGCGGAGGTCATCGAAGGTCAAGTGACTTACCTCAGCCTGTTCTCTTGGCTGTGTGTCACATCACACACACACACACAAACACATGCAAACACACACACACACACTCGGTGATAAGAGGTAGCGGTGGAGTTGGTGAGCGTTTCAGAGGATTTGTGTTTCGGTGTGCTCAACACAGTGCACCCACTGCAGTATGGTGGGTGCGACTTAGGCAAGGAGAGCCAACTGTGAGGGCGTTTGCAGCTGAAGTAATCTAATAAGAAATGCTCATCAGTCTCTCTTAGTCACAGTGGAGGGAGAAGCTACTTCTTCTTCTTTGAGTGCATTTATAGTAGTGGAGGCTTGGCAGAATGTCTTGTTTGGGATATGAAGTTATGCTTTGGATATTTATTTCTTTGTATATTTTGTTTTACTTTCTTTTGAATGTACCTTTTGTACATTTTGAGGTACATTGCTTTCGATGAAATATATGTTTTGTAGTTCCGACAAAGGATGGCAGACACTGCTCTTCAAAATATTTCATTTTTATTATCTCCAAATATACAAACTATACTCTGCATTTTTCAAATAAGATTTGACTTTTCAGTTACAAAAATCTATACCATTTGGGTATTGCAAAAAGAAATGTCTCAACAGTTTAAAAACGTATAAACTCACACAAAAAAAAACCCACCACTGGATAGTGCAATAGAACCCAGCCACAGCCTGAGTGGCATCAAGTACATTTGATACAGTTCCCCCTCGCCCACCAACACACTAAAAAGCATGTCCTCTTTTCATCAAGTCACAGAGAAGGAGATCATAAAAATCATCTGAAAAGTCGTTCCTGAGGAGTGAGTGCTAAGACGATAAGCCCCCCCCCCCCCCAAGCCCCTTCCTTTCTGCCTAATCATGTTCAGCTATGAGTTCCTTAGCACACACTTGACATTCACCAAAAGCTACCGGCTCCCCACTCAGACGGAGAGGAGAACAGGGGAAGAGAGAGAGAAAAAAGAGGGACGTGATGTGGGAGTGGACGAAGGGAGGACGACCTGTCCAGAGGACATCTACCCCTGTGTCTCCGCTCATTACCTGTGAAGGCCTGTTCACCCTGGCAACAGTAAACAGAACAATCACTGTGAAAGCTTAAACACATTTCAAATATCGCTCTAATCACGCTAACACAAATGACGTCATTTCACCTCACACCACAATGGCAATAACATGCCAAATGATATCCTTGGGGATCACGGAGGGATTTTGTTCATGACTGAAACACTGACCGCCGATCAGAATCCATCTCATGTTACAACTCATATTAAAGAGAATGTTGAGTATTCCTAATAGACTTTTCTTATCGTTGATCAGAGTGAATGTTCATATCTTCATAGTTTCCATTTTCTTTTTCAAGCTGTTTTACAGAAATTTCTGTAAAATCAATGTATAATGTATAAGCCGCGGCTAATACTTGGGAAATTACGGTAGCAGTGTGGACAGGCCATATAATGCTACCTGTGTCCACTACAGACATGACCTGAGGTGACCTCTCTCCCTGGCAAGATTCCACCTCCCTTCCACCTGACCAGATAACGCTCTAAACCTGTAGAGTGATT
>NC_085000.1:10850452-10855452 GCF_963854185.1 Sardina pilchardus | reverse complement strand
AGCCTCCCCTTCCAGAGCTTCCCCCCCCCCACCACCGCCCGCTCCCGAGCCTGGCCCCCCCTGGGCCCCCGCGCCTGCTCCCCCGCGCCCAGGACCAGGGGCACGGACGTGGGCGGCTTAGGCAGGGCAGGAAGGGCAGCGTGCGGACGGAGAAGAAGAGGAGGAGGCGGCGCTTGGAGCGTTGCTGTTGACGCTGACGATGGTGTTGGTGTTGGTGTTGGTGGCGGCGGTGGTGAAGTTGGCGAGGAAGAGGAGGAAGAGGAGGATGGCGGCGGCGGCAGTGGCAGTGGCGGGGGCAGCAGTGGCAGCGCCCCGTGTTTGCTATCAAATTTGGCCCCCGGGCGAGAGGAGCCGCTGCTCCGGTGGTGGGTGCTGGTGGAGGAGGCCAACCCTGAGGAGCACAGGAAACTAGTCTCACAGACTCACCCACGGCAGCACGGCCCAGCCACCTCCCTCTCCCCCCTCCAGCTCTCCAGCCCACCCTCCATCCATCCCTCGCTCAGAGAGAGAGAGGGAGGGAGGGAGGGAGAGAGAACGAGGAGGGGGAGGGGAGGGAGAGAGAGAGAGTGAGAGAGGGGGCAAGGGGGCAGACACAAGGCACTTTGTTTTTTCTAGATGTGCGAGAGAAGGAGGAGGAGGAGGAGGAGGAGGAGGAGGAGGAGGGGGAAAGACTGAAGGAGATATAAGGATGAGTGTTTTTTTTAGTTGCTGTTGCACGCCCGAAACGAAGAACGGGGTTAGGGGTTTCTCTCTCTCTCTCTCTGTCTCTCTCTCTCTCTGTTTCTCTCTCTTTGTCTCACTCCTTCTCTCTCTCTCTCTTTTGCTCCTGCCCTCCTTCTCCATCCACCCACATATGTACACAGGGGACAGCGGTTTGTTTATGTGTGAGGGCGTGTGTGTGTGTGTGTGTGTCTGTCTGTCTGTGTGTGTGAGAGTTTGTGTGTGTGTGTGTGTGTGTCTGTGTGTGTGTGTGTCTGTGTGTGTGTGAGAGAGTGCATCTGCATGTGAGTGAGTGAGTGTGTACATATGTGTGTGTGTGTGTGTGTGTGTGTGTGTATGTGTGTGTGTGTGTGTACGTGTGTGTATGTGTGTGTGTGTGTGTGCGTGTGTGTGCTGTGGATTTGTGTGCAAGTGTGAAAGAGCGAGAGGGATGGGGTTTCAGGAGATAGCTGAGATGCCTCTGTCTTCCTCTGCGTTGGAGACGATAAATTTGCAGTTTTTTGGCAGGAGTGTTCCGACGAGGAGAACACTGTGTGAGCGAGCGAGCGAGCGAGTGAGAAAGCGAGAGAACGAGCGACGTTCAGCTGGGCTGAGTTTACCAGTGGCACCGGCTCTTTGGACAGGAGACCGTTCTGAGAAACGGCCCGACGGATGGTCCAAAGCGAACATCATGGTCCAGAAATGGTACCATAAAGATCTCAGTTATTACAGTAGAGGAGGGGGGGTGGGGTGGGGGTGGGTTGAGATCCCCTCAAAGTATCTGTCCATCAACAAGCTCTGTTTTACCACTCACACACTCATCCCCTTATTGAATCCCATCAATTCACCACTTCACTTCACTTACAAGTTCATCCTGCCATTCACTTACTGATAGCCATTCATTCACTCACAGTCACTCACTCACTCATTCACTCCCTAAAATAACTCAATGAGCACTCACTCACTCTCTCATCTCTATCTTTTGCTCACTCCTTCCTTTGTCATACGTTTGACACCCTCACTCCTCCGCTCACATGACCGTATCCTCACTCATGTCATCTCACACACACACACACACACACACACACTCACACACACACGCTTATGCTAGATGATCTGGGCCACACCTGGACCACACCTGGACCACACCTGGGGTGAGCCGGGCTCCAGACATGTGTTAATATGGGGGAGGGAAAGCAGTCAGGCCAGTCATTCACACATTGTCATTCGCTCACAGAATTATTGTGGTCTGAGTTTAGCGATGACTGGTGTGTGGTGTGTATGTGTGTGCTCTGGGAAGGGGGTAACTTTCAGGAATATGCATAACAGGGCTGATGGGAAGAGTAAAGCTGCCCCATGCTCATGAACACACACACACACACACACACACACACACACACACACACACACACACACACACAGAGAGTGTATGATGATAGGAAAGAGAGAGGCACCACAGATGAATTCCTAGAATGGTCCACTCCCACACCCTCCACTCCTGGATCTGCTATCAAAGAGGGAGGCAGACAAACACACACACATACACATTCAGAAACTCACACACACACACACACACACACACACACACACACACACACACACACACACACACACACACACACACACACACACACACACACACACACACATACACATTCAAAGACTCATTCAAGTTTCAACATTCGTCTTGCAAATTAACAGAATGGACTGGCTCTTTTCATACAGAAGACACAGTTGCTCACACACACAGCGTCTCCCTTCTTTGTGTGAACACACAAACACGCGCACACACACACACACACACACACACACACACACACACACACACACACACACACACACGCTCAAACTGCTCTCTCATTTCTGGTTCCTACAAATAAGACTAGGAGAAAGGGAAAAACTAGGGTGGGGCAACTGCATCCATCTCCAGTCATCTAGCCCTTAACCACAAACTGTGTGTGTGTGTGTGTGTGTGTGTGTGTGTGTGTGTGTGTGTGTGTGTGTGTACAGTATGTATGTGTGTGTCATTAGCCGCCAGGCTTTAACACACAGCCAATAACATAGATACAAGACATATCCCCATGTCCATACATCCTCTCTCCCTCTCTCTCCCTTTCCCCCTCTCCCTCAGTCTCACTCTTTTTCTCCTTTTCTCTCTCTCTCTTTCTCTCTCCGGCCAACAGAAAACTGTAGTGATGTGTGAGAGGAGAGGAGAGGAGAGGAGAGGAGAGGAGAGGAGAGGAGAGGAGAGGAGAGGAGAAGCTTGTCCTGATGGAGTCCTCCAATCTTTCTAGGAACCAAATTAAAGGATGACCTCAAAGAGCTGCTAATCTCTCCGGCCTGAATCTGCAAGCTTGTCGCTTAGCACTGCAGTGTGTGTGTGTGTGTGTGTGTGTGTGTGTGTGTGTGTGTGTGTGTGTGTGTGTGTGTGTGTGTGTGTGTGTGTGTGTGTGTGTCTGTGTGTCTGTGTGTGTGTGTGTGTGTGTGTGTGTGTGTGTGTGTGTGTCTGTCTGCATGTGTGTGTGTCCATGTGTGGATGTGAGTATGAGGGCAGGCACACACACACACACACACACACACACACACACACACACACACACACACACACACACACACACACACACACACACACACATATGCACATGCCCTGACCCCTCTGTCAGGGGGCTTGTTTACCCAGCGGAGGCTTGGAGGTGGGGGTGTGGGCTGAAACACACACACACACACACACACACACACACACACACACACACACACACACACACACACACACACACATACTGCCAAGCCCATATTTACAGCCCTCTCAGGCCAGCCCTATATTTCAAGAGCTATGAAAAAACAAACACACACACACACACACACACACTTCTTTTCATTCTTCTCTTTCCCCTAAACAACTGTTTCTCTTCTTCCTCCCAGCTCCAGAGAGAAGACTACGCTCCCCTCTCATCCTCTCATTTGCTCTCTTCCTCCCTCTCTCTGTCTCTTCCTCTCTCTCTACTTCTTTCACCCTCTCTCTCTCTCTCTCTCTCTCTCTCTCTCTCTCTCCCCCTCTCTCTCTGGGCTGTGCTAATGTAAGGGGTTGAATGCTGGTTCAATAAATCTCTCTGTGTCTGTTGGTCTCCACACAGCTACACCCTGTCCCCCAAAAGCTGTCCAGCTCTGGCCGTGTTTGTGAGAGGCGGACATGGCAGGTCCTGGACCAGTGTGGTGTGGACCAGAGGCAGGCCCGGCCACACTCCCCTGCTGGCTCACTGAAGCTTATGGTGGCCGGCAGGGAGGGACACCAGGTTCCAGTGAAGGGACTGGACTTCAGTGGACTCTTTTATCCCCTATTCATCTTCTGCATGACTTGTGCTATCTTAGTAACTTATGGTGTATTTAAACATCCATATATGTCTGTTGATGATACGATTGTGTGAGCTACTCTATAACAGAGTGAGGGATGGTTCACAAGAGGAATGGGAATTATAACCATAATGGCAAAAATTGGGAATTATTGCGTCCCTCTGACAGCAGTTCCAATAACTATTTGAGCTCCTCTGGGTCTTTTCCCCACGCACACTGTAGGAACTGTCACTGATGTACATGCCAACTTGACCAAGGCAGCAGAAGCGAGATTGCTTTAAAAAAATCTGTCAAAATAATTCAGCTTCTGTTGAAATTTGCTTTACATAAAAACTGCATGAGAAGGCTGCAAAGGCTGACTACCTGACAAATTCATTCTGGATGGATGAGAAGAATAAAGATGAGAGAATCTTATACCATAATGAGCTGGTAATGAGTTGGTAAACTTCAGTTCCCAGTAACTAAATAGCAATGCTGTCCTTTTCATTACTTTATGTTCATGTAATAATTGAGTTACTATCGTGTGTTAAGTCATCTCAACGTTCGTTCATACTGTGTGCGAATGCAAACAGAAAAAAAGCCCTAAGAACTGTGTAGTTCTATGGGTGGCCTTTCCAGCTAGTAGTCAGGAGAACTGTGCTACTGGAACTGTTGTGTCCGAACGCATCTATTACAGTTACAGTTGTCTATCTGTCTGCCTGTCTGCCTGTCTGTCTGACTGACTATCTATGGCTCTAGAGCTAATCATTTCAGACGGCAACATTTCAGACGTCAACTTGAAGACCCTTGGACGTTCCCACTGCCCGGGGCGCTCTCGGTGAATGATTACGGAAAACAACACGATGGAATTTGGGAGAGCGGGGAACCCCCACCTTCTCCTCCTCCACCCTTTACACCCTACTCCATTCCACAGTGCTCCACCACCCAGCATGAGAACTCCGAGGAGCATC
>NC_085000.1:10842952-10845452 GCF_963854185.1 Sardina pilchardus | reverse complement strand
AGCACTGTCCATGCTAGTAAACCATGAGAAATGTACATACAGTCAAATCTATACTGTACACTATACAAACAAATTCATGGAACCTTGATCAAACCAAGGATGCTGGTGTGCATGGAAACACATTCAATTAAGTATCCATGGTGACAAGGTTGATAAACAAATTAGCAGCATCCCTGAAATTCTTCAAACCCATCACTCTAGCAAACAGCCAGCTTTGCATTGGATTCTACAGCATGCTAAACCATACAACCCAAGTGTGCTCTTACAATATCGCCACAGAACAACAACAATGGAAGACAAAGGAGACACAAATACCACGCCACGCCACGCCACGCCACCATGCCAACATGCCCGTTATTGGCTTCCAAACACTGTGGCGCACTGCATCAGAAGAGTAGCAGAACCAAACACAGTGTGCCACTCTTCCCCACAGACACTTCACCCAGAGAGAGATGGCGAGGTAGACTGGCAGGAGATGGGCATGAGGCCACCCTAAGATAGGGGGATCAGGGGACCTTGGCAGCTCTGTTGTTACCTGCAACTATTAATACATTCAAATGAAAAGAGGCGAGGGCAGGTGAGCCCTGATGGAGGTGGTGTGTGTTCTCCTCCGCTATTGGGCACTGTGCCACTGCTACCAGCGCTGTTAATCCACTCCCCAGTGCCCAAGGTGCCCGTGGCGCCCGCTGTACCCGCAGGCTGGGTGCGGCCGAGCCGGCAGATGGCGCGCCCGGGAGAGCGGCGGTGCCAGTTGTCGTCAGAGCGGGCGCGGGACGCCGAGGCCCGCGGAGGAGCTGCACGCTCTCGGTGCGTCACCAACGTGCGTGTGGCACGGATGGCAGGAAAATCTCCCAAATCTCCCCCTGCCCACGTCATCAGGTGCTCTCACCTGGGCACGCAGATCAGCCACACATCTCACTGAGTCTTCTGTGAGATCTCCATCATCTCATCATCACCTCGCGCTCATATCACTCTCACATCACTCACACTCACGCCGCTCTCACCTCCCTAGCACGTAAGGGTTAACGCCCGCTCATACTTCTGCATCGTATCGGTCATCTCTTGGTCTCGTATCGTATCGGTCATTTCCCCTGGTGAGGTTTGGAGAGTGTTTCAAGCAGCATGAGCCTTCCTCATCCCTCCCTACCTCCCTACCTACCCCAGCATGTCCAGTCCTCCCCTTGGGGTGCACGTTAAATGCGCTATATATAAATAAAAGTACCTTAGTGTTCCTCAACACACCGCCACAGCCCTGAGCTTTGCAGCCGTATAGCACTTTCTACAGAACTCTTTCTACTCTTTTAAAAACAGCATCCTATCCAAAAATGGCCCATCCTCCTCCACCCCAGCTCAGTGAGGAGTGTGTGTGGGTCCATGCCTGACAGGTGTTTGTCTGTGACCCCCCTTCTCTGAAACAGCAGCACCGAGCCAGAGCCAAATCATTAAGAGGGAGGAACAGAAGCCCACACTCAAACAACCAACAAGAAGAAAGCACTTTTTTGTGAGTGTGTGTGTGTATGGTTTGTGAGTGAATGTGTGTGTATGAATGTGAGAATTGAGAATGTAACTCTGTGTGTGTAGACAAATGCATGTTCGTATTCACGTGTGTGTGTGTGTGTGTGTGTGTGTGTGTGTGTGTGTGTGTGTGTGCTCATGCGTGTGTGTTTGGGGGCGGGGGGTGGTGAAGAAAGCCCTGTTTAGACGGCGCTGACAGTCTAAAGGAGGGAGGCTGTTCAAAACAGCTGTCAGCGTTGGAACTAGACAACCCCCCCCCCCCCCCCAGCTCCCCATCCTCACCGTAAAAGAAGCCTCCCCCCCACAGTCCAGATCTGCCAGGACGTCAAAGGCCCAAGCTGACAGCCGCACTGACGGACGATTCAGACTCACCGCCCCCCCCCCCCCCCCCTCCCACACACGGACACACACACACACACACACACACACACACACACACACAAACATACAGTATGCACAAGGAGCCGTACAGTCCAACCCCCACCACCATCATCACCGCCAGTCAATTACTACTTAAATAAAGACAATGAGCGCTTCTTTATTTCTTTAACACACACACACACACACACACACACACACACACACACACAAGCACTCTCTCTTTCACATTCACACATGCAGGCTACGCAAATCCCAGTGGTGTGTGTTCTTTCTTCTGTATTCCCAGTGGGTTATTACAGGGTCTGCGAGTGTGTAAGATGTGTGTGTGTGTGTGTGTGTGTGTGTGTGTGTGTGTGACAGAGAAACAGGGCCTCGGTGGATCTGGGATGAGCAGAGATGTGGTGTAAGCTCTGGGGATCTGCTGTCCAAAAGAACAAAAAAGCATACACACACACACACACACACACACACACACACACACACACACACACACACAAACATATTGTACAGCCTGTACCTCTCTCCTGCACAAATACACACACATGAAAACACACTCCCCTCTCAAACACACAAGCATCAAGTGCATTTGGGGAGAAAAGACCAC
>NC_085000.1:10825452-10832952 GCF_963854185.1 Sardina pilchardus | reverse complement strand
TAGCATCACAGCCATACAAAAATACAGTAGCTTAGCCGTAGAAACATGCTAACGTAAGAGATGACAAGGTGACCTGTTATTATAGCTTACGGCCTGGAGGCTAACTACATGTGTGGAGAGTCTGGAGACCAGTTAACTTTGAGTTCCGTTTCAGGAACAGGATGTAGACACAGAAAGGTGTTGTATCCGGCTGCTGCAAAGTATAACACGTACTGCTCAGGATCAGCTCATCTTCCTCTGTTGGAGGACTGGGTCCGTGCTCAAAAAGCTTTGCAAACATTGATGCCTCATGCCTTGGTTATAACCTGTGCAACTACCTATCTTTTCAGAGTGTGGTTAAGATGCACATCACCTATGCAACCCAGCCACTGAGTGTTCTTCAGTGTTCCACCATTCCTCCACCATTGGTGACAAGGTGAAGCACCCATAACCTCACACACATTCCAGTCTTAAAGCATAGGCCTACAGAGTGTGCACCGTCAGCATGCAAAGGCTGTTACACGGCTTCCGTAAGACACTGCCCACTCGTACTCTACTCTGACGAGAGACAGAGCAGCCTACTGCACAAAGGCCCTCCACTTGCCCTTTCCAAGGGACAGCGGAGGGAGTGAATAGCGGCTAAGCCGAGAAAAGCCAGGCGAGCGAACTGGAGCTCTCTCCTCGCGCTGAGTGAAGAGGAGGAGGAGAGGGGATCTGAGGATGAATCTGCTAGCCCCAACTGGAACATAATGAGATCAGTCTCAGCTGAAGGGACAGCGAGATGATCTACATACGCTATGTGATAGCATTTAGGTCCAGGAGTGAGATTATGTTATTTATGACAAGCCGGGATGTGGGATTGGGAGGGATTGGGAGAGATTGAGGGGCTGCATCCGGTCACGGAATATCACGGAATAGCTGTGACCGTGGAAGTGTTGGTGGGACTCACTCTGGGCTTTAGAGGAACACACTAGAACAGGAGTCAAGAACAAGAGGGACAGGGTTTGTCTGGTCCCTGACCACACACACACACACACACACACACACACACACACACATACAGGCACACACACACACACGCACACATACAAGCACAGATAAACAATTACACACAAGCACACACAAACATACACACAAACACACACACACACACACACACACACACACACACACACACACTCACAGATAACCTCTAACCTCCAGACTTCCATTTACAGCCTTGGAATGAAAAGTCGTTATCACTACGTAGCTGCTGCCGCCACATATATGGGCCATCTGCTATACTACCCCCCACCCCCCCCACCATCACCACCACCACCACACACACACACACACACACACACACACACACACACACACACACACACACACACACACACACACACACACACACACACACACACACACACACACACACACACACACACACACACACACACACACACACACACACACACACACACTTCTGGACTGATGAGGACAGCCAACGACAGCCTCAACCACACCGTACAAAATCAATCAGTGAATCAAGACCAGGGGAGGAAACCAGTGCTGGGGAATACAGAGAGGGACAGGGAGAGAGAGAGAAAGCGAGAGAGAGAGAGAGAGAGAGAGAGAGAGAGGGAGAGAGAAAGAGAGAGAGAGAGAGGGAGAGAGGGAGAGAGAAAGAGAAAACAGGTCAATTTGCCTGTTATAAGATCTAAAAATGTACGGTGTGGACACAGAGAGGAAGAGGAGGAAGGAGAGAAGGAGAGAGATGAGGAGAGAGGACGGAGGAGGAGAAAGAGGATGAGGTGGCTCAGTCGGAGAGGGGGATGAGGAAGAGGAGGGGGGAGGGGGGAGGGAGGGAGGAACGACTCTCTCTCTCTCTCCAAGCTTTTTATACCCTCTCGCCAGAGGAGAGGCTGGCCGTTGAAATTAATTGCATATGATCAAATCAGCAGAACCTTAGCAAATTAAAGAGGTGCCCTCTTTCTCCACCCCCACCCCCCACCGCCCCGTACCCCCGGAGCGGGCAGGAGTCTGGGCAGGCGGGCAGAGCTCTCTCTCGTCACCCCGGTGGGCCCTTATTTAAGGCTACGGACGTGTCACTTCCTCTCACGCGGAACACGGGGGACGACGTGCCCAATCGACCCACTGGCACGTAGGACTGGCCCCGAGTTGCTCTTACACATTGGCCCACACACACACACACACACACACACACACACACACACACACACACACACACACTCTCACACACACAGACACTTTTAAAACACACACACACATTCTTTTCCTCTCTTTCTCTTTCTCTCTCTCTCTCATACACACACACACACACATACACTCTACACACATGCACACACACTCTGTCTCTCCATCTATGGTCCATGGACGGGGACAGGAAATGACAGATAGTGATATTGAAGGAGAGAAAAGAACAATTAAGGGCAAGGAGCACAGTAGAAAACGAGGGGAAAGAGGGAATGAGCTCAGAGGAAAGGGAGAGAGAGAGAGGGAGAGAGAGATTAGGAGAAGAGGAAAAGAAGGAGTGGAAGATGAGGAGCTTCTCTGGCTCTCACAGAACAAGAAGAGATGTGGGAAAAAGACCTCTTGTCATGAGAGAGAGAAGGGGGGAGGAAGCTGAAGGAGTGGCTGAGCGAGGGAGGAATAAAGAGAGATAAATAGGCATGTAGGGAGAAGGAGAGAGAGAGAGAGGGATAGACAAAGGTGCTGGAGGAGTATGGTATGGCTTAAGGAGAGAGGGATAATTTTGGGAGAGGAGGAGGGAGGCGGCAACGCAACTTCCTTGGGTGGACACAAGAATGTGGGGCGGGCGGACATGAATGCATTCTGGGGGCTGGTGTGTGTGCGTATATTTGTGTGTGTGTGTGTGTGTGTGCGTGTGTGTTTGCCTGGCAGACCAGACAGGAATCCCTCACCCCCACAGACTGTGGAGCCACTTATCAGGGCCAGAAGAGAGAGGGGCCAGGGTGTCCCGCACCATTATCTCCCCCACTCCCTCTCATCCTCTCCCTCTCTCTCCCTCTCTCTTTTTAGCCCCCTTCTTGTCTCCCTCTCTCTCTTCCCCTCCCTCTCCCTCTCCCTCTCTTTCCCCCTGCTTCTTGCCCCCTCTCTCACTCCCCAATCCCTCTCTTTTTCTCTCCTTCTATCCTTTTCTCCCCCACTCTCTCTCTTTTTCCCTCCTTTTTGCTCCCTCTCTTTCCATCTCTTTTCCCCTCTATTCTATTCTTCCCCTGAAGAGCTCAACCTCTCTCTGTCCTTCACCCGTGTCCTCCTCCCCCTCCTCTCCTCACCCGACCAGCAGAAGACAAACAAGGACACCAGGCCAAACAACAATAACAATAAGGCACAAAAACACACACCAACACACCAGAGAGAAAAGGAGGGAAGAGGGGAGAAAAGGCAAGAAGAAAAGAGAAGAGAAAGGAGGACGAGAAAAACAACAAGACCTCAAGGCTGGATGCCTGCGAGTGGTCGATCACAGAGAGAGGTCTGACAAACACTCCTGCGCCAACCAGCACAACACACACACACACACACATCCACACACAAACAAACGGCCTCAGAGACTGTTGCTCTGACCGACCGTCCCCCAGGATACTGACAACACTTGCCTCTCCTCTCTCTCTCTCTCTATCTCTCCTCCTCTCTCTCTTTCTCACTCTCTCTCTCTTTTCTCCTCTCTCTCTCTTCTTTTCTCCTCCCTATCCCACTCTCCCCCTTCCTCTCTGGCTGCCTCTGGGCTGGGCCTGTCCCGTGGTGGTGGTTGAGAAACAGGGGAGGGGATGTGTGTGTGTGTGTGTGTGTGTGTGGAGGGGGGGGGGCAGGCCTCTGGGCCACTGCAGGTCTCCAGGGAGACCCACAGCTCTCCTCATTCCTCACGGCCTTCCCCCGAGGGGGGAGCATGGAGCTGGGATGGGCCAGGGCCGGGGTGGGAGGACAGAGACTCGGGCAGCCAGCTACTGGGCACCTCACAGTCCCATCAGCTCTTATATGACTTTAAACACGCTCACGCTCACGCTTACCAAGACCCAAGCTCTACATTTTCACAGAGTTCGCCACGTAATGCATTTAAGTGTAATTATCGCTTTGACTTCTTGTTCCTTTGCTGCACTGTGCTATGCTGTGTTGTGCTCTGCTGTGCTCTGCTGTGCTATGCTGCGCTTTGTTCTACAGTGCTGTGCTGTGCTCAGTTTTACTTCAACTCAATTTGATTTATGGCATTAATAACAATTGAAATGGTCTCAGGGCATTTTTTTCCAGAGCCTGAACTCTGTGTGCAGTGCTATGCTGCGCAGTGCTAGCCACACTGCATTGTGCTGTTGTGTACTGTGCTGTACTATGATATGTTCCACTGTGCTGTACTGTGATATGTTCCACTGTGCTGTACTATGATATGTTCCACTGTGCTGTACTGTGATATGTTCCACTGTGCTGTACTGTGATATGTTCCACTGTGCTGTACTGTGACATGTTCCACTGTGCTGTACTGTGATATGTTCCACTGTGCTGTTGTGTACTGTGCTATGTTCCACTGTGCTGTACTATACATACTATACAGTATGTCCCACTCTGCTGCTCTGTGCTATACTGTGATATGTTCCCCCTAACTGCTCTGTGCTGTGCTGTGCTGTACTGTGATACATGTGTATGTTCCCACTCTGCTGTAGCCTACAGTGCTGTGCTGTGCTGTACTGTGATATGTCCCACTGTGCTGTACTCTGCTGCTCTGTGCTGTACTGTGATATGTCCCACTGTGCTGTACTCTGCTGCTCTGTGCTGTACTGTGATATGCCCCACTGTGCTGTACTCTGCTGCTCTGTGCTGTACTGTGATATGTCCCACTGTGCTGTACTGTGATATGCCCCACTGTGCTGTACTCTGCTGCTCTGTGCTGTACTGTGATATGCCCCACTGTGCTGCGCTGTGCTGGGTGGGTGAGGAGGCTGCTGGCTCGGGGCCTTGAGGAGATGCTCCCGCTGTGAGGGCCTGATTGTTTGGAGCTGCTGGGGACGGGCCCAGACCTCCCCCCCCCCCCTCCCCCCCCGAGCCAGGAGCCTCCAGCAGCCAGTGGCCAGCAGCCCAGGCAGGGCAGCGCAGGGGAAGGATCGAGGCCACGGGCTGGGGCTGGGGCGGCTGGGTGGGGTGGGGTGGCACGGCCTCCCTCCCTCCTTCTGTGCCCGCCACACAATAACTCTGAGTGGGAGCTGCCAGGGGTGGGTGTTGGCACGGTATGAAAAAAGTGGAGGGGAGGACGAGTTGTGTGTGTGTGCGTGTGTGTGAGTGTGTGTGTGTGTAAAGGGGGTTGGGGTGGGGGTACAGGCATGCCAGCTTCCTGCCATTTTCTCCGAAAAAGGAGCTCTAGCTTACTTCTGCTGTCAGCTTTTTTTTCCCGCCACCACCACCCCCCACACCCTCTCAACACACACACACTTTTTTTCTAAACTGGCCCCCAAAAAATACACTTAACTTCAAGAGTGTTCACAAAGCCGACCGCAAAGCGTCTCTCTGTGTTTTTCTATGTGTCTGCACTGAGAGGGGGAAGAAGAAATCCTTTAGGGGAGTGATTGTGTTATAGCCAAGAGACACTCTCAGGGCAGCAGAGAGAGAGAGAGAGAGAGAGAGAGAGTGGGTGGATGGGTGTGTGTGTGTGTGTGTATATGTGTGTGTGTGTGTGTGTGTGTGTGTGTGTGTGTGTGTGTGTGTGTGTGTGTGTGTGTGTGTGTGTGTGTATATGTGTGTGTGTGTGTGTGTGTGTGTGTGTGTGTGCATCCAAGGAACGGGCTCAAATAGTGAGGTGTGGTTATAGGACGCATGCATACGTATCTAGAACATGCACACACACACACACACACACACACACACACACACACACACACACACACACACACACACACACACACACACACACACACACACACACACACACACACACACACACACACACACATGTGAGTCCAAAGAATGAGCAAGAACAGCAGTGACACAGAGCTGGTGAGAGAGTTGAAGGGACACATTTCTGCAAAGGACAAATTCACTTCCTAAGAGGACCTTCCTAAGAGCCATGTTCTCAACCCGCCATCACATAGTCCCCAAGACACACACGCACACACACACACAAACACATGTGCACACACATACACCCAAATCAACATCACACACACACATACAGTGCACACACACACACACACACACACACAAACACCACGATCCAAAAGGCCTTGAGAGTGTCTCTTGGCTAAAACACAATCGCCTGAAACAGTAAAAGGATTTCTCCCCCCGCCTCCCCCCCCCCCCACCCCCCCCACCCCCCCCCCCCCCCCCAGCAAAGTTTTACTTTGTGAAGGGGGAGCTTCAGGCCAGAGAAAAAAAGAGAGAGAGAGAGAGAGAGAGAGAGAGAGAGAGTAGGAGAGAGAGAATGAAAGACTAAGAGAGAGAGAGAGAATGAAAATGTGCGAGAGAGAGGGAGGGAGAGACACTTGGGGCGGAGGGGTGAGTGTGTGTGTGTGTGTGTGTGTGTGTGTGTGTGTGTGTGTCAGAGGAAAAGGGAGGCTTTGCCCTCCCACGGCCAGGGCTGCGTGACAGGGCAGTACAGACACACCCAGGGGCCGACAGACCTCCACATCCTGTCAGGGGCGTCCACATGTCCCCCACACACCCCAAATGCACACGCACACACACACAAACACACACACACACACACACGCGCGCATGCATGCATACATACTGTACACACACACACACACACACACACACTCACACATATACACTCACACAAACACATACATAGACAAGTATACACACATACTCTCTCCAGCTCTCTCTTCCCCTCTCTCTCTCTGTCTCTCTCTCTTTCTCTTTCTCTCTTCCTCCTTCTCCTCCTCTTCCTCATTCTATTCTGAGTAGAATGGAAAGAACAGTCGGTTCGGGGTGGGGAGCTGTCCTTACAAAAAAAAAAAAAAAAATCCCCCTTCCCTTCCCTTCCCCTCCCCACCCTGCTCCTAACCCCCAACTCACACACACACACACACACACACACACACACACACACACACACACAGAGTGACACCCCACCCCACCCTTCAGCAGAAAGCCCCAAAGAGAGAGAGTGAGAGAGAGAGAACAGGAAGAGAAAGCCGCGGAGTAAAATAGCGCACTAGTTCCCTCTTTAAAAAAGCAAACAGAAGGCGGTGCCGACCTCTGAATGGGGAACTATGATGGTGCCGCAGCAGCAGCGGTGGTGGTGGAGGTGTGGTGGAGGAGGTGGTGCTCAGAAATCCCCCCACCCTGGCCGAGGCCGACAAGACGGGTTGCATACCCACACTGTTTGGACACCAGGAGGAAATAGCAGGGTGTGGAGGGGTAGGGTGGGGAGGGTGGGGGGAAATGTGGGGTATGAACCCAGACACACACACACACACACACACACGCTCAGCCATGTGTGAATGTATAAACTAACATTCTAACACATATATATACTTATAGATATATAAACACACAGACACAGACACACAC
>NC_085000.1:10805452-10820452 GCF_963854185.1 Sardina pilchardus | reverse complement strand
ACGGTGTTTTAAATATTAAAGCTATTCCAAGTTTAATGAGGTGTAAATACTATGGGGAGAATGCTGAGAGGTAGGGGGCAAAAGGGGTTCACTCTCATTAGTTTGCGCGCTCACCTTTAGACTGTGGAGACTTGAGTCGGGGAGCGAGGGAAAGACAGAGAAAGAGTGAGGGGAGAGAGGGAGAGAGAGAATGAGAGAGAAGGGAAAGAAAGGAAACAAAAAGAAGAGGAGTTTACAGAGAGGGAGAGAGGCTCTTGTGAACAATGTACTGTAGGAGTAACTCGTTCTCTTTCTCCTCTCTCTTTTTCTCTCTCCTTCTCTCGTTCCTTCTCTTCTCTCTCTCTATCTCTCTCTCTCTTTTTCTGTAGGATTTGTACTATAAGATCTTGAGGCATCGTTTCACTTGGCATCGTGTCTTCAGCCAGCTATGAGTCACCTGCCTAGGCCCACAGATGGGTCTGCCTCTCTCTCTCTATCTCTGTGTGTGTATGTGTGTGTGTGTGTGCGTGTGTGTGTGTGTGTGTGTGAGTCCATCGCTGCTTCCAGTCATGCCTGATCGTTGACTAACATCTCTCGGGCACGAGTGCGGCAACAGAGAGGAGCCAGCAGCGCGGCAGCGTAAACAAACGAGCCTCATTTCGATCACAACACAGCACGGGGGACCGGGGGCGAGGGCTCGGCTCATCTCTGGAGGAGAGAGCGGGTGGACTTTAGTCAGACTTTAGTGACCGTTAATGGGGTAGGGAGACGGAGGGGAGGGCCACTATAAAATAATTCAGATAAGAGCATCAACGGATGGAAAACGGATGGCAAACGTAATATAGCGCAACAAGCCCTTTCCAGGGAAGTATGCACGGAGTGGCCAGACACAATGGAGGAGTAGTTCCAGCGAATGGGAGGAGAACAATGAGGATCTATCAGAAGAGAGGGGGGGGGGGGGGGGGCACCATAGCACTGTGGTCTCAGCTCAAGCACGACTGGGAGCTCAGTAAACATTAACAGGTTCTGCTCAATGGTCTGTATGCCACGAGCTAGGCAACAAATTTAACTTTCTCCAGAGTGACTTAATGAAACTGCCATTTGTGTGTATGAGAGAGAGAGAGAGAGTGTGTGTCAGGGTGTGAGTTCATGCAAGTCTGTGTGTGTGTGTGTGTGTGGGTGTGTGTGTGTGTGTGTGTGTACTTGGAGGGGTCACATTCTTTAAGCCTCAGGGTGTTTAACAAGGACAATGTTGGTCTCAAACAGCAAACTAGACTAGGCACACACACAAGCGCGCGCGCACACATGCACGCACACACACATGCACACACACACACACACACACACACACACACACACACACACACACACACACACACACACACACACACACACACACACACACACACACACACACACACACACACACACACACACACACACACACACACACACACACACACACACACACACACACACAGAGGCCCCAGCAGGTAAGTCCTCTATCAGGTACACACCATTGCTGCCATACCCAGCACGATAACACATTCCCTCACTCACAGTCTATTCCCAAAGAGGAAGCAATAACAAGCGAAACCGCAGACATGAGCTCAACTCTTTCAATCAAATGAGGAATCGAGTGATGAAGCATATACTCGGAAAAAAAATCATGAATAGAATACAAAACTATTTTTTTTTGCAATGCTCTGACGTGTCTTGACTTAAGGGAGGGGAATCTCGGGGGAAATGGCTAGTTCCTGAAACTGCAGAGGTGGACGGCAGGGTGACATGTTCTGAATGCTTTGGGGAGTTGACAGTCCAGTTGCTGATTCCTAATAAAACCTCCCCAGAGAGTACCAAGTCACAACAAACATTTGTAAAAAATTCCCTTTATCAGTTTCTCTGTTCAATGCCTTAATACTAGCATATCAATGTCCGCGTATTATATATTATTTAATTTAATTTCAATGCATTCAATGGTTGAACAGCTTGTTTAATGAAATCACCTTATATTCCAATTCATGATCACCCCTGTTACAAATTATTCAAGGTCTTTTCACTTTTGTACAGAAATTGATGCATTTCTAGTGTGGTAAGATATGCCTACCTCCACAGGTTGGCTAAAGGTTTGTTTAAGAGAATCATTCATTAGAAATCCTAAATGCCTGCAGGCTTCTACAATTAGTTGAGTTTCCTTCAACTCAAACAGCTATTGACTACAGGCCTAATGGGTCAGAGACTGGGATGAGAGCTTCATGAGTAGTAAGGCCTGTTCCCATCGGGTGGGATAAGATAGAGAAATGACTCGTTTCCCCAAAATAAAATAGATCATGATAAATATTGTGAGAATCAATTCGTGTTCCCCCAAAATGACTTAAACTTTTTTTTTTTCTCCCTGGAATGAGATGATGCATATGTGAGAGATAATTCCTGTTTCCGTGCAATGAGGCGAGACATATCTGAGAAATAACTCCTGTTTCCCTGGAATGAGGCGAGACATATCTGAGAAATAACTCCTGCTTCCCCCGCCTGACTCACACCAGGCCTGTCACACAGAGTGTGTTACACTCTCATCAAAATGACACCAGCCGTGACATGGCCCGTTGACTGACATGATGTCTGCCATATTGGGCAACACACAGAATGTCATGAAGGCCTGTCCCCCTCCCACCCCCCCTCAGTTTCCACAGACGGATGGGGGACTTAAAGCTTGTTTTCTCCAGTTTGGATTCCTGTCAAGCCCCTGACTGGCAGGAGAGAAAGGTCTTTGGGACATAATGTGTCACAAACCCTTCAGACTGGTTTTTGGGGATTAAAGCAGCCTGTCCTACAACGTGTCATATCTCATATAGACGAGCCCGAGACCTTGGGCAGAACATCACAGAGGTTAAATGGCCTCTTTAACAGCTTTCTGTCTGGATTATCAGCAAGTCTGTAAAAAACTCTTTAATTGTTTATTCATACTCCATCCTCCACTTCATTAACTAACAGGGCATGTGTGATTTACAGTCCTACATCTCTTATCATCAACTGTTGTCATCATGTCTGTCAGCCGTGCATATTCTGCTGATATTACATTTTGAATTAAATACATGACAAAGTCAAAACTTTGTCATGTCAAGACAATATTTGGGAATCGTGGTCAAAGGAAGCGTACATTCTATCAGTGAAACATTCATGTTTTCTATTTTTGGGATGGACACCCGCTTCCAAACCAATTTGTAATAAGGGTTGCCATGAAATTCATTAGGATGACGGCTTTCTCTGATAAAAACACACACACACTAACACACACACACACACACACACACACACACACCCAGTGCCACAAAAATGCACCGTATATGATGTCTTGTTTTTAGTGCCAGCCATTGTGGACCGTCTCTCAGGCCAGAGAGGACACACAGCTTATAATAACATTACGGTCAAAAACAGATGTTTTTAAGAGCGACGACTTTTAGGAAAAGCATCAATACTACAGCAGATGTTCACGCTGAGATCAGGACAGTGTCTTTGTATGAACCCATTTTCAAAATAGTGTTATGCCACAGCCAGACACACACACACACACACACACACACACACATACACAGTCCAGAGCCGCAGAGAGCTCACACACACACACACACACACAGCCACAGAGAGCATGCACACATACACACACACTCCACACGCACAGACACATTAAGAATGCACTGCACTTAATGAGGGATTCCATTTATTTGCATTTAGGGAATCTATGGCCTCACTAAAGCTCTTTGCTAGCTTCCGCAGGCGCCATTTTCCAGATAAACCTTATTATCCTGGCTGACTAGCACTCCTTCTTCATTTCCACCGCGCGCTCCACTCGGACGGAGGGGCGGGGGACAAAGACGGCGCACTGTCTCTCTTTGTGCTTCTCCGAGCATTACCGACGCTATCCCTTTTCTTTTAACGCACGGCCGTCAACAACACACACTGTGTCTGTGCTTCAGTTGGCCGCCCGCTTCGCTAACTCATCCACCACCCCCCCCCCTTCCCACCACTCGCTTATTCACTGTGTGTGTTTAGTTAAAGGTGGACTGGTGAGTGGCTGCACACTCGACGACTTCCAAAATATACACAAAGCACTTAAAAGAGGCACGCTTCAAAGCCCAGTCTCACAGAAGTCCCAGAGAAGTGGCATTGTATAAATCAGGCCGAGGCCATTATCTCATTGGGCTCAGGATTAACTTGAGTTCTAAACTCCAAGCACCAGCAGAGAGGGGGGGGGGCACTCCCCTGTAGCAGTTGCACGTCCGCAGACATATGGACAAATGGTATCAATAAGGAATGAAGCAATTAGAGTGGGCTCTTAGCGGAAGTGTACACTCCACTAACTTACTCTAGAGAGAGAAACAGAGAGAGAGACAGAGAGAGAGGGTGGGGAGAGAGAGAGATGTAAAGAGTGAGAGAGAGAACGAAAGTAAGCCAAAAGAAGAGTTAAGATATATATCTATTTCATGTGTGTGTGTGTTTGTGAAGGTGGGAGGGGGAATGAGAGACAATACACACACACACACACACACACACACACACACACACACACACAGGAAGCAAGTGGGGTGGAGAGAAGGAAAGAGAGAGAGAGTGTGCTAGTATGAGTGGAGAGCCCATGGCAGCCACAGAGTCCTCCTGGCTCCACACCGACCTGCCCTGCTAATCACTCTCCCTCAGTAATCCTTGCCCACTTCAGTAATACTGCAAACAGTCACACACACACACACACACACACACACACATACACAGACTCCAAGAGCACTACAAAAACTCGGCACCCTCCTTAACCCAAACAGAGGAAAAAGAAAACGACTGAATGAAAAAAGAGGATAAAAAGGTTAGCCCACAAAGTCACTGTTTGTGCCTATATTCTGGATTAGCCGTGAAAGAGAAACGGCTAACCTTTAGCGGGAGAAGAAAACAAGGATTATGGGTGCAACACCCCCCCCCCCCCCCGCCTCTCCTTTTCTCGCGCGGAGGCGCCGGAGACGCGAGCGGCGCACTCCACGCCGCTGGCACGGAGCATGTATCCCCCAAAGTAAGCGATGAAATAATTAAGCCGCACTTAACACGGAATAAACTGCCATCTCCTCTCACATCCCCGCAGCCCCGTCGCCATGGCTACACAAACCGTGAAAGTTGTGACACGAGGACCCAGACACAGTAAAATGGAAGCGGGGAAAAATAAAAATATATAAAAGAAGAGGAGGAGGAGGAGGAGGAGGAGGAGGAGGAGGAGGAGGAGGTGGGGGTGGAGGGAGAGGGGGTGAGGCGCTGTTATTTGGCCGTGGTTATGGCAGAGCCACGAAAGCGTGAAACCTGCAACTGAACACTTCCTGTGGCCTTTCACTGTATCTGGGCGAATGGCTCCAGCCGCGCTCATGTTGCCCCGAACCTGAGGCTGCTCCCGGTAACTCCAGACGCCCGGGGGCTGCCACCGAGCGCCCGGCGTTTAGGGGGGCACCTTTAAATGGGCTCTGAGTGCCCCTTCGGCGGGCAAAAAGCTGTAATTCTGAGCCATTCAAACACTGTTTGAGGAGGACGTGCTTTAAACATAAAAAAGATTACACCCAACACTTATTCACGTACACACACACACACACACACACACACACAACACACACTTTTCTTTCTTTCTTTCCCTCTCTGAGACACGTACACCACACCACACCACACCACACCACACACACACACACACACACACACACACACACACACACACACACACAGCTTAAGAGACAGGGAGTTATCTCTGAGAGACAAACATTAATTTCTAACATTAATGTTAACATTTCCACATTCTTCTAAAGCCGGGGGAACGGAGCGGCTTGTGCTTTCCACTCCAGTGAGAAGATAGGGAGGCAGCAAGACAAGGAGCTCCGCAGCCGACGGGAGCCAATTAAAAAACACGCCGCCATCACAGGGCAAACTCAGGGACACAAACCACAGCCGCCAGCACTCATTTAGGGGACTGGATGCTGCTGGAAACAGGCTACTTGTTGGACGCTTGAGCTGCTGGTGGAATGGGAGTTCACACACACACACACACACACACACACACACACACACACACACACACACACACACACACACACACACACACGCGCGCTCATACATGGACAGTCCTCTTTAGCACATTCACCCTTATTCATTATCACATTATTGAAAGAAGACTGGGCAGACGGTAATTTAGTGCTCTGCTGCGGGAGCATCTAGCTCAAGCAGCACAAACGCCTAATAGAATGTGAGACACAAAGCACACAAGATGTATAAAAATAGATCATTATTTCATGAAGAGACGCTTGTCAAGCCTCGTCCCTTTTGTGCGTGTGCACTTGGTCATGAAAGTGGGAGATTTTGTGTGATAAGGCCTGGTGTTGCCTCACAGGATATAGCACTATATTTAGTGATGGGGCGATATTTTCTTCCCCTCCATGCTAAGTGTGTAAGTGTGTGCGTGTGTGAGCGAGCGTGTGTGGGTATGCGTGTGGTCACCGTGGTTTGATATCGAAACATCGCTGGGAAGTTTTCAGTGTTTTTGCCCAAATGAACCTGCTGATCTCAAAGCGATGTCGCAAGATATGAGGCCAGCAGAGCAGGTGACGAAACCTAAAGTCCCTCTGCGGGGGGAACTCCACGATATGGCCCATCAGGACAACACCTTCTCGAAACTTTCTCTCAGTCCCTAAACATTCTCCTTTCCACTGACACACACACACTCGTGGGGGAAAGTAGCAGTCACGGAGTATTCACAGAATTTTACAATATTTATTGCGTCAGGGTTTTTACAATGAGTGAAGAGAGAAACCTAGATGACCATTAGGATGTGGACTCGCCCTCGTTTAGAATGAGATTGAATCAAGACCCCCCGTGCATGGATCATTCTTACTTAAATCTTAAATCTCACTCTGCCCAAAGCCTAGCTATACTGTACATTACTAAACATGCCACTCATCTCATTACTGACAACTTGGCTCAGCTGAGTACCATGTAGGCCACAGCATAGCGATCTGAACATTTATGGCATTTATGGTTCAAATGTATAGTGGCACAGTATAGTTTTGGAGCTCTGGGCCAACTGCGTCAAGTAACTGACCATGAAATTGGGGACTTCTGCAACTAGAGACATAGAGTCATGTTAATCAGCCACCCTTATAATATGCAACTGTCTTTAAAACTAGTCAGCCAGCCTACATAACAGAACTCCAGGTGTCTATTACAGGGTTGCTCTGAAGCAGAGTGAATCTTGTAGTATTGTAGGCATGGGTGTTGGACAGGTAGACATGGAATTAACCCCGTGGTGAACTTAGCTGTGGCTACGACGTCACCTGCGTCTAAGTTTACCGGTGGCCAAGCTCTCTGGAAGTGTGTGTCTAGGTTTACCTGTGGCCAAGCTCTCTGGAAGTGTGTGTCTAGGTTTACCTGTGGCCTAGCTCTCTGGAAGTGTGTGAAGTGGAGAGTTCCACAGCGGGGCAGCTCTCTCTCTTCCACACTCCGACGGTTTAGAGTTAAGCACGTCTACTCATTATAAGCTAATGTAGATCTCTGTTACCCCACCTTCCCCCCTCCCATCCGCAACACACACACACACAGACACGCACACACACGCGCGCGTGCATACACACACGCACACGCACGCACGCACACACGCACGCACGCACTCACACACACACACACACGCACACACTCACACACACGCACACACACACACACGTCCCCTCCTCCCAACGCAGTTACTCTTTACAGGACCTTCCCTAAGCCCCCTGAGGGGAGGAGCCTCCAATCAGGAAGACAGGCCACCTCTTTAATCCTCGCAGCTAGTGAGGTCAATTCAATTATCCTGTTTTCTCAAAGAGTGTGTGTGTGTGTGTGTGTGTGTGTGTCTGTCTGTGTGTGTGTCTCTGTGTGTGTGTGTGTGTGTGTGTGTGTGTGTGTGTGTGTGTGAGTGTGTGTGTGCGCACGTCTGTGTCTATGTCTGTGTTTCTGTGTGTGTGTGTTTGAGTATGTGTGTGTGTGTGTGTGTGTGTGTGTGTGTGTGTGTGTGTGTTTGAGTGAATGAGTGTCTGTGTGTACCCATTTCTCAGCCAACTCCTTCAATACACAGGAGATTAGTGTTGCCTCACTTTTATAATGATCTACATACCTATCAACTCTCTGCTGCTAAATGCAGAAGGGACAGGTAGGGCTTTCTCTCGCCACCCCCCTTTCAAATGCTCCCGTTTTGTTTAGTAGGTTGACTGGGGAGAGAGCGAGAGAGAGAGGAGAGAGAGAGAGAGAGAGAGAGAGAGAGAGAGAGAGAGAGAGAGAGAAAGAGAGAGAGAGAGCTCCTTGGATAGACATTTATTAAGGACATGAAGAGCTATCCCCAGGGGAAGGGTTTCACACCTTCTTTAAAAGCATGCTCTGTCAGATCATTATTTATTTGATAAGATTGTGGCATGACTACAGTGTGTTTTGTCTTGGTGAAATGAAGGTGTGGTGTGCCAACAGCATTTCAGCACATCTGCCCACAACCAGTAGCAATAGAACCCCGATGTGTGCCATACTCTGTCCTGTTCTACAAGTTGAAACATGAGAATAAAATTGTCATTTTTGCATTTATTTTTCTCTAATTGCAGTTTACTTGTATACGTTATTGTCATTATAATAATAATAATAATAATTATTATTATTATTATTATTACTATTACAGTTTTTTTCAATCGCTAACAAGCGTTTGTCCATTCATTTGACACATTTTCAAAACTCTAAACACAGGCTCTCACCTACAAAGCACAATTGGCCAAATGGATAATTTTCCTCTCAAAAGCACATCCCATGTTCTTACACCACATTTTGTTACATATACACTAACTCGTAATTTCTCTGCACACACTAACTTTACCAAAACACTGGAAACCTGACTCAAAATGAAGTTATTTTGTCAAAGAATGAAGCTTGTTTTCACTTCACAAGATACATGCAGTCAATCAGAGTACACTAGGTTTCAAAATATTGGCTACTGTTGACATTACAAAAACTGCATAGACTTTTATGTTTCAGTTTTACAGGTATTTTACAGGTATTTGCAAAACATGCAATCCAGCATTTTTACACTAAATGTCTTGGTTGGGAACTGTATGTCCAGATGTAATGTTCACATTCAAATGCATTCCAGTAAAAAGCAAATCTTTTTTTTTTCACTAGGCCTACAGGAGGTGCAGTATAAATACTGTTTACAGTAGACTATGATAGAACAGACAAAGTTTTACAGCATTGCAGTGAACAAAATATCCATGAAACACAAGAGCATTCTGAACAAAAAACAACATTTGTCTTTTTCTGTTTCTGCTTCCAAAAACATCACCTCCTCTTTTTACTGTGTAAGTGTTACTGTAATGTAATAGAGAGCAATAACCCCTGCCACTGAGCCTAAGATCTGGAATCAGCTGTGGTTGGCCCAATTTACCCAACATAAATCATCTGTGTGTCAATTATTTGATTGTTTGTTTATTATCAGCTGAGATATATTGCTTTTGAATTGATAACATTGCAGAAGCAGAGGTTTTATACTGTATCTAAGGTTTGGAATATTGTTTTAACTATTGTGGGATGTTGTGTGTTAACGTTCGAAAATAATGCAAAAACGATCCATTATTTTGTTGGGAGGTATAGTTTGTCTGTTAAGAAAATGTAAGCATTGTTAACATGTATTCACTGACTGCATACTGTGTGAAAACAACATGAAATGTGTGAATGGTATGGCCACAAAAGACCGATGCTGTGCTAACTGTGTTTAGAGTTTTGAAAATGTATCAACTGAATGGACAAACGCTTGTTAGCGATTGAAAAAAACTGTATTATTATTATTATTATTACTATTATTATAATGGTATTTGTGTAATACTACAGTTTCTAAAAGCCTGAACAGTAGAGCAGCTATGAAATGGGAACTGATGGGAACAGGAAACATCACAAAGCTCTCTTGGACCACGTGCCTCTTCCACCAATAGTTCCAAACCCGCTTTCATAAAATGGCTCATTAAAAGGGACATAAGAACATGTCCAAAGATCATAAAAGCTACCCAGTAGTCTGACTACTTAATTCCATCACACTTGTCAAAGTGCACAGCGGCCACATAAAATATAAGATCCACAATCAAGACTTAGATTCAAACCCTTCAGACACTTTCAAAAGCATCTCCCCACTTCTCCCCAACTGACCTCCTCTCTTCCCTCCCTCTCTCCCTCTCTCCTTCTCTTCCTCTCTCTCTCTCCCTCCCTCCCTCCCTTCCTCTATTCCCTCCCTCCCTCCACGGCTGCCCCAGACCCCGCGGTCCGGTCCGGTCCACTCCAGCTTTGTCCTACCTGGCATGTCCTGGTTGCCGAAGTTCCAGCCGGCCGAGGCAAGCATGGAGGGCAGTGGCGACGTGGCCCGGCTGTCCCCCTCCGCCTGCTGGGTGATGTGCCGCACCGTGTCCTTGTTCTTGCGGTTCTTCCTCCGCCCGGAACCGGAGGGCTGCCAGCCGCCCTCGCCTCCGGCGCCCTGCTCCCCCGCGGGCCCTCCGCCACTCTGGGCACCTCGGCCCCCGCCGCCGGACCCTCCTCCTCCTCCGCCGCCGGGGCCGTCCTGTAAGTTCGAGGGGGAGACCTGCTCCTCTTTGACCTGCACGGCGCGGTAGTCTGCGGGCCACAGGGGCTGCGAGCAGGCGTCCTCCTGGCTCTCGTGGCTCTTGGGCGGCTCCTGGTCCTCCTTGCCGTAGGTGCTGCCGCCCTCGTGGCAGCTGGCGATGGCCGAGTCGCCCGACGAGTTGGCGGGGCTGGTGCGGCGCGCGAGCCACGGCGACGAGCTGCGGCCCGAGATCATGGACGCCAGCGCCTCCGAGGCTCCGCCGACAACACCTCCGCCCGCCACCACCACCACACCTCCTCCACCTCCTCCTCCTCCTCCTCCTCCTCCTCCTCCTCCTCCTCCGCCACCGACCCCTGACCCCACGGCGGCGGCCATCTCGAACTCGGCCAGCTCGTCGGCCAGCTCGGAGCGGATGCTGATGTCCAGCGCGGCCTTGATGAAGCCGTGGCACGCCTGCACGATGTCGGTCATCTGCAGGTAGCTGGCGGCCGACATCACCTCGATGACGTTCTTGCTGGTGAGCGCCAGGTGCGCCGAGTACATGAAGTCCAGGATGGCCTTGAAGCCCTGCGCCGTCACGATGTCCAGGTGCGTGACGGTGGCCGCCTGCTCCGACACCTTCTTCACCTGGCAGTAGAGCGTCTTGAAGTAGCGGCTGCTGCCCAGCAGCACGTTCTTGTGCGCCTTGAAGATCTTGCCCTCCACGATGACGCACACGTCGCACAGGATGCCGTGCTGACGCTGCTCGTTCAGCTCCCGCAGGAGCTGTCGGTAGTGGGAAGTGATCTCCATGTCTTCCTTCCTGTTATTCATTGGACTATCTGGTAGGTCGCTTCTCACTGAAGAGAGTCTGAAGGAAGGGACAAACACAGCAGAGATGCATTGTGGTTAATGAAGTTTTCAGGGAAGCGCTGCGAATGCGAACGTGCCCACGCGTGTAAATATACAGTCTGCTTGTGCAAATAGTTGGGTAGTTGAAAACTGCATCTTCTCACACACAAAGGGCTCATTGCTTGCCATCTGTGTGTGGATAGCAATGACAGTCATTGAGAGCTTACTCATGTTTTCTGATTAAGTACTCTAAATGATCTTGCGTCTCTTTTGTCACATGTAATAAACAGGCGATGCAGTTTGGTGAAGCCACCACATTTATTTGTGTTACAGATTATCTCTGTGTGAGGCTGGTTTGGCAGTGCCCACATTACACTACATAAACTCCTAATCAGAGTGAGGTGCCTACATACAGATGAAAAAAAAACCTACAAAGATTTGTGCCTTGTTTCAGAAGCTGGATAATGATCAGCTGAGTGTAAAATAGGACCAAGCAGCAGGGCCAGAGCACAGTGGTTTAATGGTGGGGTTTCTCACACAGTCATACCAGTTTCCATTCTCACAGTACTATTACTCATAGCTGACTGACATGGGTGCATTTTCAGTGGCAAAATTGGGCATAAATAACATCTGACACTGGTTGTCCTATTGCCCCTGAACCAAAAGTAGAGTATAATCTATTTGTGTGATCTTTTGTGGTGGAAAAGAGGAAAATTAAAAGGACAAACTGTGTAGTTGAGTTGCTGTATGAAGTTCACTACCTTTCCCTGGTAAACAAATAAAAACCACCCTGAAACTGAAGCATATGTCAGAGAAATCCCTCTTCATCTGACTCAACCAACCCCTACCCATCTCACTCTACACACCTCAACCCAACCAAGGAGGTCTCCTCGTCCTCACCCACGAACCCATCCCCATCCCCACCCCTTGGCCCTGCCTCTGCCCCTGCCTCTGCCCCGGGGCTCTGGCTCCTCGGGAGGCTCTGCTCCTGCTGCTGGTGGCCCTCCACCGGTCTGCTGCCATCACCCTCACTCTCCAAAATGAATAGTCTATTTGGCAGACCCATTTTCCACTTGATCAACCCACTAACTGACAAACGGTAATTAAATGCAACCATTTAACAACAACACATACACATACACACACACACACACACACACACACACACACACACACACACACACATACACTTACAAAAAAAGAGAAAGGAGCAAAGAGAAGAGATGGGGGTGGATGTGGGGAGGGGATGGGGGGTTGGGGGGGTGTGAGTGAAGCAGCGATGACTGCATTTAAGTGCCTCAAGTGTGCCTGGGATGATTTTATTTCACAGATGATAAACAGAGGGGGGCGTGTGGGATGAAGGGGGGGGGGAATAATAACAAAGACAATGACAGAGAAAACAAAAAATCCACAATTTATTAGCTGAACAATAGACACCTGAACAATGTCTACCTCTGCCGTGATCAATTAAAGCGGAGCAGCGGATGACCTGATTAAACAGCGCCGGCAGTTAATTGTTCTGGAGTCGCTCACGGGTGGGGGGTCGGTGTGTGTGTGAATGTGTGTGTGCATGGGTGGGGGGGGGGGGTACAATGGGCGAAGGAGGACAGAGCAAATGGAAGAGACAGAAGCTGTGACTCCAGACAATAGAGGAGATGGCTGTGGCCACCATGGCGATGCATTACCATGCCGACACTCTAAAAGGAGGAGAGGAGAGGAGAGGAGAGGAGGAGAGGAGAGGAGTGAAGAGGAGAGGAGAGGAGAGGAGAGGAGAGGAGAGGAGAGGAGAGGAGGAGAGGAGAGGAGTGAAAGGGAGAGGAGAGGAGAGGAGAGGAGAGGAGAGGAGAGGTTGCCACACAGTGCACAGCACAACAACAAACAAACCAAAAACTGACATTCAGTAAAGTAGCAACTGCTGTAACCTCCATATAAACTGTCACTCTTCTCTCTCTCACACACTCAGCTCTTATCCTCTCTTCCTTGGTCCCGTATTCTTCCTCTCTCCCTGCTCTTTCTCTCTTTTTCACTCTTTCTTCTCTTTTTCACTCTTTCTTCTCTTTTCCTATGTCCGGTTTCTCACCCCTCTCCTCCCCTGTACCTTGTTTCCCACATTTCTTCTCTTAACCCTGAAACCCACTTCCCTACCCTCATTCTTTCCATTCCCTCCTTCCTCTCCTTAGTAGCGCTTAATCGTCTCTCACCCCATCCCTCTTTTCCCCATCCCTCTTTCCTTCCATCCCCCGCTCTCCCTCTTTCCCTCCCTCTGTCTCCCCTCACTCCCCCCTTCCCTCTTCCTGCTCTCTTCCCTCTCTTTCCCCATCACTTTCCCCCCCCTCTCTCTCTCTCCCCCCCTCACTCTGTCTCTCACCCTCTGCAACCTCCTTAAAGCCCAGTGCAGTGCAGTGCATTAGAGGCGAGGTGTAGCTGCCTCTCTCTCTCTCTCTCTCTCTCTCTCTCTCTCTCTCTCTCTCTCTCTCTCTCTCTCTCTCTCTCTCTTCTCTCTCTCTCCCCCCCTCCTCTCTCTCTCTTGCGCGCGCGTCTCGGGTTGGGGGCTAAATCGGGGGGACGCGGAGTGTTACTGAACGGAGCTGTGATTTGTTTTGCGAGCGCCGGGCCTGTCAGCTCGGATTGGGCCGCTCGGCGGCAGACAGCCGGCGTTCTCCGAAGTGACAGCAGCGTTTGCTGCGGGGCCGGCACACTTCAGGTCATGTTTGGGAAAGTTATTCTCAACCTGATGGCTTGTAAGATCAAATCAATCCGCCGCCTCTCCCGTGTCCACTCGGGACAAACACACACCTTGCCTGAGAGACGGCTCCGCCGCCACCGACACAGCCGCTACCGCCGCCACCGCCGCACGACGAGGCGCAGAGCAAGTGTGACAGCCCATGAATTCTGGGTAATGGCTTTTGGTCGCCTTCCAAATGCTGCCTTTAAGGTGTTTTAATTTGGATACCTCCAGGCCGTCTTGCTTCCTTCCTTCCTCCACCACTACCAGCCCCCGATAACCCCCCCCCCCCCCCACACACTCTCGCTGTTCACCATCGCCCCCTCAAATCATTCGGAATAAAAGACCCTGCCAGGCGCAAAAACAACAGAGCAACATTGATGGTTTGATGGCTGTAGAGGGCTGCCTTCTTTTCAACCCCTTTTCAACACATTTGTAAAAAAAAAAAAAAAAAAAAAATGTTCTATCGAGCTTTGAAAAGAGACAGAGCTTTTCACTGCAGTGCCAAGGTAATAATTCAGGGCCGCAACCTCTCACCTCGCACACTGAAAACAGGTGCTTTCACGTGGCTGAATTGTTCCTCACCTTTCACTTCGCAAGTCTTTTAGCTGAGTGTGGGGCTGAAAATCAAACAACGTCGAACAATCAAGGCTACAGCGTGCGCGCGCACACACACGCGCACACACACACACACGCTCACACACACACACATCACTATGACCCCCCCTCTAAAAAAACACATGTGCACATGCACGCGCGTGCGCACACACACACACACACACACACACGCACACCTACATAGAAACACAAAAGAAAAAACCCAAGAAGTAAATCA
>NC_085000.1:10785452-10800452 GCF_963854185.1 Sardina pilchardus | reverse complement strand
TATCTGGGTGGTCTCCTATGTGGACAAAGAGAGTGGGCTCCCTACTGCTGTGTGTGCATTTGGATGTGTGCTTTTGTGGCCGTATATGTGTGTGTGTGTGTGTGTGTGTGTGTGTGTGTGTGTGTCTATGATTCTGTGTGTGTCTGTCTGTGTGTGTGTGTGTGTGTGTGTGTGTGTGTGTGTGTGTGTGTGTGTGTGTGTGTGTGTCTGTGAGTGTGTGTGTGTGTGTGTGTGTGTGTGTGTGTGTGTGTGTGTGTGTGTGTGTGTGTGTGAGTGTGTGTGTGTGTGTGTGTGTGTGTGTGTGTCTCTCTGAGTGTGTGTGTGTGTGTGTGTGTGTGTGTGTGTGTGTGTGTGTCTGTGAGAGTGTGTGTGTGGCCTCGTGTAGTGTTGCACATCCTCTTTGGTGACAATGAGCTGATGCATGGAACCAAACCCTTAAGAGCACAGAACTACATTTCACCCCACACCCACACAGCCTCCACTGCACACACACACACACACACAGCACCACGAGAACACAGCCTCCACGGCATGCACATTCAGACCGCACACGCGAGCTCACAATCTTCACTGTACACATGCACACACTTGCCCGCACACACACACACACACACACACACACAGACACAGAGCCCAAGCTGTGCTTCCAGTCGCACAGGTCTGTAGCACAGCAGAATGGGGGGAAAAAGCCAATTCTGTCCTTAATGTTTGAAGTAGGAGTTGAATTCCAACCACCGCCTCCGCCTCAGCCTCCTCCTCTTTCTCTCTCTCTCTCCCTCTCTCTCTCTGTCTCCCGTTCCTTCACTCCCACTTCTTTTTTTCCTCCTCTCTTCGGCGAGTACACACAGTCATCGTTTAGAAAGCACCAAATGGTGCGCCGATGACTCCCCACAGCAAGTGCAGCCGCCGCTCACCAACCGGCCAATCCTATTTAACACCTTCCTGGAGCTAGCGCTGCGAGAGGAGCCACAACAAAGCAGCCATCTATCTCTCCCTCCTCTCTCTCTCTCCCTCTCTCTCTCTATCCTTCACTCTCTCTTCCTTCCTCTACCTGTCTAACTCACTCACTCACTCTGTCCTTTCCTTTCCCTCTCTCTCCCCCTCTATCCTTTAGCCTTTCTTTCTGTTTCTCTACTCCTCACTTTCTCTTCTGCTTTCTTTGAAAACCCTCTTTTTCTCTACACCCTCTCTCCCTCACCCCTTCTCTCTCTCCCTCTCTCTCTCTTTCTCTCTCTCTGACCATGGGGGCATTGTGCATTCCTACGCAACACTGTGAGGTCTCTTCTCTAGCAGGTGATGGGGGCACCAAGACAAGAGAGAGAGAGAGACCCAAGAGAGTGCATTACTTACCAATACTTAATGCAATTCACGCTACTTCAGACTTGCTTACATCCTGTGAGCTGGATTAATGCAAATGTAAATAATACACTTTTTAGGGATTTCTTCTGAGTGAGCTCTGCGTAATCAGCAGCCAGACAAACAAATGTTTACACACAAACAGCACAGCGTGTCCCAGAGCACCTTCCAGAGGTAGCGCTTACGGCCATCACCCCTTAAGCCGCTGTGTGGTGGCAGGATGCCGACGGCGAGTTGGCACCTCCAGGCTGTGCCATCCCTCCCCCCCACCCCCCTCCAGACCTCTGCGGAGCCCGGCATTAAAACGGGTCTGAGGTTATCACATTCCCAAAGGCCCAGATGAAGGCCGAGACAAACAAACACAGCCCTCCACATGTCCAGGCAAGCGGCGTCTGTCAGGGAGCTAATTGTCATGATCGGAGAGAGAGAGAGGGAGAGAGGGAGAGGGAGAGAGGGAAGGAAGGAGATAAGAGAGGGAAGTAGAGAGAGAGAGAGAGAGAGAGAGAGAGAGCTGGCTGGTGAGTCAGAGAACTGTGCGGGTGTCCAGGACACGAGGGGGTGTTGGTGGCATGCCGTGGCGTGACTGCCTGTCCAATCAACATGGCTATCTCCACTCCACTCCTCTCCTCTCCTCTCCTCGCCTCTCCTCGCCTCCCGCGAAACTGACACACACTCAATGGCAGATTGCTGCGGACTCACAAAAGCAGCGCGGGAGGAGGACGACAAAGAGAGAGAGAGAGAGAGAGAGGGAGAGAGAGGGAGGTAAAATAATGAAATCTGGAAAGAGGGTGAGAAAGAAGGAGAATGAAAGTGTGAGTGGTAGATATAGCGTGAGCATGAAAAGAGAAAGAGAGCGAGAGAGCGAGGGAGAAAAGAGGAAAAAGAAGGCCTACCACACACAGTTTATTCAAAGGTTTAAGAGCCACTCAACTCCCCCTCCTCAAATTTTATTGCCCTTCGTGAGGCTAATGCAATTCGCACACACTCATCTCCTTCCTTTTATCTCTTTCCTCCCTCTCTCTCTCATTCTCTCTCTCCCTGTCTCTCTCCTCTTCTCCAGGAATGCACTTGTCATGCACATACATCCTACATATCCCCAACTAGAATGTGCATTAAATGCAATTAAAGACTGTCCAAAGGCAGAGCCGAATATACTGAACATATGGTTCCTGCTCTGCAAGTCAATAAGGCAGTTTTATATATTCATTTTTATTCACGTGAAAAACTGAGCTGAGTTATTGAAGATGAACCAGCAAAGAATTTCTAAGACTGCGCAATGTGTGCCTGTGTTTGTGTGTGAATTTCTCAGACAGCACTGTATGTGCATGTGTGTGTGGACATGTGTGTGGGTGTGTGTTCACGTGTGTGTGTGTGTGTGCCTGCCACCTGATATACTATGAAGTGTGTGTGTGTGTGTGTGTGTGTGTGTGTGTGTGTGTGTGTGTGTGTCTGTGTGTGTGTGTATGTCTTAAGTTCTGAGTAGTGCATGTCTCTGTGAAGCTCTTATTCTTCTCACAGTGTGTTCTGAGCATGACCAGTGACAGGCAGGCCTTTGTGAGCACCTGTGGCCTTACTCTAGAGAGAGAGAGAGAGAGAGAGAGAGAGATGACGGGAGAGGGAGAGAGCGAGAGAGAGATGGGGGGAGAGGGAGAGAGAGATGAAGGCATCTGCAGACGAAAGGAAGAGCCAGGCTATATATAGACACTCTTACAAACAGAGGCAAATACAGAAGAAAAAAATAGATGGAGGAAGGGACATGGAAGTTAGTAAGAGAGGGAATAAAAGGGAATAGAAGAGAGAGAGAGAGAGAGAGAGAGAGAGAGAGAGAGAGAGAGAGAGAGAGTAAGTAGAGCTCTTAATTGCTTTGAGAGATTTTACCAGCATTACCAGAGCGATCGATCGGGCACTCTCAGGCGGTTTCTGAGCTCTGCCAGTTTTTACGCTGGCCCGAGGTTAAAACTCAGTGGGCATCTTTGTTTGTTTGTTTGTTTGTGCCACAGAGAGGGCAAAAGACTTTAAAAGTTACACCGACTAACTCCGGCTGTAAACATCGGTTAAGTACGACGCTGGGAGTTTTCTGGGCTCCCCCCCCCCACCCCCGTTCAGAGCGGCGGTTGATCGTGAGCGTCTTTGACTAGTCGAGTGGCGCGGCAGGCGTGAGCTGCGTTGCTAGGGGCCACGAGTGTCAATGATTGATAACGCGCGCGTTTCCATCGGACAAGCCCATCACCACGCACTTCTCTCCTGTCCTCTCCTGTCCTGCTCTCTTCTGTCCGGTCCAATCTTCTCCATCTTTCCCCCCTCCCTCCCTCCATCTCTCCCTCCATCTCTCCCTCTCTCTCTCCGTTTCTCTCCAGGGCGTTGAATTGTCACCTGCTTGAGTGGCCCTATCACTGACATACACACACACACACACACACACACACTTGTATTCCCATTTAAACAGACACCCTGCATCTCTGCGACTCTCTTGTCTCTGCATCTGTCACACACACACACACACACACACACACACACACACACACACACACACACACATATATATTCAACTGCGTCGTGTGAATCTCCGCCGTAAACTCAGACAAAGAGGCCAGTGTGTTGCTATGGATAATCACGATCCCTTGTCACTGCCAACACCACCACCACCACCACTGCCGCCGACACCAGTGCTACCGCCCACCTCCCAAACCTAATTTTAAAGAGTCACACCTTCCCACATTGTGAGGCGCCAGGATCATGTGTCCAACCAACACACACTCACTTACTCACTCACTGAGCTGCTCCAGGAAGTGGGAGAGAGAGGGAGAGACAGAAAGAAAGAGCGAGAGAGAAAGATAGAGAGATAGAGAGAGGGAGAGGGCCAGGGAGAGAGGGAGATGAGATGAGAAATGGGGAGGTGGGGTGAAAAAAGAGGGTGCAAGAGAGGGAGAAAGAGAAAGAGAAGGAGACGTTGGAAGACAATTGTGCCGCACTCACTCCCCCACTTCCTTTGGCCTCGGGGGAGAATGAGCAGAAGGAACACTTTGGGGAGAAAGCGCATAAGTTTGGCAATAATGCAAAAAAATCTGCACGCTCTATCTGCTATTGGGTGCTCAGTGCAGGGTATTAGGCAATGGGACGCTATCATTGCGTGCACTTGTGCCAAACCAGAACCAGTCCATTCAGCTATTTCATTTTGACATTCAAAACTAACATAATCTCTTTTGCTTTCCTGTTTTGATCTTTTTCTGAATCGGATCACTCAGATTTGCAGTTGCTCTTTTGCGAAAGCTACGGACATCTTGACAAACTCCACCCTCGCATAGAAAACAGGTACGGTACAGAAACGTTAGCCCTTTGCAGAACTTCAGTTTTGGAAGAAGTCACACCTTTTTTTTCCACTAACTATATAATGTTTTAGGAGGAACCACACACTTGGGTGACCACAGAGAGAGGATGTGACTGCAGTGCTGTTTCAGACATGAAAACTCCCTGGCAACAGCCTAGTGGCAACCCCATAACGACAACACTCAATTACTCATTCAAATATGACTGGTAACATGTATGTTTTTTGTCATTTGGTTATAGCAAAGCATCTTGAGGTAGAGTTGCGTGCGTGTCTTGGCTCTGGGCAGGTTCTGTCAGTTGTGTGATATGATCTGTACATCACACTAGACAAGCAACAGCTACAAAAACTGTCAAAAGTGAAGGCAACACACGGAACTGGAGAAAACTGAATGATGTACGCAGCACTAAGCAGTTTCTGTTACCCGGACTATTTAATTGAAAAAAAAAAAAAAAAAAAACTGTAAAAACTGCGTTAAAAAGAACGGGTACGGAGCCAGACTAGCACTTTCCGGCTCTGCGGCTGCCTGGCCTGATGGTGTGGGCCGATGGTGCCAGCGTAGAGCAGGAGCATGGCATGGGATCTGGAGCCGGGCAGGGATTGGCGAGCTTATTTAGTCATGGCACAAATGGAAATGGGAGCTGGAGAGGCCACCAGGGCCGCATGGCCCACTTCTGCCCCCATCCCAACCACACCCACCCCACCGCACCCACGCCCCCTCCTCCCCCACCCTCACTTGGGACAGAGAGAGGTAGGACTGGCACTGAGGGAGTCCAGATTCACCACTTCATGTCCATGTGGCTCAGCTGATGCTAGCTACGCTACGTGCTAACAGCACCTACAGTAGGTCATGCCTTTGATACCCACGGAGATGACATACTGAATGTACACTAATGAAAGTGAAAAAGTGAATGTAGATGTGACTAGGTGTAAGTACAGTGACTTTCATTACTTCTTAAGGAAGAAAGAAATGTGTCATTGTATGTTGTTTTGTGTTTATGTTGCTATGGCGTTTTGTGTCTTTTCATTGTTCAACCATATGTTCGCATAATGATGGTTTTAGTTCCAAGCTGGGTTTTCTAATTGACTCATATTTGCTTAGTACTTGCTGCAAAAACTATTTCTACTTCCATTAGGCCTAAACAGCTTCTAATGATTGCATAAGGTTGGTTATACATGTCCCAGATTGTGGCATGATTGGCTGAGGTGCGGGTACAACTGCAGTCGTTATATCATGAGACATGGTTTGCATCAGAGCAGTCACTGACACATGGGGATGGGTGGGAACGTCACCTGTCCAAACCGCAACACTGAGAAACCTTCATTTACGGCGAGAAACTCGACATTTACTGTTCACATGCACACAGGTCTGCCATGCACCAGGTTTAAAAATACAGAAAGAAAATAGCAGAAAAGAATTCTACTGTTCGCACCACAGGCCTGTTCTATATCCAAATGCCACTTTCCTGACACATCTAATTAATGGAAACAAGTTGATCTCGCATACGTTAAATCAACTCAATTAGTACGGCATGGCAAAACTCGACGCACTAATAGCGCCGAAGCAGAATAATTGTATGTTGAGCAGGGAAAAGCTTGAATGTTAAACAGGCCCTGTTAACAGCACTTTAGCACTTTCCTGATGAACTCCCGGATGCATTTCCATCCCCCGTGATAATAGACTAATGCAGATCAGACAATCACACCGCCACTTGGTTTGGCAACAGCGCACAAAGAAAAGAGATCTCGCTGTTCTGCTTTTTTACTACAGGCTACCTGAGAGAGAGGCTGAGGGCTTCAGGACAGAGATTCAGACTAACCAAACCACTTTTTCAGAGTCCCCAATGAAGTCAGAAAGGCACAGGGCGCACACACACACACACACACACACACACACACACACACACACACACACACACACACACACACACACACACACCAAAACCAAAAGCACAAAGAAACCCTAACCATTACCACAACGTGGCACACACACACACACACACACACACACACACACACACACCCATGCAAGGCTTGTTCTCTCTCTCTCTCTCTCTCTCTCTCTCTCTCTCTCTGAAAAAGAGAATAGTGTGGAGGAGGCAAAAAACCCAGCGTGCATCTGCGCGGCCTCCACCCACCCTTTACTGGTTAGTGTCTGGCCGCCAAGCCAGCGGAGCAGAGAGCGAGAGAGAGCATGGACACAGACTAAACGCTCCTCTGGAAAATAAACACACAGGGAGCACACAGAGAGCCCAGCGCTGTGTCCAGTTCGGCCCGGCCCAGCCACGCGAGAGAGGGGGACCGCAGACGCCGAGTAGACCACCTCTGACTCACCTGGGGCACGGCCACGCAAACAGCCCTCCACGCAAAAAGGCCAGCACTCCCGACGGTTTCTAAAATGACATTTCGCTTTTTTAAAAGGCAAATACCTAACAGGATATCTTGATGGAAGGTAAAGTGTTGTGTGCAGGTCAGATCATTAAGAATACAGGCTTAGGTTAAAATGCAGGTCCAAGCTCTCTCCCCTGGCTAAAGTGGTGCTTCAAATCACACACAGAGACAATGAAAATCTTTTAACTGCTTATTCCGATAAAACAAGCAGTCACTGCATTTTTTCATATTTATGAATATGTACTCTAATATAAAAGCTTTGCCTGCAGGACAAGGTGCATCTGTTGAAAATGTCTAGAGACTAAGAGGTCAAAAGTGCATGTACAATTTGCAGTCCATGCAATACAGTTCTAAAAGCAGCAGTAATGATATACAGTATACTGAATACAATTATAATCGCAACATAGAAAAAGCCCCACAACTTCACAGAGTGAAATCACTACAGAAAAGGAAACCAGTTAATGTATCAATAGAGGACTGCATGACTAGGGCTAAAATGTGAATTGAACTGACTCATATGTGAATACAAGGACCGAAAAGAAGGAAGCTTTGTATGACCACAGATATTGTACATTCATTCAAATGACAAGGACGAGTCTCAGCATTTTCTGTTCACAATTTTTGGTACAATTCAGCATAGTTGGGTACAATTCTGTGAATATTCAACATCATTCTCACAGAACAGAATTGAGCAGAGCTCATTCGCTGGCTGTGAAACACACACACACACACACACACACATCCTCACCTCCCTGGTGTGAGCAGAGGACGGCCTCCCTTGGCAGACGGGTTTAACTAGTGAGGGTTTAGCACGCCTGCTAATGCGGTGCTAAGAGCCAGGGCATCCCAGGCTTAAACCCACAGCCAGGGACAAGGAAGCTGGCCTCCCTCCCACGTGGGGAGAGCAGGGTTAGCGTTATAGGGGTATAGGGCTGAGCTGAGTCTTCTCAACCTCTTTCTCACCCTCTCCCTTTCTCTCTCTCTCTCTCTCTCTCTCTCTCTCTCTCTCTCTCTCTCTCTCTCTCTCTCTCTCTCTCTCTATCAACCTCTCTGAATCACCATCTTCTTTATCTCCATTTTCTTCCACACTCACTTCTTACATTTCTCTCTAGCTCTCTACCAATCTTTCTCTCTCCCCTTCTTTTTGCCTAAGTAGGGACAAAGCAGAGTGGTTACGTGTGTGTGTGTGTGTGTGTGTGTGTGTGTGTGTGTGAGTTGGGGAGAGTTACATATTTTATCACTATTAGTGTGAGGGAGCCAGGCCATATACGGCAGGAGTGACCCTTACACGGAGCAAGATGCTTAAGCCTAAGCAAGCCCCTTCTGATCTCAATCCAGTGCTTGTGTGTGTGTGTGTGTGTGAGAGAGAGAGAGAATATTGAAATCTATGAATGAGGAAGGAACAAGGAAATCAGGAGGAATAAATAAGCAAAATAAAAAAGAGAAGTATGAGGAAGGGAAAGAAGAGATAGGTAGAAGAGAGAGAAGGGGGAGGGGTAGAGGGGAAAAGACTAGATAAAAAGAAAGATAGAGAGAGAGGCGGAGGGTGGGGGAGAGATGGAGACTGATCCACACATTGACCACATCCTCTGTTTCTGCTTAGGAGTGTCAGTTCTGAGCAACAAACAGGCAGACCCACTATCTCATTTCCAAGAGTATTTTTTTTTCTTTTCACACATACAAACACACACACACACACACACACACACACACACACACACATACACACACACACACACACTCTCTCTCTCACACATGCACATGTTTTTTTTTTAGATACACACACACACACACACACACACAAACACACACACACACACACACACACACACACACACACACAGAGCCAGAAACACCCACACAAACAAGCACACACACTCACACATACACACCTACGTACCCCCACGTCCTAACCCCCCAGGGCCTGTGGCTGTGCATGTATCCACACACACACCCTAGAGGGCCATCCGTTGAAATATTTAGGTGGCACCTGAGGACAGTGTGTGCCCGGGGCGTCTCCGCTTTAACCTCCACACGGAGCCTAATCCAGCAGGATGAACACGTCTAAGTGGCTGAGAGACACAGCTGTCAGTCCAACACCCTCCCCCACTGGATCGCTCTCTCCCTCTCTCTCTCTCTCCATCTATCCCTCGCTCCCACTCTCTCTACCCTACCCTCCTCTCTCTCTCTTGCGCTCTGTCTCTTTCGCACCCACTCTTTCTCTCACCACCCCTCTGAATCCCTCGCTTTCTCTTCTCTCTCTCTCTTTTGGTGCCCCTCTCCATCTCTCCATCTTTCCCTCCCCAACACCACCCATGCCTTGCGGGAATTAAGAGCACCTGCATGTGGCCCTGTCAACACAAAAGAGCTAACAGGATCCATTTTAATGATTGTTTGTTATGGAGGTGTGTGTGTGTGTTCGGGGTCGGGGGTAGTCAAACAAAAGCACACGGACACAAAACACACCCATGTCTCTGTCAGGGTAAAAAAAAATTACCCCTCCACCCCCCCAACACCCCCCTCCCCCTTACCACCACCCCCCACCTTTCACCAGCATGAGCTACGTGGCAAATGAACAGTGTGCTGCCTGGTCTTTGTCATATTGTGCGTGCGGCACACGGCTCTTTTCTATTGCAAATGAGTGAAACAGGTGTGTGATATGAAAGAGCAGCCTTGGAGGGGGCTCAGTGCTCAAGTGCACAGGGGGAGGCACTAGAGGTGAGCTAGGGGAAGGGGCCGGAGAAGAGAACGCCACTCTGGAGGAATATTATCACCATATCTTACAACCAATTGGGACTGATTTATCTATGGCTAGATCTGTAGCTGCACAGCTTTGTACAGGCACACACACACACACACACACACACACACACACACACAGCCCACTGGGTTTGTGAGGAAACAGAGAGAAAGAGCGCAGAGTGAGTCGAGTCCCCTGGTGTTGCAACAGCTGACGCTCCCTAACCTGTTAGCCACAGTGCTGTTCTCCCCTTCTCTCCCCACCTCTCCTCCCTCTGCTCCTCTCTTCTCCCCTCCTCTCCTCTCTTCTCCTCTTTGTTCCTCTCTTCTCCTCTTCTCTTCTTTCCTCCTCTCTGCTCCCCTCTTCTCCTCTCCTCTATTTTCCCCTCCTCTCCTCTTCTCTTTGCTCGTCTCTGCAGCCCACAGCCCAGGGAGTGGAGCCCTCAGCCAGCCGCCAGCTCTTTCTCTCTCTCTCTCTCTCTCTCTCTCTCTCTGCCTCTCTATCTCTATCTCCTGCTCTCTCTCTCTCCCGCCCACATACACCCAAAGCCGTGCTGTGTCGTGTCAGCCTGCTACCCCCCTACACACACACACACACTCACTCTACAGCCCCCCACCCCCGCATCCACCCCAGCTTGCAGCCCCCCCCCCCCACACACACACACACCCTCCACCTCCATCCTCACTACCCACCACTATGTACCACTACAACCCCCCATAACACACCGACACGCACACGCACACAAAACCCGACACCAGCTCCTCCACCCCCACCTCTCTCTCCACTCTCTCTTTCACTCTCCCTTACCACCAACCACCTCCCCCAAACGACCCTTTCCGTGAAAATGCTCAGATTAACAACCGCAGCTTCCCTCGAAACAAGTCAAAAGAAAAACGCACACACACACACACACACACACACACACACACACACACACACACACACACACACACACACACACACACACACACACACACACACACACACACACACACACACACACACACACACACACACACAAACAAACACACACACACACACACGCGCTGACTACATTTCTATTAAACATTATCTCCCTGGCAGCCTCTTTGCCGGAGCGATACCTGTCTCTTAATTATATACAAACCCCACCAACAGCGGTCACACATTCACAATCTCCACTGAGAAACACTGAGGCACAATAACCAAGAACTAGAACACCACAAAAGTCAAGAAATGAGAGTATATGATGTGCAAAAACATTATTAACTACTATACCTTTAAACCAACTTGTAATAACTCCTTTTTAATCAGAAAAAGCATCAAAGACTACAAAGACTACAAGAATATACATTTGTGAATAACAAGAAATGTTATTCAAATATTTGCCATTTATATTACAAATGACAAAATAACGAGATGTGTTATTTGTTTACAATTGAACACACTCCTGATATATGTGACACGTAATGGTTGGCAAATGTGTAGCTAACAGCGAGGGGTGAGAAAATTGTGTGACTCCCATATTTTGATTTGCTAACCTACAATACAACTCAATTTACTGAAGTAATGAGCCACAATCTACCCCTTGTGAAGTGAGACCGACCATATTTACCAGAAATAGCTTTCTGAATACGGACCAGATAGTTTGATTTGCCTGAATAACTGTGTGTGTGTCTCCCATTTGACCAGATGCAGAGATTCCTCCAATCAGAATGCCACCAGATTTGATTTGTCCATTGGGACAAGAGTTTTAATACAGCGGCCACCACTGCAGTCACATTTAAGATGCAGTCTGTAATTCAATCCATTACACTTTAAAATAAATAATGGTGATTGCTCTCCATTGACATAGCTATCAGTTCAGCGTGTGCACTTGTCTAGAAAAAACTAATCGTATTCGTACAGTCCTTCCACAAAACTTAACGACTCGGGCCAAACTACTAATAACTCCAGCAATTTGACTGGCTGTTGAGTTCAATTGAAATCAGCAATTTATCATGGACTACACCTTTAAAGGAGCTGTCTGAGGTGCTGAAGAAGGCTAGCTTTGAAAGTTCTAAACAGCTAACTTATTTAATATGTGGACAAATACACATACACAAATACACAGTGACAGATACACTGAAATTACTGAGAAGAAGCTTATGCTTTCACCATGTTTGGTTTATCAGGCCTATTATTTTATTTAGTGGATTAAACTTATTTTCTTGTTGACCATTTTTCAGTTTTTATACATTTAAACTTTCACAACAATATCTCAGTCTGACATTTTTTTTATTGTACCTTCAGAAATCTCTGAAAACAAATGTGTGCAATAAGTATCTTTCTGTGTGCCACAAAACAGACATTATGTATTTTTATTAAACATGCATTTGTGGACTACATAATAAAAACATGTGGATGAGTTTTATTTATCAACCTATTGTTTTAGAATTTTGCCATTTTACAATTAAAAAAATATATATATGTAAATGCGGACAAACTGACTTTCTGACACGTGGGAATTAGCTGGAAGGGTGGGAGTGGGTGAATAAACAGTTGCAATGTGCACCTAACCAGCAGGCCCCAAGGCTGAGGTATTCTGAACAGCCCTCCCTGTGCACAACCCCCCACCCAACGCACACACACACACACACACACACACACACACACACACACACACACACACACACACACACACACACACACACACACACACACACACACACACACAAAACACACACACACACACACACACACACACACACACACACACACACACACACACACACACACACACACACACACACACACACACACACACACACACCCCATTTCACAGAAAGTAACAGACAAGAAGAAAAGACGGGGGGAGTAACGAAGAGAAAGAGGGAGAAAATGCAAGAGAGTGAACAGAGGACATGAAGAAAGAAGAGGCAGACGAAGAGAGACAGCAGAAGTGAGATAGATAGGGAGAGGGAGGGAGAAAGAGAGAGTGAGAGAGAGGGAGAGAGAGGCGTTCCTAGCTTCCCTGGTCATTGTTGACATAAAACAACCACAACTGAGAGGATGTCAACACCGACAAGTGGAGGCAGGGGTGTGGGGGTAAAGAGGGCTCACGTCCCAAGCCTGCACATTCACACGCAATCACACCAAACCACCAAACATCCAGCTAAACACACCCTTTACCCACGACTCCCCTCAATACTTACAAATACACTCCAGCTCACCACACAAGCTACTGACTAAGACTCAAGAAAGACAGCAGCAGCCAGCTGGCTTACATGACATAAAAAGTGTGTGTGTGTGTGTGTGTGTGTGTGTGTGTGTATGTGTGTGTGTGTGTGTGTGTGTGTGTGTGTGTGTGTGTGTGTGTGTGTGTGTGTGTGTGTGTGTGTGTGTGTGTGTGTGTGAGTGCGTGTGTTTGTTTGTGTGTGCGCGCGTGCGTGCATGCGAGTGTGTGTGTGTGTGTGTGTGTGTGTTAGAGAGAGAGAAAGAGAGAGATAGAGAGTATGTGTGTGTGTGTGTGTGTGTGTGTGTGTGTGTGTGTGTGTGTGTGTTCACCTTGACTTAATTTTGGGACTCACCCCTTGGGTTTATATTTTATGTATTACATAGCCTATCATCCAGCAATGGGAGGGGGCAAAGTCTGCACTTTATTCCTTCTTCCTCTATTTGAGCCACTGGGGTCAGACACCTGCCTCTGGCTTCAAAGTCACATTTCTATGCAAAAGGCACAGGGTCTATTTGATGTGAGACTGCCAATCTCAAAGTTTGGAAATAAAATGCTTCAAGGGCAAAAAAAAGTCCTAAACCAAGTCTTATGTTGGGCTGCAATAATTTTGCAGAGGGTGTTGTGTCGTTTAAATGGTACCACTAGCTATACAGGGCAAAAACATTTAACACTCAAGTCAAAGCCCATTCATTCTGAGGAGACACTTAATTCACACCATATCTATTAACGGCTTTAATAGACAACTTGTTTAAGTGCAATCATAATCCTTGCGCGGAACGGTAACTCTAACACAAACAATAGCCTGCAATACTAAAAGAGATTCCACCACCCAGATATGTTGTCTGGAGTATGGACACAGTAGCTTCTCGTATTGCGAGAGACGCTTTCGACGTCCAACATTTCTGGCCATATTTTCGCGCATTCCTTATTGTCATGTTTTTTTGCCGTCTCGCAGGGCGCAGCTAGCGCAGCGAAACAAAGACAGACGAGTTTTGTAACGCTGATATCTAAATTATTACCGATGTCGAATATTACCAACATGGTTTGCCATACGAACAACTTGTTAACCGGAGAAAACCAGAGGAAACATTTCAGAAACGAGTGAAGTTCTTGAATAATCTGCTGTCGCGTGCACCTGCGCTCGCTCGGGTAACATTTAAAACACAACCATGTAGGCTGATATAAATTGAAATTTCGCTTTGTGTAAATCAGACACTAATTGCGAGCAGTGATGGGAACACGTGTCATCTTAGCACAGAATGACTTATTCTTTTTAATGGGTTGGATTTGAGCCGACAATGAGCTGGAGTTTTTTTTGTTTGTTGACGTCGCACCTGAAGTGGCGTAAACGCCGTGTTGTCAAGCGCGTCGACTCGACACAAGAGGGCTTGCTCCCCTTCCTACCCCATCGGTCGGCGAGCTCGGCAGAAAATGGAGGAAGACGGAACTGACCAGCTTAAGGGGGCAGACAGAGAAAGAGAGAGAGACATGCACACACAATAAAGCCGCGCTGTTAGGCATGACATTCTTAATAGTTGAGCGAATAGCCCCCCCGGTGTGTGACACTTCTCTCCGCACTTTCCAACTTGTGAAGTATCGGGTGATGGACGGCTCGCTGCTGAGCTAAGATTTGAGAACAGTATAAACACCCCCCAAAATTTAAATGAGCCCTAAAAATTCCCCTTCCTTGTCTGGTATACTGGGTGTTGACGCAGCAGAAATTTCCAGCTGGAGAAATTCCCCTTTTGGAGGTTAACCGAGGGGAGGCGAAGGGGGGTTAAGCCCTCCCTGCCAAGCAGAGGGCTTTTCATTTAAATACCCCCGACCGCAAAGAACGGATACTTGAAAACACGGCAGAGAGATCACTGACATCTCGAAGCGTGAGAATTCTATAAGCCCCAAAGCTTTGCCTTGAGGTCAAAACTTGGGGATAAAACCATTATGTTGTGCGGGTTTTAGGGGGAAAGTCGGACGATGCAGGAGGGCGTCGAG
>NC_085000.1:10752952-10767952 GCF_963854185.1 Sardina pilchardus | reverse complement strand
TGTCTTTACCTCACATCATGGTCAATGACTGGCAGGTTAATAGTGATTGAGAAAGTGTGTGAGAAGAACGCAATCTAATTAACTTCATATTATCTGGTAAGAGCGGATCAAGATTACACATGCGTTTAAGTAACAAAAAAAAAGAAAGAAAAAAGCACATGAAGGTGTGTGTGTTAGTTCCTTGGTGTTTCATGCAAGTTTACCTCTTCATGTTAGACATAGGTCTAATGTATGTGTGTATGTTCAACATTTTCAATAGTTAATTACATATTTTCAAAAGGATACGTTGTAAAAAATGAAAGCGATTTCATGCAGAATTTAATCCTCTGTGTACACTGTAATTGGACTCAAAGATTATAGTGTTAATTCTCTAGTTTTACATTGGAAGACATAACATATGAGGATTGGTCCCTCTAGTGGTAGCTTGTGTCAATAACCACAGCAGAGCACGATGCCTGCTCAAACGAGAAATTGGATCGGATTGTCTGAAAGTAGTCTACAGTACACTTAATCAGCATGTCCTCCGTGGCAACATAAAGTCCCTGTGGACTCTGTATCCTTTTTGCATGTCCACCGCTGTGGTTCCTTGTTAAGCACAAACGTTAGTACATCTAGACCTAGTCGTGTCATCAGGTATTTAGGCTAAGCCGTTTCAAGTCACATTCCGTCCATCATCCGCGCTTAGCTGCTGGGCCGCATAACCTAAACGTTGGGGCTGACGAGTTTCAAATGTAGATTAGGCCGTGCTGGTACCTTTATTAAATAATTAGATTATGGCATTTTAATGAACTTGAGCTTGTTATCGGGTGGGTACTGGACCAAAAGGCCGCCGCCAGGTCAGACCACCATTTTAAACTAAGCCTATCCATCCGATCCACACTGTTGTGTCACCTGGCATCGATGGAAATGTTTCAGAAACTCATGAGGTGAAAATAATAATAATAATTAAAAAAAAATCTTTAATTAAAAATCAAGTGGTATGTTTTATACGAATGCAATTTGAGAATCAATGTGAGAGAGCCAAGCCATGTTTGATAGCCTACCAGCCATTGTTTTAGCCTTGCCTACTGTACCTAGACCAATTTTGCGCCAACAAGTCTAGAATGTTCTGGAATCATGAATATGGATGCAAAGGTTTTTCAACAAAATGGGTTATATTTTCTTTTCTTTTAACACAATGAGCATTAAAGAAAAACTCAATTTCAGCGTAGATTTGTTTCTCGAAGTAGCCTACTGTCAATACATTTTTTAAAAAGAATAAAAACGCGAAAAAATGGTGCTATCTAGCTCATGTTCTGCAGCCAACAAACAAGCCAGGCAGCACAGTGATACACTGAGAAAAATCTGGCCCTCTGATCAGGTCAGCAATGGTTAACATTAGTTAAGATGTCAAGAAAGCAAGGCCATTGAAGAGTTTTTAATTATAGTAAATTCATGTAGGTCCTATACATAAATGAAAGCACTGCAGTATTTATTCTATTACATAAATATTAGGTAATGAGAAAATAAATGTGCCATAATCATAATAAAACTCATCAGTCTGCTCAGATGTTCAAACTGCTCTGATTTTTATTTATTTAAAATATTTAATTCCTGTACAATTTGACTTTATTCAATGGAACTATTTTGACCACGGGTAGCACTTGGAAAAAAAAAAAAACATAATAAAGACACTGGTCAACACTGGCCATGCACAATCGGATCAATACACAATATTACAATATGAACACACAATTTCAAGTCCTGATACATGTGCAAAAGTGAACTTTCCAACCTGGGCATCTGGTCTCGTCCTGTTGATTGGCAGTCAGGAGACAGCGTTTCATGGGCTGACGAACCTGAGATTGCGCCTGAAGTTTCACCATTCTCAGGTTGGACAGTCCTTGAAAGCACCGCTCAAATAAACATTCTCAGATTGGACAGTCTAAAGAACATTCTCAAGTTGGATGGTGTTTGAAAGCACCATTAAAAGGATGCCTGCACACACACACACACACACACACACACACACACACACACACACACACACTCACTCACATCCACACTCTCAAACTGGCCCCTGAAGGCCATGGAATTCTCAGTCCGATGAGGCAATAAGACCGTTGTTTCTGCTAGCCAGTGAGCATGGAGTTTTCGTCTACAGCAGAGGCCTGCCTGACCATGTGCAGAAATATCCAGCGCGTAGAGTAACGTCCACCGCACCACACAGGAAGCCAGGCCCCTTTACAACCCTTTCACAATGACAGCCATCAACATCACAGGACAGCACAAAAGCACAAGCTGAAACCTTCATGAAAGGCTCAAGACCTGTTCAAATAACAGTTGTAATACTTTTGCAACGTGACTGTAGAGTAGAAAAAAATGCACAGAATTATACTTGTTCTTATATTCATCTAGCTTATACATTCTGAAATAAAACAACAAAGGTAATGCTTAATTTGAAAGGAATATCTCAGCACTGTCAGAGGGAGTGCAAATTAAATCCATATTACTTGTGTCAGGCAGTGCTAAATCAATTAATAAAAGGAAAAAAAGACTAGGAAGAAAAACTTTGCCCATCAAACACCTCCTCTGTGAATTAATTTGATATATAACCTCCCCCACATTTTATGACCCATACTATATGCGTTGAAAGAATAAAGTGCGTACAAGATGATCAAGCAAGAGTCTACTTTCGTATCAGTTAATAACGTCAAGCTCGCCTTGTCAGACACAGAGGGGAGAAATAATAATAATAGACGGAGACTCTACTGAGGTTTGCCATCTGAGTCTGTCCATTATTCTATTATGCGCGCTCGGAGAAAGAGAGCAATAGAGGCTTAATGCATGCCTGGCCTTGGCAGCTCCATACAAATCAAACCCCACAGTGCTCATCAGCAGCCCAATTATACATGCACTCGCTGTGTTAACGCTCGTGTCCTCTGTGTCGCCGAGGCCCATCAGTGCCCTACCACCCGCCCAACTACTCCCCCATCCCCCCTCGTCTCTCTCTCTCTCTCTCTCTCTCTCCCTCTCTCTCTCCCTGTGCCCACCGTGCCACGTTGCGCTCTGAAGCCTGGGTGCTTCACAAGAGGGGAGAAGGAGAAGGTGGAGCAGGCGGCGGAGGAGGAGAGGCAAATAAAATAAAGAAACAGAATACATCTCCAGCGCTGAATAATTGAGGAGGTCGTCGGGTGGAGGGCATCCGGAGGGGCCTCGGAGCCGCTAGCGCTCGTCAAGCCGCTAGCGCTCGCTCCTCTCGCTCCCCTTCCCTGGAGCACTTAGAGCCCGTCGGGCCCCAAACCACGCTGTTGCGCTGCGCCGTGACATTTACCAAACAAACATCAAACAGCTTACAAGTTACCCCAGTCTAACCTCCTACTCACCCCCCTCCCCTGCTACCCACCCGACCCTGTCTGTGTCAGCCTTATTATGTATGAGAAAGGACAGGGGGAGAGAGAGAGCATGGAAGCCCAGCTCTCTCAAACGCTTGTACAGACCTGTAGCTGCCTGGTCCTCCATGCAGAGAGATTTAGAGAGAGAGAGAGAGAGAGAGAGAGAAAGAGAGAGAGATATATATAGAGGGCGAGGGAGAGGAGGAGAGAGAGAGAGAGAGAGAGAGAGAGAGAGAGAAAGGAGAGATAGACCAAAGGCAAGAGCAAGAGAAGCGTGAGACAGATAGGGTCCGTTCTTGATTGGCAGGACAGGACGTCTTCACCAGAAAGTTCACCCCTCCACATCGCTCCTCTGTCAGGTTTAGGTTTCTGAAGAGCACGCTGCCATGGGTGTGCACACACACATACACACAGACACACACACACACACACGCACACACACTTACTCACGCATGTATCTGAGCGCACCAGCCGATCTCCTAAGGCTCAGGGGATGCAGGCTCTGCCACATATGAGCGCTAGTCTTCTTCCTGTTTGTCAGTCTGATCGCGCTCGTGGCAAACTTTCCATGACATCTCAATATCGAGGCCCATTTTGAAAACGACCAATTTAGCTCACTCATACACGTCCGTATACGTAGCTGTTGTGCACAAATAGCTTAGGTTGTGACGCGGAGCAGAGAGGATGTTCATTTAGTTTAAACAGGTGCACTTTATTGTACATTTATTTATCTTAATGCAAACCTAGTGCAACCTATACACTGCATTTCAGATTACCTTTTCAACCATTTCTAAGCCGTGTGCATTGATACAGAATTATAGCACACTTTTCTCTTAAGTTTTTAGATATATCTGCAACCAAATAATTTATTGAAGTGAAAATGAATTAATGGCATCCCACCTAATATGCAATTAATCACATGATGACTGCAGCCAGGGATAATCAGTTGAAAGTCTCTGCTCATTGTAAAGAAATTATAATATTAATAAAATGTCTAACAAGACACATCAAAACTCAACACTACCCTGACAAAAATAGCTTTGTAGGCTCAAAGGTGAACAGCCTTTTAAATACTCAACACATTTTAATTACTCATTTATTTAACTTCATCTGAAGCTTTTTTTTAGGCTTCACCTTGCTGTGAGAGTCAAGCTAATTATGGAAAATGATGAAAGATATCGAGGCTAGTTTCCATACGGTGAGGACAACCACAGTATCCTTCCTGTGCATTCTCTCTCTCTCTATATGTGTGTATATGTGTGTGTGTGTGTGTGTGTGAATGAGGGGTGCAAGCCTTTCTCTCCTCTCCTCTCTTCCTCCCGTCTCAAACAAAGGTGCAGAAAGACACAACGTGTCATTTCCACACACACACACACACACACACACACACACACACTGCTGGAGAGCAACAAGCTTTGAGTTAGGATGAGTTGAGGTGTAAAAATCAGTGGCCAGCGATTGTGGAAAGAATTTGGTCAGTCCAGGCCTCTGTAGGCTTCAGCCCATATCAGTTGTGTGGCACGTGAGCAGTGTGTGTGGTGTTCTGAGCGGATGGTTCAGTGGCTCAGCTCACATACTCCTCTCTGGAAGTTGGTTGAAGGGGGGGGGGGGGTAGTTTTAAGGTACAGGAAACTAAGCAATTTTCTACTCAAAATGAAACTGCCAGTGGAAAAACAAAAAGAGTGTACACACACACCCACTCACACACACACACAGACACAAATAGGACACAACAGCGGATACACACAGGTTGCAAAGAAATGTTGCACTGAGTATATATTCCTAGGGGAGATACAAAAGGTACAATATATAAATAAAATAATCAAATTTATTTATGTCAATTTATGTACAGTACAAAACATTTCATGCAAGGAAGAGAAAAAATGAAAGCACATCACTGCACACCAATGGCTACACACAAGGCAAGCCTTCAGACACATACACATACACACGCACACACGCACACACGCACACACGCACACACGCACACACGCACACACGCACACACGCACACACGCACACACGCACACACACACACACACACACACACACACACACACACACACACACACACACACACACACACACACACACACACACACACAGGACACCAGTGGTGTAGCGGTGCAGTCACTCTCTCTCTCACACACAAACACACACACACACACCTGCAAGCATCCATGCATACCCACCTTGCTGTGGTGAGTTAGGAGTTGACCCATCCACTGTACAGTGGTTTAAAACAGAATCTGGTGAGCCATTGCGTCATTTGGTACTTATTTACATATTTATTTATTTGTTCCTTCTTCACAGGCGCATGTCTGTGCATCTTTGGGGGATAGTACAATCACTGCTGTCTTGTGCACCATAAGCCAAAACAAACAAACAAACAAACAAACAAACCAAATCTTCAAAAATACACCCAAACATCTTGTACACTGTTTTAGCTTGAAATAAATAACTGCCGCAGCTTAAAGCAATACAGTCACTGAGGGGGAAAAAAAAAGATAAAACTAAGGCATCATGAGAGATCTAAGACATGATTACACATTGATATCGTGCATATGCTTTCAAAAAAACTAAAAACTACAAGTGCTTTCTGGGGTGACAATAATAAAATAAAAACATGATAACATAACAATTCTTCAACCATAAATAGAAAAGCGGCATTGCTAAGCCAAGTGATTGGCTCCCGCAGATTCACACACACAAACACGCATCAGCTGATTCCATATATGGTCAAGGCAACAGTTTACCACACCACACACATTTAACACAGTGTGGTCAGGTATGTTTGCGCGCTACAATTGTTTTTCTGATTTAATACAGCCACATAGCTATACACTAAAGAAAGAACAAAAGTAATAACTGTTTTCCAGCTTGTAGATCGTTTTTAGGCTATAATGAAATGGTGTGATCATTGGATATGATTCGTTCATCAAATGCAATGTGATAACTAATATACCATGTAATAACTTACTGGACTGGCGGACTAGCAGTATGTTCAACAGAATGAAGAATGAATGATTGTGTGTGTGAGACGAAACGGCACACGTATACGCACCCGAGCCCATTACAGTGCCACATATGCAGACAGACATGAGGTAGCAAGTTACTGTGTATTTCATGAGAATAGAACATACAAAAGCCGAAAATATGAATATGAAAGCAGATGCTATAAACAGAAGGACAAATACGATGACAACAAACAACGCGCCAAAGAACACCTTGTAGCCAACATTACCAGCCGATTCTCAGTTCCTGGGTGCAAGCGATGTTATGAAAATAACAGCCTCACCTGGCAACGTGTTTCTATTATTTAACGCTTATAGTCAGCGAGCTTGCTTCTATTTCTATAAATAACACATGGGTGACTCCTAAGAAAAGTCTTTGGCCTCTCTGCTGCGCAGAACAATGATATGGGGTGGGGGTTGGAGGGCTAGTAAGACCTGCGTGTTCTGCAGCTTGTGGTCTGGTCAGCAGGTTTGAATTGGTGGGAGTGAAAGAGTGCGGGGGACAGCAGAGACATAGAGTAAAAGAACTGACGCCCACCACTTCTTTCCATGAAGAGGTCCTTCAAAGAGTGCACGGTGCCTGCGCAGTTGAGACACAGAGCAGCATCTCGACAACAAACGCCACGGCTGCCTCGAAAAGGTCAACCTCTTCACAGATGTGAAAAAGTAACAGAAATGCAGCCAAAATGTGTCATGAGCTCCAACAAAACGACAACAAAAAGATTGACATTCAGCCGTCACCAATTCACCAGTTTTTTCGAACTGCACTCCGAAGTCTTTGATGATGCGTCGAGTTCATAACGTTTAAGGCGAAACACATCATTTCTTAACAGCTTTTCTTGGCGCGACGCGACAACATCACCACCACCGACAAACACGACGACATCCATTACACCACACATATGTAACAATCTTTAAAAAATGTCAATGTAAAATATGTACAACACTTTCCTTAAAAACACTTTCCGTAATTGTGAAAAGACAAAGTCTACAGAGTGATTGTCCTTTTGTTCAAGCCCAAACCCGTCCCTGTTATCCTGGCTGGACGTCAGTGGACAGAGGTGGCCCGTATGGTGGGCACTGGACCTCCCTGGTGAGGGTCCATGTAGCTGCCGGACAGGGGGGCTCAACGTGCCCCCCTCTCCATTGAAAGCCCATTTCCTCGGCGAGCACAGCGATGGGTCGGCCCCTCAGTAACTGGGCTCGTCCATCTCCTCATCGCTCCAGTCGGGGGGTGCGTCAGTGCCGAAGTAGCGATCTCCAAAGTTACCTAAGAGGAAGAGGAGGAGGAAGAGGAGGGAAAAAAGGTCATTACATCGTAATAATAACACACACACACACACACACACACACACACACACACACACACACACACACACACACACACACACACACACACACACACACACACACACACACACACACACACACACACACACACACACACACACACACACACACACACACACACACACACCACTAACTTTCTGTCTAAAATACAAACAGTATTTTGCAGAAATAATTTACGGAATTTAAACTGAAACGTCTTTTTTAAAGGCTTAGTTCAAGTATTGAACCATGTTCAATACGTTGCCGTCAAAGCAAGGTTAGTGGCTAACAAAAGTTTTCTTTATAAAATAGAAAGCAGAAGTCGGCACAATACAGGCATGAAATATTGGAATGTGAAAATGTGACAGTGACAAAAAAAGGAGTAATTTCAGACGGAAATAAAAACATCAGAATTGACCTCGGGAGTTTGGGGAAAAAGGCTGCGAAACCGTGAAAAAAATACTTTCAGAATACTTCCAGAGCTTCATATGAAATTAACGAGAATAAAAACACGAGGGGATCTTACTATATGTGACTAGGCCATTACAACGCGTCTATCTCAGTGCTTACTGAGACACCGGAGGACACCATGAACTGAATCATTTGTTGGACGCAGATACTCAAAAAAGGAAAGGCTGGATATTTGATCTTTGGCCATTTCCGGTGTGGGGATCAGCATGCTCAAAATCCAGTTGGTCAGAATCACCGAGAGGAAGATCTCTACGGGGCTGCACCTACAGTACAGGATTTTATAGCCTTTAATGCAGTAATGGTATGACAATGATAATGCTCTGCTTCTTAAGCCATAAGCTTCTAACGGCAATCAAATCATGGCGTACCGAGACACATATACCGTATGCAGTCGGCTCTTAAAGACCTGACTTAAAGGATATAAGAGCAGTACAACAGACGAGAGCCAGCCAACAGGTCTCCAACAGAAGACACACACACACACACACACACACACAGACAGACTTTCCAGAGGAGAGCCGCCCTCTAATGTTGAGTTAACTGCATGAGTAAAGGATCAATGGAAACAGTGAGGCATGTAATAAAGGCTGATTTAAGATCTGAAAATGTCTCTGCCTGTAGTGTCCAACACACGCAACTTTTTCCATAGTGAAAAAAAAAATCCCCTTCCATAGTGGAGTGTGGTGCAGGTGTTTGACCACGTCGAGATTTTCTTTTAAACATTTCAGGTTAGTTTAAAAGAACAGTATCGCACTCCATTACCTACCTGAAAAATAAAATATGGACTACTATGTCAATAAAATATGTAATAGTACACACACACACACACACACACACACACACACACACACACACACAGAGCCAAATACTGTGGTTCATTTGGTTTCCCGGAGTGCTGCTCACCTATGCCAGGGATGATGTGGAAGAGGTCGTTGACCTTCTTGTCGACGGCGGTGGTGATGATCTTGACCTGGGGGAAAGCGTAGGCCACGGAGTGGACCCCCATTTCAGCCATAAGCAGAGAGACCAGCAGAATCTTATCCTCCTGGACATCATGGTCCTGCACACACACACACACACACACACACACACACACACACAGAGTAAAAAATATCACAAAAAAAGCTTTAGAAGCACAGGGGCTTATCATTGGGAAAGGCACAACTAGGTTTTTCAAAAACTTATTGAAAATTAACTCAACTCTCATCATGGTAAAACAGTGATGCAATTTTGACACACTATGACACACATACACTACTCACAAAAAGTATCTGGCTTTCGGGTGAAATTTCATAAGTTTCAGGCCAGAAAGTACTGAAGCATTGAACTGTTGGACATGGTGCATTCAAAAGTTTATAGAAAGTCACATGGATTTTAGGTTCATCCTGAAATTTCACCAGAAAGCCGAATATCCCTGGCTTTTTGTGAGTAGTGTATGGACAATATGTTCAACAGAAACAATGTGGTCTCCGGGCCAAGCGCTTGGATGTGCTCACCAGTAAGACGCGGATGGCCATCATGGCAGCAGCGCCGGTGGAGACAGTGCAGTCCATGAGAATGACGTGGTCCTCGCCGATGTCTTTGGGCAGCCGCAGATAATGCAGCTGGACACAGGGAACACCAAGTCAGCAAGCCACACACACACAAATCTTTAGGAACACTATATTCTAAAAGTTCTCCTTCAGAGTACTGGTACGTAAGTTAACTCAAAGTTATCTTTCAGAACACCTTAATGCAATATATATATATATATATATATATATATATATAAAACTATCACAATACTCAAAGTTATTTGCTCTGTCAGTTTTCCAAGACTCCGAGCTGTGCAAGTCAAACTCATGGATTCACTGATAGGAAATATACTGCTAGCACTACTGGGGATTGTAAGGGATCATATTTAGTATTGTCAAGTCATTTTATTTATATAGCAACCTGCGGTTGGCCAAGTGCTTTTTACACAGTGAAAGAAAGAGATATAGGATTTGAAAAATGGTCCTTTCGCAGTGTGTTAAAATAATTTCAGAACACTAGTCTAATATTTCCGCTATCACGTCTGGTGTAGCCAGTTCCACAGATTATAGTGGAAACAAATTGTTGCAGCAGACGCTCTGCAAACGAACACTTCAGTTACGCGGCCGGTGTAGCCTCCTTGCCATGAAATATCACAGACAACAAAACTACTGTGATCATGGTGTGGTCAAGGAGGGAGGGACATCTCCTTAAAAAACAGGCCCAAAAGTAAAGGACCGTCATCTTCTAGTTTCCCTAAAGCTCAGCTGAGACACATCTACTGGTGGAAATGAATACACCATCCCTGGCAAAATGTTGGCTAAATAAAGTCATTGTAAATGCTTTGCTCTCCCACTCATGGAATATGATGATCTGAACTTTGGCTGAAATGTCAGACCTGTGCCAAGGCTGTCTGACAGCTAGCCCATTTATTTGTAATATCATCCAATTAATCATCAAGACGCTCTGGTGCTGGTGAAAGCACACACTTGAAAATGTCTCTTTCTTTTTGGCATAAGACTCTACGAGGTCTAAACATAACGCCTGTCAGTCAGAGGCGAGTGGGCGTGTACCTCGGGCTCTCCTGTGTCCTGATTGGTCTGGATGAGGATCTTTCCGATGCGGACGTCCTTACACACGGCCCTTAGCGCCGGCTCCATGGTCTCGCCCGCTCTCAAGATGGACACGCCAGTGATCTATGGCAAGACGAGAGGGAGAAGAATTACGCTCACACTGCAATGACAAGAAAAGGCACAGAGAATGAAAGCCCGTGGCCTTACTGAGTACAGCAATATGGCAGGAGTGAAGAGCAAGAGAGACAGAAAGAGAAAGAGAGGGAGAGAGAAAGAAATAGAGAGATAAAGAAAGAGAAAGAGGCAATATTACTGTGTGTTTACTTACCCTCTTGCCATGGAAAGTCCGCCCTTCATAGTCCTGTCCTTGAGGTGTCTGAACAATGTGTATCTGTGACGGGAATAAAGAGAGCGAAAACAGAAGGGAGTGTTTGAATGAGTGAGTGAAAGACAGCGATAGAAAGGCAGGCATAAGACAGAGTGTGTAGGTGTGTGTGTGTGTGTGTGTGTGTGTGTGTGCTGCAGTGTAAAGTTTCATACAGACATAGAAAGAGTGAAAAAGTATCTGTGTGTGTGTGTGTGTGTGTGTGTGTGTAAGAGACAGATTAGAGGTTTAGATAGGGCAAAAGAGAGACGTGGATAACCCGCTTTGCTGCAGCTGTCCAATGAAGCCCTCTCCCCTCGGCGACTGCTGTGCTGGGCACTGAACCAGCCTGTGCGCGCGCTGCTTCATAGGACAGGCTAAATGTCAGCCTGGCGCAGACGCTAACGCTAGCTGGCTGCCCCTGCTGCTGTCTAGTGCTACACTTCACAGCACATTGCATTTTCCACTGTGGTGGTGGCCCATTCAGCACAGTTTCCACTGCTAAGTCACTACACACACTTTCACCTCCACACACAAACACACACACACACTTTCACCTCCTCTCTTTCTCATACTCTCTCACACACACATACTTGTTTATCTATCCGTCTGTCTGGCTGGCTGGCTGGCTAGCTGGCTCCATGTTAGTGAAAACTGTACAAGAAGAGCATTTTGCACTTCCTGAAATTAATCAAATAATGAATGCATGTTTAAGAGATAAGTACTGCATCTCTCAAATGACTGTCTGTCATTGACTGTCTCCCTGTTTCTGTCTGATTGACTGCCTGTGTGTGTGTATCTGATAGCCGGTCACCCTGTGCATCCGTCTGTCTCTCTGTGCTGGTCTCTCTCTCACCTGAGAGGGCAGGATGGAGAGGGCGCGCTCGATCAGCAGTCTCATCAGCCGCTTCGAATAGAAGATGAACTCATCTCGGCTTGTCTCTTTATTCCTGAGATAGAGAAAGGACAGGAGAGAGAGAGGGGGAGAGAGGGAGGACGACAGATAGAGACAGGCAAAAGAGTGATAAACAGAAAGGGATAGAGAAAAGAGAGAGAAACACAAATAAGGAGTGGAGGGAATCAACCTGTGTCCACACTGACCCCTTAGCAGTGAAACACCAGCACCACCGTGTGTGTGTGTGTGTGTGTGTGTGTCTGTGTGTGTGTGTGTGTGTGTGTGTGTGTGCTGCTCTCAACGTCTGTCTCTGACCACACCTCACCTCCCCACACTCATGCTACAGGGGCCCAGGCTCACAAGTGTGGACAGGGCACGCACACGCGCACGCACACACACGTGCACACATACACACACACACACATAGAGAGCGCCTGACCACTTGTGCAGGGCTTTATTAGGGCTGGTGTGTTGTTGCATGTAGACAGCAGGTAGGAGCCCTCACCACAATAAGGCCTGTGGGGAGAGCTAGTGTAGTGTGGAGGTGGGCGTGCGTAGCTCGGGGTGTGAATGTGTGTGCAGGAGCAAGCTAGGAGATGCGATGTGTGTGCATGTGTGGGATGTCTGGTTAAGGTGTAAGCGTGTGTGTTCATTTATTTGAGTGTGTGTGTGTGTGTGTGTGTGTGTATGTATGTATGTAAGGTTTATATGCAAGTGTTTGTATGATGTGTGTATGATTCAAAAATGTGTGTGTGTCTGTGTATATTTATGTATGAGCATGACTGTGTGTGTGTGTGTGTGTGTCTGTATATTTATGCATGAGTATGAGTATGAGTATGTGTATGTATGTGTGTGTGTGTGTGTGTGTGTGTGTGTGTGTATTTATGCATGAGTATGGTATGTGTGTGTGTGTGTGTGTGTGTGTGTGTGTGTGTGTGTGTGTGTATTTATGCATGAGTATGGTATGTGTGTGTGTGTGTGTGTGTGTGTATTTATGCATGAGTATGGCATGTTTGTGTGTGTATGTGTGTGTGTGTGTGTGTGTGTGTGTGTGTGACTGACCTGATGATGGTGTGCATGCCCCTGACCTGAGGCGTGCTTTCGAGGACGCTGAGGGTCTGTGGGAGGGGCTGAGCCTGATGAGCAGAGGCCAATGCAGCCCTGTAACCATGACAACCACACACATGGAGTTGAAGGAGGAAGTAGTTAGCCACCAGAAAAGAAAAAAAAAATAGACCAAAAACTGTCCATGCAGACAAAAACAGACAATTACCAGCCCACACACCCACACTGACATTGCAGACACACACTTTCCCTGTCTCTCTCTCTGTCTCACACACATACACACACACACACGCACGCACGCACACTTCCTCCATGTCTCGCTTACGCACCCACACACACAAATTACACAAAAACCTCCCATTTCTGCGCGACTAGTACACACAGACACATGAAACGTTGAGCACACATTAATGTGGGTTAGTGGGAAACCTTGTGATAGAGCACAAAGGCAAACAGACACACACACACACACACACACACACACACACTAAGGAGGATTAGTTTTCCTGGCAGCGTAGAGCTGCGGCAATTTGCAGAAAGTGGAATTAGAACAGTACTTCAGTGGATAATCCCAAACAGGGAATGGGCAGGTTGCTCCACAATCAACCCAAAGGTGGACTGAGCATCCCAGATGTGTAACCACCTTATATGGACCCATTTACACAGAATGATAATAGGATGATAATCATAATAATTGTATATGATTATCATATAATAATATACAAATATTGTATTGTACAGTGCAGAGGTACCAAATATACAGTACTGTGTGTTAGACAGCCATTGTTTTTTTGCAATGTTATGATGGTCATAATATACAGTATGTGTATCACATGGTCTATTATATATACCTACTGTATATCAAAATGTGCATTTCTGGATCAGGCTCTAGTCTTTTGCATCCATTTGATTGGTTGTTTTTGCAGTGCTATAATGACCAATCTGCAAAGGCGGAAGCTGAACCCGGTTGGTACTGGTACTGATTCTGGCTCACATTGGTATCAGAAGTGGGAGGGAGATGACGACACTTTGACAGATAGAAGAGGTCATTGAAAAGCTACAGCTGGAGGAGTTCATTGCTCGCCTAAAGTGGAAAATGAATGGCCAAAGGTTTCAATTCCAAGAACCTTGATGAGGCAAGCTGACACTATATTACTACCTGGGAATACAATGAAGAGAGATGTACAGTACTTTTCAGGCGGCTCCTCCACTTTGTGCCAGGCCAAGATGCTCTTGAGGCCTCAGCGCCAGTTCTAGGGTGAGCAAAGTCAGCAGCTGATCTGGAGACCCCCACTCTAGCGCTCTCTACCAGCGGCTTCTGGCAGGCCAGTCCATCAGTGTGCTGGGCGGGGAACCACAGCTCCTTCAAGAGCGTCCCCTTGGGTGGGAACACTGCTAAAACAACACATCTACTGTAATGGCAGCGTGAGTGTATTGAAGTGGCCTACTGTGTACAGGTTTCCTATTTTCTCTGTTAATGTTCTAATTAAGATAGTGAGAAATCAACACTATGGTCCTTATAGCACTGCTAAAACAAAACCTGTAAGGCGCCTGAGACTTTTGCACAATACTGTACATATCCAAAATATGTTCCTTTGAGATTAAGAAAGTGACAAATTATTGGAGAAAAACCCCAGATCTGGTAAATCTGCTGGACATTGTAGAAATGACCACTTGAAGACTGCAGTAATTCCACACCTCAGAGTCCAGTTAAAGACTGCACAACCACTGAACCAGGAGCAGAGAAACCTACATGCGCATTTCTCTGCACAGATGTTTTTTTTTTTTTTTTTTACAGGGGAGGTAAGGTTGTGCAATCTTCTGAACTGATAAATCACAGCTGTATGGTTTCAACTAAAAATGGCTCAAACGGCTATAAGAAGAGAGAAAGAAAAAAGAAAGG
>NC_085000.1:10690452-10747952 GCF_963854185.1 Sardina pilchardus | reverse complement strand
ACGTAGGATACATTAGGAGAAAAACATGTGCGTCATGAATGGCATCATTCTGAAACGGATACAGAAACCAAACATTGCCACACACACACACACACACACACAGGTAGCACAATGACTACACCATTGCTCATTGTATGCCTTCATATATGACTGAAAGACAGATCACACCACATGCTGCACTTACTAATATGGACCCACACTAAACCATTTGATGCCATAGCCACCCCCAGCTTGTGAAAGGATATGCACGGCACACTCTAATGTGTAGTGACAGTGTGCCAGAGTTCCCACTCAAAGTCAAAAGTGAAATTCCATGACTTTTCCCTGACTTGCCCTGACAAACTTGAGTTTCCATGGCCTAGTGTATAATGAATAGTACAATATACCAACTGAAGCCACATGGTGTTCAAGACTCTGAGTGTATTTTGGCAAGTACATTTTAAACAGCAAACATACAATTCCCTGATATTCCATGGCCTTGCCCCCAAAATGGTAAAATGTCTGGAATAGACTTTCCAAAATTTCATGATATTCCAGGAATGCCATGACGCGTGGGAACTCTGATGCAGTGTGTGTGTGTGTGTGTGTGTGTGTGTGTGTGTGTGTGTGTGTGCGCACTAACCCAGTCCTTCTGTCGCCCGTGCGTGGTGAAATCGTACACAGGGATCTTGACGCTCTTGCCCTGCTTTAGCTTGCGTAGTGTGGGCACCAGCAGGCCGAAGTCAAAGGCGTCTGGGTGGTCAAAGTTGTAGTCGCTGCTAGCGGCCAACACCTGCTGCTCAGGGGTGAGCACCTGCGGAGAGACACATCAAGAATGTTCTAGAAAAAAATAACTCCCAGCATACAAGCACTTCCAACGAGATTCACACGATTGCACATATTCTCAGGGATGACATTGAGAAGTTACAGATATCAATAAGACATAGTGTAGAGTATATTTACAAGTACCCATAAATACTATGTTTAATGGGTGCACCCCTCTAACTCTTAATGCACGTGCATACTTTGAAAGGGCACACATGTTTTTATTCAACTGACCAAGTCACATGCCGAGCTTGGAGACAGAATTAAAATGGGGGTGTGGGGGGTGGGGGGAGGTGGGGTGACTCTGTAAGCATGAAGATGATATCCCAATCCTTCACCCTTCCCTCTCCCTCTCTCTCTCTCTCTCTCTCTCTCTCTCTCTCTGTTCAACACAGCTGAGGACAGCCATGCTAAATTTAGGCGGGACACAGACAGTGTCAACCTACAGCGTCAGAGAGCCAAGAGTGTGCCTTTAAACGTCCTCGGGCATTTGGCACTAGCGCTCTTTTTCCCCTCCAATATCTCTTTCACACACACACAAACACACACACACACACAGCATCTCTAGACACAATGAAGCTCCTCTAGTGACTGCATTTGCAGGCCAGAGGCAGCAGCCTAGTGTTGGGACAGGCAGCTTTGCGTTGTGTTGCCATCAGGACGGGTAGCTCAGGGCAACTGGTCTCAGGTGGCAGGAACATGCAGGACTCAGCACTTGCCCCGGGGTGGAGGGGTGCTGTGTGTGTGTGTGTGGGGGGGGGGGGGGGTACTTAGCCACCATAACAGTTTGGGCTCTGGCTTTACGTCGGGGGGGTGGGGGTGGGGTGGAAAGAGTCAACGTGTAAACAAAGACGCGTATCTTTTCTCCTTCTTTTCTCCCCTCCCTCTTTTCCTTTTCTATTCATAAGTGCGGAGCGGGAAAACAGTGGTTCCAGCTCTAGGTAGTGTCCCTCTGCTCTGCTCTGCTCCACTCAGACTGTAAATACCTCTGGCCTTTCTGACATTACAGCTGCAGGCATGTCAAATGCGCACGGCCTCGCCACCGTTACATAACAGCCATGTCAGCGTGACATGGGTGGCCCCACTCACGGTGACACGAGACTGACTCCCGCTCTTTCCCTCTCCACCGCTCTCTCTCCCTCTCCACCGCTCTCTTTCCCTCTCCACCGCTCTCTCTCCCTCTCCACCGCTCTCTTTCCCTCTCCACCGCTCTCTCTTTCCCTCTCCACCGCTCTCTCTCCCTCTCCACCGCTCTCTCTCCCTCTCCACCGCTCTCTCTCTCCCTCTCCACCGCTCTCTCTCCCTCTCCACCGCTCTTGTGTCAATCCCGTCTTCCTGGAGTCTCCCTCGGCCTGGTGTCTGTTCAGGTGGACGGTGCTCAGCCCACCAACCACCAGCTCGTAGCTTTTCAACTTTCCCAGCACAGATGCAGAAGAGTAAAGATTACGCAGCATTTCAGGAGATACAATCAAGCTGCTGTTAGCTAATTTACTGGCAAGTGCAGACAGTGGTATGACCGTGCAGGAAGGGGAACAGCCCTCAGTGGCATGTGTACTCACATACTAGTTTGGACCGGATGGATATTCCATATGAATAGAAAACCTAGCTGGTAGGGGGGGCCCAGCAATAAAGGTCAAGCTCTGGACTGTTTATGACCAGGGAGTACTGGGCTCAAAGTCTTAAACACATATAAACCTACACACACACACACACACACACACACACACACACACACAGGGTTGCAAAATTCTGGAAGTCGGGAATTAACGTTAATAATATATAGGAATTTACAGGAATAAGCGGGAATTAATGGAAATAAACTGGACTTTTTAAATATGGCAATGTAGTATTTAACAGGAAACCAAATTGTAGTTAAAAGAAAGCCCATCTTGCAGCATAATATTAGTCAAAACAACATAATAGAATGCAAGTTCAGTCAAATTTCTACCCTGCACATAAGTCATACAGCAATTATCATGAGCTACAGGAAACCTATGGTGCGTTCATGTGCGTGGGAAAAACATATTTTTCTGACTGGACAAATGTTCCAACCAATCTGATTTTGTTGTTGAATGGAGGGGTACATTGGGCAGTTCAGTGGTTATGGTGTTGTATGGCTAGTAAACCATAAGCAGAAAAAGGGATTCCCGCTAGCATGCTAGTCTGCTTTGCAAAACTAAGCGAAAATACTAACAAACAAGTCATATTGCTAATTACAATATGAAGCAGTGTATACGAATTACCCAAAATTCCCAGTTGATTCCTGCAAATTCCCATTCATTTTCAAGATTTCCTCCATGGAATATGGAGCCCAGCAACTTTGATCAAATAGTTGCCCCAGATGGGACCAGATCATTATCCTTAGTTAACCTTACAAGGTTCAGACACTAAAGCAAGTATTTGGAATAGCCAGCTGGTGCTCATGTAAGATGCATACTGTACCTCAATCTACTCCATTCAGAGTCTCTCACGTTAGTTCATAGTCCAAGTGCACATGATGTTCAGATACACTGCTCAATTCACATGACAAGGGTCCAACACTTGCAAATCATCACCAAAAAACAAAAACAAGTTCTCTACATTTTTACATTGATTTTGTAAAAAAATAAATGGTTGGCCACCAAGAGGTGAAATTGTCAAAAATCTGCCAAATCACTGGATGTGAAGTTGAACCTGAACATCACACACAAGGCTAAATCAAAGGAGGGCCATTTCACAGGGACACGGGCTGTTGTGGGTCAGGACCAGCACTCACTCCCTGGTCCTACCTTGTAAAAGGAGTCCATGGACAGCAGCACCACCCAGGGAACGTCCAGCGCCTCGATGATCTTGCGGGCCACAGTGGTTTTGCCAGAAGCACTACCCCCACACAGTCCTGCAGCGAGACAAGACAGCACAGGCACATGACTTACTGACCACAACATTAACTGGCGGCTACAGGCCCATCACACAGATTCCATTAGTGCTGAACGCCAACACTCTACTTTCTCCAATGTAAATCCCCCAAGCCAAAGCCCCATTGTCCCATCAGCAGCTAGACAGACAATTACTAGCTCCCCCCTCCATGCCAATACAAGTTGAACCGTTGTATGATGCATGTTTGGCTTTAGTCAGGATTATGGCTGCTTTAAGAATTGTCTACAATGGAACAGCTGAGCTAGAGTGGTGGCACAAGCAGAGAGGCTAGTCATTTCCTTAAAGGCAATGGCTTTGACAGAAATGCCTGCGGTTTGTCACACCAAGCTTTAAAATAGACAATTCCAAGGTGGCGACTCAATGATAACAAGCCTCTTGTGGTCTGCAGTCATCATCACATGGTGCACTGGACCGTGCTTACTGCTGAAACTCATGTGGAGTGCTTCATGAGTACAACTAGCCTGGGTAAACCCAGATAAACCTGCTAATTTGAGTTTGCTCTGTAGATCGGTCTGGAAAGGAGCCCCTTGAGGCCTGCTTCCAAACTTGCTGATTAACTTCCACAGGACTGTTTTTCAATGCTTTCACAGTGCATTGAAGTCTTAACCAAATCATGTGCGCAGAGAAGCAAACATCTTTCTTGTAAACAAAGGTTCTAAATAAAGTTCACTCAATTCAGAAGTAAATGACATTTTGGGGTTTTGGGGGATTCAGAGAAGGATGTCAACGGGCTTCTCTCCAAGCCTAAATGCATGTCAATGACGTGGTGTTCTTGAATTGATACTGTAGGCAATGCTGAAGAATGAAACCATTTTGCTAAGCTGAGGACAAATGTAATAGATTTTCCACTTCACAACTAAAGACTTTCATCCATATACTGTACTTCTAATCATGACCCTTATCTGTGATAAACATGAACCTCTCCTTTTGCATGGTTCTGAACTATTCCATCTACATGATTCCAAACAGTGACCTATTCATTTGTTTTGTGACTAACCTGAACCAATCAATTTCCATGGAACTAAACTGTATAATTTTACTTGGGTTACAATCTCATTTCATTCTCAACCTGAACTTCTCCATCTGTAGTGTCCCAAACCATCTGTGTAATTATATAGCTGGAATTTTTCGTTGTCAACCTGCACTTTTTCCTCTGTGTCTGTTGTTGGTGCATCTCTCACCAATGACGAAGGCTTCCTTTGACTGGGTCCCATGCTCGTTGTACCAGGGTGGGCGGCCGGCTGTGTAGATGGTCCTCTTGCTGGTCCGCAGAAGGGGCGGCTCCGATTTACACTGGCTGGTGGTCCGTTTCCGTGGCGATAGGCCACTGTTGACGGTAGGGAGGAGTCTGTCAAGTGAGCCCTCTCCGCCGCCGCTATGGTAACAGAGAATTGGGGGGGTGGGGTAGGTAAGAGAACAACAGTCACAACATTACTTACAGCGATCAAGGTTAACTCTGGTATCGCTTAAATATGTGCTGGTCTGATGTAACCTGACTGTTTGTTTAACGCGGTGTTTCTTTCCCTGCGGGTAATAACCTGTTGAGACTTAATTGCATGCTTATCTGATATCTATGAGAAGGATCATGTGTGCAGATCACTCCCGCAGCGCTAAAGATCTTTTTAAAGGCACAGTCAGTGATCCAGACAAGAAGGTAATTCTTTTCAGTAAATACTGTGCAACACCTTTTTGCCTTTTCCATTTTTAGTTCCAGTCTCAAACTCAAGTATGTCTATGGCTGCAGCTTTGACAGACAGTGAGTGATTGGGTGGATGCCTCCTCCTTGACTTTAATGGGCTGATGGTGGGGAAACAAATGATTGTTTTGGTAATTTCCATGGTAGTGGGGCCTATACAAACTATAAACCATAACTTGCATTGTCCAAGGAAGCATACCCGAAGTACTGTAGGTGTCATTTGGGGAGAAGTGTAGACAAACCTGTCTGCTAAAGCACACGATGAAATGAATAAGTACGACACAAAAGGAAGAATCTGTTTAGTTAACTGGTGTCGATGAGTAAAACGATTACAGGCCCAATCCTGTTAATGGGACGCTAGGCATAATCTCATAAAGACTACGGGTGTAAAAAAAGACTAACAGCAACAGCCCCTCGGGAGCATAAGTCAGAGGCTAATGCCGAGGACACACATTAACCCGCGTGAGTCAGCTGGAACTTGCTGCCAGTGCAAAGCTCTGTTCCTTTTTGACTCCCTGATGAAAGCTTGATGCTGAAATGCATTGGAGTGTTATTAAAGGTTTTAAATGGCCAAAGCTATGATAATAAAGGCTTTTCAATGGTTTTGAGACAGAGTGCCTGGGAACTTCTTCTTTAGGGTCCTCCATTTCTGTTGTAGTCTTCAACCACCCTGAGGCTACTCACTGTATTAGGGAATAAATCTCAGGTATACTCAGGAAGATTTATTCAATATGTATGCCAAGGCTCAGGCAGGTGGGTATGTGGGTATGTGGCCACACTGCATAACAACATACTCCTCCAAAACAACTATCTCCACACCAAACAACCAAAACCCATGACAGGATAATTTCTGTAGTGAACGAAATGCCTGGTGGGCAGGCTGCGTTAAAGGTGCTCTAAGCAATGTTGAGCAGCGTTGACGTTCAAACAAGACGGAATAAACAAAACAGCTTGCTCGCTATTCCCTCCCCCTCCCTCCAGTGCAATTGAAACTCTCTAAAAAAGCGAATGTCGTCAGTTATTGCCTGGAACTCTGTTCTCGGTGTTTCTCGGTGCAGGATGCACCAATTTGTTTTCGTTGCCGTTTGTGGAGCCTGGGCTGTCTACAGAGACCGTGTTTTTCTTTTCACAGTGTGTTCAGGGACAGGCAACTAGCAGATAGTGAGGAGCTGTTTGCTGTATGTGTATAGGGCAAACAAGTTCTTGCCTAAAAAATGTGCGAAATTGATTAGAGCACCTGGGAAATCAGTTGTGCTTCTGCACTGATTACAGCAGCTCAGGCGTCACCTCTGTCATACTGGTCAGTACTGTACTCCAAGCATGTGGTTTAATGAAAAACTTGGCCAGGTTAACTCACAGTAAGTGGCCAACCTCCTAAAAGCAAACAGCCATGGCTTTGCTCTACTAAGAAGGTGAAGCCATGGGCCTGTTTCATTGGGAGCTTTACCACTTTTACCACTTTGAACGTCAACGGAATTGATGTTGCCCAACATCGCATAGAGTGCCTTTAGGATGATGATACATGGGGAAACATTTTGAACAATGTTGCTGTGCGATTCGCCTACTGATGACTAAATTGAAAATGACTGATGACTAAAGTTCATGATGACTAGAAAATTGTTGACCAATATCGATAGGAATATTCCAGAACAATAATTAGGAGCACAGCACCGCGACCTTGATAAAATATTTGCCCCACATGGTTGCATCATCAGCTTTAGTTAACTTAACCAGGTTCCAACAATAAAGCAAGCATTTGGAATAGCCAGCTGGTGATCATGTGGGATGCATACCTCAGGCATTTTTCAATCTACTCCATTCAGAATTCTTTGAGCCTTGGTGCGGTCTAGATAGATACTTTATTGATCCCCAAAGGGAAATTCAAGGTCTAGTGAACCAACCTGCATTTCTGCTGGTTTTGAACGGAATCAAGGAAGTGCCATCAACAAAGGTTGGTGCATCCATAACTGAACTGTAGAATGACGCACACTCTCTGGTTTACTATTTTTGGTTCCAGTTCGGAACCTTCCTTTCAGATTCTGAACCGATTTACTTTTTGGAGTCGGTTTGGTGGTCGGTGGAAAAGGTCCATCTGGAAGTTGAGTCATCTTCCAACACCAGCACAGGGGCACTCTATCTCCATCTCTAATATGGCCCCAGCCGATTTGACTAGCCGCACCTTGTTGATATCCAAACCAAATGGCATTCACTGACACCCGAGAGAGTGTCAGATCAGGTTTGTTTACAACTCTACACCCCACAATGACGTATGATCCTGACGCAAATCTCCACACCTGTATGGAAGCGTGATTAGACCAATGCTCTAAAAAGAACGCAAGACCGGCAGGATTGCATCACAGGTGTGACCCTTCTACTTTATGCTTTTCACCACCACCACCACCACCGCCCCCTCCCAAGACAGCTTGTATCTTCAGGACCTGATATTCCGACATGGGAAAGAAGTGCACCTTACTGCAGGACACAAACGAACCAAACGTCCTCCATTCCATTCAGGATGCTTGAAAAAGCCAGTCATGGTTGCACAGGGATGGAGGGCACGGATGGAGGAAGAGAGATAGAAAAAGAGAGACTGCATCAGCAGCAGCCACTGAAACTGCTGTCCTCCTGAAAACTGAGTTCGGAGACTCACACACTCGGAGCTGACTTTTGTTGGGAATACACTGTCCAAGGATCAAAGTTGACAGTGGGAATGGGAACCATGGGCCTGCCCTTATCACTTCTCTCTCAGCAAACAAAGGTTAGGCCCCGTGTTTTAAACAGAAGCACAGTAAAAACAGACTTGCTGGTTGGTCAGTGCTGTGTAAAATGAGAGAGTGATAAAAGATTAGCCTAGCTTGTGGATGAACCCTGCACTCTAATTGGTGGTGCAATATCCACTGCACAAGACAACAGTTGGTCAACCTGATTTATGGCAGTAAATGGCACTTTATTGTTGCTGTGTCTAACAAACAACCTTTAACTTCTTTTCAGCAGAGAAGGAACTTTGGTCTGTTTTGTGTAACCCTGTAATTAATATGAACAAGTGAAAAATGTAATCATTGTTTACTGGTTTGAAGTCTACTTAACTTGTTAAAAGTTGACAAAAACAGTGACATTAAGACACAATATATACAGTAGCCTATGGCATAATGCCAACCCACAAATAACAAAAACACAGTTGATTCTTACTTAAACTCATCTCGCAACACTAGAATAATGACAATAACACACACTAATGCAGCAGGTCATGTGGCTAAAGTTTCTCCAAAGTCCTGCACGCAGCTTATCGTTTCACTAGAATCACTCAGACATTACACAAGAGAGAAAGAGAAAGAGAGAGAGAGAGAGAAAAAATGTCACCAACACAGCATTTCCAGGTGAACAGTGTCAAGGACTGGGTAGTAGGCAGGCACGGGTCCAAAGCGAGATTTAGAGAGTCACATAGCTTAGAGGGCATAAGCCAATTTAAAACTCGGTGGCATGCAGGGCACCTCTGTCACTGTGCCAGACACACACACACACACACACACACCTGAAAAACTGAAACACTTAGAGTGCTGGGCACAGCGTAATGGCCACAACGTATAGCAGATGAAGAAAAGAAACTGACACACAAGGAGCGCTACCGGGCCACAAACAAACAAACAAATAGAGAAATACCCAATGGAAGAGGACTTACCTGCCATCTGATCTGAGAGCCCAACATCCTGATATCCTGGCTCCCGTGTAAGCCGGGAGAGTGGTCATGATGAGAGCAACCAAACAACAGATACAGGGAGAGAGAGACTCTTTTTTTCCGCTAAGGTCGCTAGTGTTTGAAGTTACTATACTGGCGATTGACAGGCACACACTCACACTCACTCACTCACTCACTCACTCACTCACACAACAGGCTGGGCGGCTGCACTTAACACTTCTACCCTCTGGCAAAATGCCTTGGCTGAGTGAGACAGCAAGACAGAGAGAGAGAGAGGAAAAGGGAGAGAGAGAAAGAGAGAGCGAGAGAAACAACAGGAGCCAGCCGTATGGGAAGGAAACGAAACTATGCTTTCAACATCGGTTTTGATTTCTCCTCGCTGCGCACTGTGTTGTTGTCGTAGGGAGCAACTCAGAAACCAATCTGACGTACTGACGCTCTCTTTCCCTCCAACCAACACTCCCTCCCTCCCTCTCTACTCCCCCTGCTGTCACCTCCCTCGCTCCCTCCCTCCTTCTCTCTCTCTGCCACCCTTGCTCATTCTCACTCCCTGCCTCTGTCCTGCGTTACTACAGGCACAGCGAGAGAAGCTAAGAGGATAACCTATCCTGCAGATTATGTTTGTAAGGTGGTATTAATAGAAACGGCTCGGAGAGCGAGAGAACAGGAGAGATGAATGCGCGAGCGAGAGAGAGAGAGAGGGAATGAATGTAACAGAGGGTTAGTGCTAGACCTCTCTTCGGACATGCACGCATGTACGCACACACACACACACACACACACACACACACACCAGTCCCACCCACACATACACACACCTCCAGCCTGTTATGGAGCTGGTCATCTGTCTCTGACATTCAAACGGTGTCGCAATGCCTCAGCAAGAGGGGGCGGGAGACTGAAAAGGAGGCGTGTGTATGTGTGTGTGAGTGTGTGTGTGTGTGTGTGTGTGTGCAGTGGCAGACGACGGCAGCACTCCGTCATGGCGTGCAAGCGGGAGAGGAGGGGCGGTGGCCCCTGACAGGCTGGCCTCAGTGGCTGCACTAAAGCACCAGTCAACAACAACAAACAAATGAAGTGGTTCAGCGTGTGTGAGAGAGAGAGGAGAGCAGAGGGAGGAAGAGGAAGAGGAAGAGGCAACACACTGGGTGACTGTGTAAGGAGAGAAAATGAGCAAAAGCATGTGACACACCAAGTGAGAGACAATGAGCCACACACAGAGAGAGAGAGCACTAGACTGGCACACAGAAACACACAAACAAGAGAGAGAGGGAGAGAGACAGATCAAAAATAGACTGAGAGATAGAATGAAAGTGAGAAAGACTGAATTGACTGCCTGTCCTTAACATCCACAACCACATACGTGGGGAGCCTCTTATCAACCCCTTAACAATCAGCACCACCTCCCTTCCTCCTGCCCCCTACCCCCCCCCCCCCCCACACACACACACACACACCTGGCACACCTGTCACCTCTGGGCCTCGTCTTCCTCCTTCTCCCTCCCCACTGGAGACACCACCACCTGGGTGCAAACAGCATGACGCAACCCTAGCCCCCCCCCCTCTCTCTCTCTCTCTCTCTCTCTCTCTCTCTCTCTCTCTTGGGGACAGGGATGAGAGCGGGGAGGAGATGAGGCATCTCCAAAAAAGCACGCCTGGATGCCTGCTGCAGGGCTAGACCAAACAGTCATGCCCCTCGAGGGGGCTAAGGTATGATCCAACCACCACACTGGGAGCCAAATCCATTACACTCAATTCTCCTTGAGCTTCATTCAAGTTTAGACCTAGTGTGAGACAGACTAAACAACGTCTGGTCTTGAGCAACAGAAATTTGTAAGTATTTTACTCAACATAGCCTAAATAGTGTTGCATAACCCATTTTTAGGTCTAGTATATCTACCTTCAAATACAAAACAACATCGATGGCCATCGGTGGAGCAATGCATGCGTTTAAGTTCGTCATGCGTCAAAACTCCTGCAGTTTGTCATTCCACTTCATTCTTTTAGCAGAAAGTGTCCCCTGTTCAAATATGGTGGTTACTGTACGTTGACGTATTTTGCCACATAGGCTTTAGCAAGCAAGGCGATATCTACCGATATCTATGTGAGCAGCCTAGCTGTACTCAAGGATGGACAGCATTGTATTGGGTTGAAGAAAATGCTTGCATACTTTATATGTGTGTGTTTTAATAGCTCAAAAATACTGCCATATATTTTTTGTAAAAACAACAAAAAAAATGTAGCCCCTCACTGGAGCAGATTTAACTAGATGCTCCCTCCCTTCAATATTGACCAACTTGGAACCGGTTGGTCAAGTCATAGCTCTATTCACATCTACCTGTACAGATAGCACCCATGATCAGATCGTACCTGATCAACAGTGTTACACAGCGCAATATCAAGCATTCTGGACGTGCACTGACAATGCCAGGGACTACATTTTCTGAATTATGTCAGTGTACCATGAGTTTGATGCAGTTATGTTGAGGTAACAGAACTCCATTCTCTGTTCATTTTCATTACACTGTCATACTAGTCTGGCACCTGACAATATACTAATGTTTCCTCAGCCACCAGGGTGGTTGGCCAATCAGTGATGAGAGGGGATGGCGTTAGTTTTGAAATTGTAAGTGACTGTGGTAAACAATAGTTGCAAAACCTACTTTAAATGTAGTTGGGTGAATATGTGCATTTGTGTACAGCAAAGGTAGGCCTTGATGCATGTTTCACTGTTGATGCAGTTTATTATCAGTTTGTAAAGGTTAAACAAAGTAGAAAGTAACATTAGGACTCCGTGATCAATGTGATTAGTCATGATGGACCAATTATTTCAAAGCTAACGGAAAGCCTACGTCCGTGATGATGGATGGTGGAAAATGTCTCCCAAAGGTGTCCAGACTCTCTTCACAAAATAGTGAGCCTGGTTACACCATTGGGGTGTCCTACGAAGCTCGATTAGTGGCTTAGCGAGGTATGTTGCGCTCCAAACCAGGGTATGCTGTCATACGAAAGTGGATTTGTTTAAGCGTCGCTGTATCACCATGGTATCTTATGCTCGCAACCAAACCTGCTCGGGAGCGGGTTATGTGCTTAGTTATAGCTCAAATCGTGAAATATCACCGCCCTCTGACCAATTCTAACCAATCCATTATCTTGAACAACGAAGTTATCTCACATGAGCTAATCTGTCATACTTTGAACAGGTTCGGCCCCGCCTCTGCAAACATTTTGAATCTCGAAGGCGCTTTTAACTATGTTGTGCGTGCAAATATGTCACTACTATGGACATGCATGCCATACAATATATGATAACCATCGACTTTTTGATGTTATAGGTTAGACACTAAAAAAGACCACCCTAGATTTCGCTACCGCTCATAAATGCGGAAGTAATCGTTTTTAAACCTAGGCTGTCTTGTGCGTCTCCACGTTTCCCGATTGGTCAAAATCACCCCAACCACGAGAACGCGCACAGATCTGAGCTGAAAGCCTAGTTTGACAAATTTATCACATACCTGCTGTCGTAGGATCACTTAACTTAATACCCGAGTTGAGGCTTTGTGCAGCCTCGATATGTCTAGATAACCTAGATTTGTCTAACTTGCTTCGTAGGACACCCCACATGTTAAACCAGGCTAATATAACATGTCTGCTGAAGATATGTGGGGCCACTTCTGAGCAGTTTTGCCAGGATGATTGTAACATGTTCCTGGCTGATGGTTTAAGTTATCAAGACATGTGAATGTATGTGATATATGGGAAAGTGCCCAAGCAACATTAGCACCACTGCTCTAGCAACATTACTAAGCCTATACCACCTGAAGAGCTCACTTGCTGTGCAAATTCCAGGCAAATGACCATACACTGTCTAGCCTGGCCCCCACCTGACTACTTACTTCTGCTCATTTACATTTCTCTTCAAAACTCCGTCTGGTACAGCTTGATTCAGCTTTGTTGACTCCGGCAAGTGCTTCTCTGCCCAATCAGCGAACAGAGGGCGTGAAGCATATCGTTATCGTTGTGTCCCCCGTGGTTATCATGCGTCATTACCAAACGTTAGTGATTGAACGCCAGTGAATTCAAACTTCAGACAAGCGTCCACAAACCAGGAAATAAACATTTGCCAATGGACTGCGAAGAAGAGAGTTTGGTCTCCAGGCTATACTGTCTCCATCACAACTGTCAATATCAACATTACGGCTGAGGAGAGCTGGGATCAAATTTAATACAAGCATGGCAACCATTCTATTTGGGCAGAAGTGCTACAAGGCAGATTAAAAGCAGGGTGCTGGGACAATTAGCTATGCATCTTACAATAGTATCAGTTGCCTTGGTAGCATGGCAAGCAGTAGGTAGCCTACTGTACTTAAGTGCCAAGTGAGGAGAGGTTACTACTGTATATGACTATGGTAATTAACATGAATGCATGGCTTTCAAACCACTTTGCTGGTTTAATGCCAAGAGGACATTGTTCAATTAGTAGCAGCCATTATTACATGAATCAAAAAGTATTGAAATATGCAACAATGGCCTCAAATGTGTGGCTGTTTAAACTACCCAAATATGTACAAATGTAAAGCTTGATCAACATGGAAGCTATTCTCAAAGGCAGTTTGAAGAGGGACATGATTCATAATGCCTGTGTGGACATGTGCACAGCGTGGAAAATATTGTCAGGGTCAACAATGCCCATCTAACTCAAAATAGAGACATCCTAACACACACACACACACACACACACACACACACTGCATATGACATGGCAAACGGCCAGAGAAGGCAGATCCTATACTATAGGCTACAGATTCATTGCAGACAAACTTCCCATCGGTGCCTTAGCGTCAGGTTTCAGCGTTAGAACCCAAGGTCGGCTTTCCACTCAGCCCAAATGCTGGTTCAGCGCAATGCCTCAAATGATTGCGTAATCGCCGTGTTCAGAGGAGAATATCACTTCGGCACCTTGTTGCTTACCATTCTGCAGTACATATTACATAATATTACATCTCATTTTTAAACTTACATAAGTCACTACTCAAACAGAAACACCTGTGTGTTTCTATGTAGACGATTCAGAGAACCTCATGGAACATGCTTGCGCACAAGCGTACGTGTTGTATCGCTACACCCCCTTGTGGCTTTTGACGAGATAAAAAATGCCGAGGCGTGGTTGAAACAACCTCGCTGAGATGCACTTTCCTATTAAATATGCCCCCACATCTGCTACAATATGGCATCCAATACATAACAATACCATAGCCTATGCCAAATTAAAATTGTTGCTCGAAACGTTAGGCTACTAGGCCTATAAGATAAAATAAATAGCAGGTTATCACAATAGGCTATAACAAGATCACAAAAAGGGATAATACAAAACACAGAATATCTGTAGACATTAAAGTTTTCACATAGAACTGAACTTCGATATGTAGATCGAACTTATACGACGTCCATTTTATCTGTAGAGTGTTTGACGTTATTAGCCCATGTTGCATTACATGTGACCTATTTTATTGGGGCAAGGAAATAAATGTAAAGCAAACCCCCAAAATAAGTAAAATTGGCAGCTTGACTGTTTAATCCTTCAAAAGAAAACTGCAAATGGGAAGAGAACGTTTGTCGCGCTATACCTCGAACCATGAGGGCATAACCACGCGATAGTCTGCCTGTCAAATATGGTAGTGTCACACAGATGCTGCTCACATTTCTAACTGGTGATTTATTTACCTCAGATTCATTAAACTCTGATTTGTTAAGAATAAAACGGGTATATGTATAAGTTTCCGTTATTACCTAGTTGACCGCGAGGTTTTCTCCTCGCACTCCATGGTTGTGGTCCTTCCTTCTTCACACGCGGCAGACATTGTTGTTTTCCTATTTGACAATCAGCTGTTCGGAGGAGGGCTCAACTGAATGCATACTGGGAGATGCAGTTCTTCAAGGCAACCATGATGTGCTTGAAAGGGTACTCTGAACTTCAAGTACCAAAAGGCCACTTACAGATTTTTTTGATCTACAATACAGGCGCAACTTTTTACTCATATAAGGGTATTGATGGACTCTGAACTCTCCCCCCAGTCAAAAAGTAGGACTTCACATTAGACTACAAAAGTATTGATTTGACATGTTAGGCCTATGAAAGAGATAAGACTACCCTTTAAGTCAACAACATTTTATTAGTTGAAGGGTAGTAATGCACAGTTAATACAACAATTTTCAGAGAAAAAACAAAACAAAACAAAACAAAACAAAACAAAACAAAAAAATAAAAACAACTGCAACAGTTCAGATTCAGAAGAGATGCCTCCCTGTTAAACTGCATTAGATACTGTAGGGGAAAAAACTTAAATAGAGAATTAGAGAAAAGGTTTATTTCATTACAGTAAGTTGGCTACTACTGTCAATAAAAGGGGGGAGGGGAGGGACTCACATAGGTTTTCAATAGCTTCTTCATAATTTCAGCCTCTGGATATAATTTAACTGCCCTATGTAGGGTAATATACCTTCATTTTTTTTTTTAAAAAAAAGCAAACCTTAACACACCATTACTTAAAACTCTTTTAAAACCATTTGTAAAGATTCTTGTGTTTGTATTGTTAGTGAGGCAAATCTCTAGGAATATAAGAAAAAACATCAAGTGGAAGTAAAGGGTACAAAAGCCACGGCAAACCACCTAGGGCTCCTAAGCGCTCTACAAACACTCCAAATTCAAGCCTATTTCATGGGATAGTACTTGTAAGTGCACTAACACGGAAAGACACACCTCCATACATGCACACACCATGTGAAGTTGGGGTATAAGGACAAACTTGCGTATTGAAATACCTTTCAGTCCCCAATAAGTGGCTTTCAATTTGATATAATAACTTGTGTTACAAGTTTAAGAAGCAAACAAGCACATATGAATGGTATTAATAGCTCAAAATTGTTGAGACTATTTTCAATGTGGAAACGGCGTCCTTATCGGCAAAAAACAAATCTATTCAGATATGGTATGCCATATTGCTGTAATTTGCAAATAAATCATTTCCATTTAGTCAATCACACCTCTGCATATGTGTAAGACACATCTAGGAAGACAGATTGTTGAAAGCCAAGACAACACAATCTTGATATAAACAACAACAGTATCAATCAGCGATCACTCAAACAATAAGAAATGTCAAAATGAAACAAAAAGAAAACCAAGAAAAATCAGGTGAAATCATTGGAAACCATGAAAAGTACATTCGACTGGGTGTAACAAAGGTGTCTCCTATTTATTTAGCATCTGAAGACTGACAGTTCTTTACCATCACAGTCGGTCAAGCTAATCATTGGCCATACTAACACCACACTGATAACACACATAGGCAGACACTTAACGTCACACACACACACGCACACACATAAAAAAGGGTTTCCCATAACAACTCAATTCACACTGAGAAAAAAAAATCCAAAAATAAAACAGGGAAAAGAAGAACACTTCATAAATATTGTGTCAAAACATAATAAATTACTGACTGCTCAACTTAATAAGAGAGGAATTGACTTGTTGCATTCCCATGTTTAGAGCAGTCTTATAAAAAAACATATGAGTGATGTCAATCATTTTGTGTGGACAGAAGATAAGTGATCCTCATGAATCTTCGTTGTTTACTCTAGAAAGCAGAGAGATTTGGGACTGTGTCCTGATAACCCTAGACAACGGTCCATAAGGTAGAATGGCTCCAAAAGCACCTTTTACCAAAACCATTACAATCCATGTTCTCACTTCATTCGAAATACACTCCAAGTATTATTAGATTGCTATGAAGTTCCTATTTACACACGCTCATAAAATAAATCTTCCTCTGGTAATTTGAGCAAACTGATCATTATTCTCAATAGATATAAATATACACTAAATAATTCATTGAATTTATGATTAAAGGATTTTCTTTCATTTTAAAAATGGTAAGTTGTTTATGGTTTCAAGTACTTCAATTAGAGTGTTTATTTCTCTTAGCATAAATAACTGATTCTCTTTTTTTCTTCGATTTTGATTCTTTCTCAAACTATGCCTTTCCTTTCATACTATGCTTTGAAAATTTCAACAGTTTATAAGAAAATGAGGAAGTTACGATGAACAGTCACCCAGCTTTGAAATCTCCAGTCCCTTTAGAGGACGCATATGGCTTCATGCTTCAAGTGAGTCCGACTGTCACCCATTGCATGGTTAGAGTGAGTTAACACACATGATTTTTTTTTTCTTATTTTCAAATGGGGCATAGAGGATGAACTGTTGTTGTTGTTGTTGTTGTTGTTGTTGTTGTGGTGGTGGTGGTGGGTCTTTCTCTGTGCTATATTCTCATGATGTTTTCTTTTTGGGAGAGGGGATTGGGAGGGGAAGGTGGGGGGTAACTGCCCAGCCCAGGATTAAGGTTGGGGTGGTGAAAGATTAACAGTGCCTCAAAAGTGCAAGATAAAATAGGGAGGGTGGGGGAGGGAGGGTTAAAGTGCAAGAGGAACATTTCTTCTTTGCTTTACTTTTTTTCCTCAATAGGACCTCAGGCCCAAATGTGTCCAAATCCCCCTGGGATTGGGACGGCTAGGCCCTGTCACCTGTTATCAAATTTCCAACAAAAGCAACTGTTCGTGCTGCCCATCATCCAATGACCAAACAAGAAAAGAGACAGAGCCATCCTCCTAACAGAAGTAGTGGTCAGGCTCCAACATGTTCAGGTCCGTAAGGTGACCTGTGTGTTTGTGCTACGATGTCTCACTGAGCAGCTCTGTCCAAATGTAAGTCCGTCTCTCTCAATATTGCATACAGTCACTAATAGTCTCATGTGCAGTCTGTGTGCATTGCTTATCATTCATGTACAACTGCAGGAAAAGGAATATTCTTTTCCAACTACTCTTATAGGTCAGTATATCTTCATCCTTATAGTCATGATAATAATCTTGTTTAGATTTTTAGCTTCTTGGGGAGTTTCCCCCCAAATGTAGCCTCAGGGAGAAAAAAAAATAGTTCCGTACGTTCCTTCCAGCTTAGGTTAGCTATAATGACATCATTGTGGTCTGTGGCCAATCCAATGCCTTGGAAGTCTACTCAGTGTGCTCCAATACAGCTTTCAAAAAACAAACAAAACAAAACAAAAACGAATAGGACGAAACTAGCTTATACCTCAATAGCTTTTAACAGCTTGGCCTCAGTGGAACTGAGTTTTCTCAGGCCACACGGCAAAAGAACAAATATCAGTTATGTGTGTATATTCTGAACGGGGGAAATGTTAACAATGGGTTTGACAACCCAGTCCAACTGCCAAAAAACTAGAACCACTATGACTACAGCCAGAGAAGGAAGCAGAGAGGGAGTCCTTTTTAGCGGTGTACAGTATATGGCTAGAAAGTTCCACTTCTCTTACAGTTCAGACGGAAAAGAGACCAAAACAAAAACCACGAGAGCAACACACTATTGCACTGCAGCAGTCTGGGACCATTCTATCTGAGACACACAGCTGCCGAAACTGGACCAAACCTCACATCGAAGAGAAAGCAAACGAGATATGACAGTTGAAAAACAAAAAAAACACAAACGAACAAACAAAAACGACCCCTTTGACCTACCTCGGTTTGAAAACTGTGGACAAATTCATTGCTTTGATTATATATAGATATAGATATTGTATATATACACAGTACAATATATCCGTGATAAAACACTAGCAGTAAATTAGCTCGCCATGCTAATTGAATAACTTTGTATATCCTTTTTGAAAATCTCTTGAACACAACATGAAACTACAGACATGTGGACGTCGCTACACAAAAATTTGAATTATGCTTGTTCTAGAAAACGCTATTTATATATATTTATATATATAAACTGGGATCTCAATTTTGATTACAATTACCCCTGTTTTACAGTAACATCTTCATCATTAACATGAGGTCAAAAAATGGAATGAGAAAAAAAAGATTATTATATATCAGTATATACCAGCAAACACATATACTGTATATAAGTACGCATATATAAGGTAAAAAACAAAACAAAAAGTCTAACCAAAAAACTGTGAAATCAAATACAGGACCAATCTTTTTAAAAAGAATTCCATTCCATCAGCCTCACCATCAGCTTCACCATCAGCCTCTGAGGATGAGAAGGCTGTGTTGTGCCGCGATGTCTGACGTTTGTCTTTTTTCGCAAGCCTCCCGACCAGCTATCCTGACGTGACGTGACGTTATCTATGTTATTCAACAGATGGCACCTTCTTAGGCTTACCCCTCTTCTTCATCAGGGGCTGCGTGTCTCTGTTCTGCCCCAAGCTACCCCGATCAACAGGGGCAGGTGTGGGGGCAGGTTTGGGCACGTGGGTAGGAGTGGTGGTGGTGGTGTTGGTTGGGGACAGAGCAGGGGCTGTAGTTTGGGCCAAGCCTGAGGTTTGGTTCTGAGTTTGGGTCTGGACGGGAACGGACGTCGGTGGGTTAGAGCTCGGAGTCTTTGACAGAGTGGCCTCTGGGGGGCGCTCTTTGGGCTTGCGACCCCTCTTCTTGCCGGTCGCCCCATTCTTCACCTCGTTCTTAATGCCGTTGCTTTGAGGAAGCGGCGGTTTCTTGTTGTTGGGTGGTATGTTGGTAGTGGCACGGAACCAGTTCTGCAACATTGACATTTATCATAACTGTGACATTTATCAGGTGACCAATTTGACTACACAAAAGAGACAAAAGACACAAATTCTATTCTGCATTACTACATGTGTCGGTGTCATTACACACCTGACAACTCAACAACTGGTCAGCATGGGTCACTTAGAGGTAATCTCCTACATCTATGTGTGCATCAACAAAATACATTCTGTGATGGTGAATTTGTTTACTCATGCTGAACCAAACTAACTATTAATTGGTACTGTATTCTCATAATTGAACTCATTCAACCATGTTAAAGTTGTTCACTCCTGCCAAAACAGGTGTGCACCTGAGAGCTACCTGGGAGTGTGTCTTGCTGATGTGATACTTGACGCCACTCTCCGAGCTAAACTCCTTCTGGCACAGCAGGCACATGTACTTCCCCACGGCTCCCCCTGCCTGCATGGCATGGGATTAGAATCAGTGTCAACCAGTGAGCAATCGCCATAATTCAAACAAAATGAGAGAAAGTGAGACTGAAAACAAACACAGTGGTTCCTCTCTGTTCTCTTACCTGGGTGCAGTTGGCCAAATGGGCTTTGAGTCCAGACACACTTGAGTAAACAGCTTCGCAGTTCTGTGGGGAGATTGCCAGAAAAAGACCAAAATAGAAGAGTGAATTAGATTCGCCAATAAACCAGAGTGAATTTGCCAGGCCATTTAAGAGAAAACAGAACAAAAGACAATAAAACAAAACAAAACAGAACCGAACAGAAGGATATTCAGAGCGGGGGTCACGGGGTCTTACTCCATTAGGACAGCAGATGAAGCCCTTCTCCTTGACCTGATTCTTCCATGTCTCCAGCATCTCCGGGTCAAACGTGGGAAGGCCTGGACGGGTGTAGTTGAGCTGCAGAGACAGGAAAACAGGTCAGGGTTTGGGAATGTAAAGTCTAAATAGGTCTCTCTACACATGAAACATCTCATGTGAAGCTGGAAAATGATATCTCTAAACGGTTTTCTATGCATGAAATCACTGATATGTTGTCTTTTTGTGGGGAAGAAGACTATAACATTTCAACCTGTCTGAACCTGCTACCAATATCCTGACTTCCTAGTACGTGTATGGAGCTGGGACTGAATCCAGCAATGTCACTCAAGTCCTGGATTTTATTGCCAAGGAATATGTGTGCTGATATCAAGGCACAAATACTGGCACAACTGGCACAACAAACCTATCAAGTCTAGTTTGACCTGCCTGTGAATCTCTGGGGAGTGTCAGAGACTAGGATATTTGGCCTCTGCGATTTCTGTAGATTATTACCCACTCCTTTCAAAACAAAGTTTCAAAACAAGAAAACACACAAACAGCAAATACGCATGTACAATTATGAATTTCACTGTTAATATGTTGCATTTGAAATACATGTAGAATGAGTCTAAAGCATGTACGTTATTCAGATAATGGTGTCAGTTAACCTGTATAACTAGAGTGCCATGTTGGTAAAACAGACTCAAGAGTTGTGGGGCAGGCGGCGAGGAGAGGAGAATCAATAGCCGCTTTCAGACTATCATCAAACAGAGAGACAACACAAAAGCTCAGGCTTATTTCAAGAGTAGCTGCTGTGCTGTTTGACTCCCCGAGCAATGATGAACAATCTTTATAGCCTCCTGCAGTCTAGCTGTTCGAATATAAACAAGACTAACACAGGCAAGCGCGGCACTCAAAGCATGGTAAAAATACCTGCTAGGCGACACGAGTGAATCAATGGAAATGGGGCATGGAAATAGGACTTTAATGAGAGAGTGGCTGGTTTGTTGTGTGAATCAGTTTTCAACAGCGTGTGTGTCTGTTTGTGTGGATATCTTTATATCTGAGAGCATGCGTCTGTAGTGTACATTTGAGTGTGTGTGTGTGTGTGTGTGTGTGTGTGTGTGTCTTTCAGTCTGCATTTCTGTGAATCTCAGTCAGCTTTTGAGCTTGTATGTTTGTATGTCAGTGATATAATTACTTTATGACCTGATGTGCTCTTGTTTGCTTGTGTCCATGTTTACGTATACAGGGCAACCGGAAAGTTTTCAGACCCTTTCAAGTTTTCTTACAGTTTTTTTCTGATTGGTTAAGCACTTTTTTTGTAACTATTAGCTATTTTTGCAAAACTCTACACACAAATAGCAAAACCTTTCACCAAATTATCAAAACATTGTAGTTCTCTTGCAAAAGCGAACACAGCTTGATTAACTCTTCACACCTTCGTAAAAATGGTGTTTCTGTATCAATCAGTAAACACAAGCCATCATCTACTACTGTAAGCACACATTGTGTCAACTACACACTGATGGTATGAATACAAGACACATCTGGCTTTTGCTTTCTCTGTGCACAAGGTAGGCTACAGTATGTCAGTTTGAGGTCATACTTTTGTCATAGTTCTGTAAACATATAGGAATCCAAACTTCAAGTATTGGTTTTCACACTCATCAAAGCAAATAGAAAGTCAAAACACAAAATAGTAATTTCACTGAGACAAAAAAAAAAAATCTACATCATGACATCTCTCTGGGTACGGCCACAAAATTTCATCTACAGTACATTGCATGCAATGTCCTCCTGTCCAAGGCACCGGGCTCCTTGTCCTTGTCGTCCTCTCCCTCTCGCTCCTTCACCTCCACGTCCTCTTCCTAGGCCTCCTCTAATTCTCACTCTTCCTGCTCCTTCCATTGTTCTCCACACGGATATCTTACCTGTGCCTTATTTACACTGCTTAGGCTGATTGCAAAGTGAACTAATGATCTAAAACAGTTTTCATATGTGAAAATGTGCCAGACAGTTGGCAAAAATAGTGTTAATGATAGCCCTACATGTGTATGATTTTGCTAGGAGTGTGTTGGAAATTTGGTAATTGAGTGTAGGCAGTGAGTTGTGTTTAAAGTTCCACAAAAAGAGAGTTGTGCAGTGAATTGTGCCTACAGTTTTGCAAAGTGTGTGTTACAAAATTGCAAACTGAGTTCAAAGCAGTGTTTGTGCTTTTAGTTCTGCAAACTCAGTGAGTGGTTTTGCTATATGTGTTAATAGTTTTAGAAATTGAGCTACAAGAATCATGATTAGTGCTTTAGCATTCAGAAAAAACTGTAATTTTGTTATGTATCAGACTCATCTTAAAATGGATTTAAAAGTATTCAGACCCTTTGTTGTGACACTTGCTATTGAACTCTGGCGCATCCTACTTCTGTCAATGGCCCTTGTATCTTGACAATCAAGTCTCGTAGGTGTACGGACAATTATCTCAACCTTGTGGCTTGGTTTTCACTCTTACATACCCCATCAACTGTATATAGACAGATGTGTGTCTCTCCTAATAATGTCCAAAGAAATCATTTAGTCACAGGTGGACTTGAATCAAGTTGTAGAAGCATCTCAAGGACCATTGATAGAAATAGAACGCACCAGAGCTCAGTTGCAAGCATCATAACAAAGGGTCTGAATACTTCTGTAAAAGGATTATTTCAGTCTTCAGTTTTCAGCGGGATTTGTTTGTTAGCAAGACAACTCTAAAAGAAAACTCAAAACCATTAACTTTTGGGGGTGATCCGTATCACTGTCTGGATCCAGAAGACAGTATGTTTTTGCTTGGCAGAGGGCTGCACTCTCTGAGAGCTTTTTTTAGTTTTCTAATAAATTTACAAAACACCCCAATTACCTGCTTTTTTTATAGTGTATTGAGTGTGGACTGATGAGAAAAAAATGAATTGAAATAATTTAAAGATGAGTCTGAATGAACAAAATGTGGAAAACTTGAAAGGGTTTGCACTATGTCGTACAGTACACGAGTGCCCTGAGCAATGTGTGAGAAATCAAGTTGAAATTCTTGAATTTCCCCTTGGGGATCAATAAAGTATCTATCTATCTATCTATCTATCTATCTAAATCCTACATTTTTGACCAGTCATGTCACATGTCTAATGATCTCGTCATGTGGGCACTCTCACCCTCTTGCTATCAGGCACCAGGTCGTCTTTGATGCGCCGCTTGGTGCCCCAATCTTTGGCCAGCTCGTCCTCGGCGATCTCCTGCAGGTGGAAGACGGCCACCTGTGCCGATCGCCGCCGTACCCTCCCACTGGGCGTCCGCTCGAAGTCCTCCACCGAATCCGCCATAGACGCCGCCGCTGCTGCTGTCATCATGGCTCCCATTGACCCCACCATCGATGCTGCGGTGGTCGCTGGGGCTCCCGTCGTCATCGTCGTCATTGTGGTTGCCATTGACGACGGCGGCGCGGGGTCCTCCTGCTCCCCAGCGCGCTCCTCCGGCCGCTCCTTCAGCCGAGCCGACTGCTGCTGCTGCGGTGGCCTCCGGTGCGCCTCCTCCTTCTGCTTCTCAGCGGGGAGCTGCTCCTTCCTCCCGGCCGGCCTGGACTCCTCCGTGGCCACCTGCCCGTGCATTTACATTCATATTTATGCATTTGGCAGACGCTTTTATCCACAGCAACTTCCACGGCAATTCTATCACAAAGGGCCATCGTCCCCAGAGCAACTCAGGGTTAAGGGCTCAAGGGCTCAACAGTGGAAGCAGGGGACTGAATCCACACCTCTTCAGCCTACTGAATGCTAGCCCAGCTCCTCAGCAATTCAACTACCACCGGCCTGCAGGGGGGTGGAGATGCTGCTCAGGTGAATGAGAACATGCAGCACTCACGGCCACAACTCACTAACGGCCAGGTCCATGATAGACAAGCTCCCTGCAGGTAAGGAGTGCTGTATGATGATCCTACCCTGTACTGTTCAGTACACATTCATTAAACATTAACAGCAGACGTCTAACATGTCAGGTGTTAAATTGAGAGCTTATCTTCAGCTCTGAAATATTCATCAAATTACTGAACATGCAGTGTGATGTGTTCTTCTACTTTGTTACAGTTACAGTTTATTTATTATTTACCAGGCACCTTCGCGTTAGTTGAAGAGCTCACCTAAGGGTTTTTGTTTTGCTTTGTTTTATTTTGTGTCTAGTCTTTACGGCCGCAACCCATGTGAACAGGGGTTAAACCCATGTCCACCCTTTGGAACAGTAGAGACTTGTCTTTGTAGCCTGTTCACACCCTCATGACAGGCACGGATGGAATTCAACTCCATGTTAAGGCTACTGTGAGCTCTCCAGTTTTGAAGAGCCAGTCTGTGCGTGACTGGCTGTTGTATTTTACAAACTAAATTCTATACCACTTACAGTATGTGTGAAATCTTTTTTCAGGTGAAACTGCTGTTTCCTCTGTTCCTCTGTTTCCTGTTCTATAACTCCTGATACCACTGTTTTTGCTTTTAATAGAGGATATTAATTTGTATGTGTATGTGTCATTCTAAGCTCATTTGTTTTTAAAATGCTCTGGTAATCTGATCATAAGTGGACAGCGCTAAACAGAAGTGTAAAGAACCATCAGTAGTACTGGAAGCACTCATGTGTTCTGATGTGTCCCTGACAACGGGAGCTCTAATGACAGTGATAACATTTAAACACCAGTGGCCAGCAACTTCTGACTCTACACCATGTGCAAACGCTGACGTGTGCCTGGGTCCACTAGTGATCAAAATGCATTTCAACAACAAGTATAAACACACCCATGGCCTCCTCTCACCCACTTGCTGACCTTTAACATGGTTCCTACCCTTACCCCTCTGGGCTGTGTGACGGGGTGCTCAGAGCGGAGGTGGTAGTCCCGGCCCGCCTTGGAGCGGTAGGTCTTCCCGCAGTGCTGGCACTGGAAGGCAGGCTTGTCGGCCTCGGACACGTCCCTCCCACAGCGCTTCTGGTGGTACTGGTAGCCCATAAGGCTGGTGAAGTGGGCCGAACAGCCCTGAGGAGAGGGCAGGAGAGGAGAGGAGAGGACAAGAGAGCAGAGAGAGAGACACGTCTTTTTCAACACACCAGCAAGAAAGAGACACAGCTGGTGGGCAATAATAAACACTCAAGCTTTGGTCTGCCATCCAGTGAAGATGAAAGATTGCCAAATTAGCTGGACAATGTCCTGGCAACGTCAGTGGCGTCCATGCAGGCTGGAGCCAAGCAGTGGACCAAACACAGCATTGACAAGAGCGGAGAGAGGCGCGCTGTGCACACTAGCAGTCCAAAGGAGCAGTCTGCCATTCAAACTCAATTGTTTGTCCTACTTCTTGTCTACTTTAGTCTCACTGTTCTCTAGCTATCTGTTATATGTGTGCGTCTCCATTGTCTATAATCCATCCTGGCTCTCTAAACAAACAAAAGTGGTTTGGATGGAGCCATATACTGTTCCTGCCAATCAACATATGGCGTCAGGAACACAGAGTAGGAGAGGAGAGGAGAGTGGTTTAATTTGATTGGCTGATGACCTCAAATAACTGCACTCTCACACCTGAATCACAGACTGTACTAGACTGCCCTAGAAATACGCACAGTGAGGATGGATGATCAGTGCACTAGTTTTCCGTGGCTTACAGTAGCTTCTAGAGGATAATGCTAACAGCACCCCAATCATGAGTTAGCACACGCAGGCTACTGTGTAATGGTACAGTGATCCACTATGGACGAAAGCTTTGGCTAAATAAATGAAGACATGGGAAATAAATTAGCTGAAAAATGGCTGACGAGCCACTGCTGAATTTCATTGCAGAATGGTTCCAGTGGCATTCATTTCATTCCACAGCAGCAAGAAGCAGCTTCCACACTAGGACTGGCACAGGCACAGGAAGCGTGAGGAGAGGTTGACGCGCATGACCTGCTTGCTTGTATACACTCTCATGAGCGGGTACTTAAAAGTTCCACAACCAAGCTATTGCTTTTCTTTCTGCACTCTCTCTCAAAACCACACTTATTCTCAGCCGGTTGATAACATAGCTGAAAGTTCTCAGACATCTGTGCCAGAATTCAGGCATTGGGCGATTCAAATTTTGTAATAGATAATTATATATAAACGCTTCCAAATTTCAGATCATTTTTCGGCACAGAAATGTGCCATGCTTCCCTACCCTACTAGAGGTGCACATCACATCAGTCCATTGTGTGCTCCTATGGGAGGTACATGAAGGGTCTGAGTGTCAAGAGCAGCTGCTCTCAGGCCTGTGGCTCCTGGTAGAGCTGGATAGTGTGTGACAGGGCAACAGTGGGGAGAAGGAGGAGGAGGAGGAGGAGGAGGAAGGTGAGGAGGTGGAGGAGGAAGAGGAGGATGTTTTGGCCGGTGGCTGGGCGACATGAAAACAGTCCCTGCTCTGACCCTCTGCCTCCTCCTCCACTCCTCTCTCACACTCGCCCGTGAGTAATTGGAAACAGAGTGATGATGTGTACATGGGCACCATGACAAGAGGGAGACGCTGAGAGAGACAGAGAGAGAGAGAGGGAGAGAGAGAGAGAGAGAGAGAGAGATGGGGGCGAAAGGCATAGAGGGAGAGACAGAAAGGCATACAGAGGGAGAGGGAGGGAGAGGAGAGAGGTACAGGGGAGAAAGGCATAGAGGGAGAGATAGATAGAGAGGTATGGAGGAGAGGAAAGAGGCATAGAGAGATAGAGGGAGAGGAAAATAGAGAGACTGGGAGATAGAGGGAGCGGGGAGAAAGGCATAGAGGGAGAGAGAGGAAGAAGACTTGAGGAAAAGAGAGCTCAAAAGACAGAAAGTGTGAGAGAGGAAGAAAGCAAGGCAGAGTTGAAAGGGTGGCTAACATTAAGGCAAAGACATAAGCTACGCTAAGGGACACTGAGGAGGAGAGATGGAAATAAAGGGAGAGATAAAGAGAGACACTGAGAAGAAATAGCACACAGAGAGAAGAATGTGCACTGACACTCAGAGGAAATGGGCTGGCAATGGGCACACTGCAGGAGAGAGGGAGGTAGAGAGAGAGAGAGAGAAAGGTAGAGACAGAGAGAGGGAGGAAGAGAGAGAAAGGGAGCGAGGGAGGGAGGGAGGATGGAGAAGAAGAAAGTGGGAGACAGATCGAGAGTACAGAGTGGATGACAGCAGGGTAAATCAACAAGAGAGATGGAGGGAGATGGCGAGATGGAGAGTGAGAGAGTGAGAGAGAGAATAAGACTGATAGAGAGAGAGTGAGGTGACAGGGGGCATATTACAAGAGTGAGAGATAGAAAGAGGCCAGGGGGAGACACAGAGAGAGAGAGTCCTTTTTCTCTTTTATTCGTTTAGTATGTATTACTGTGAATGCGTTGGCAATACAATGGATCTTGGGACATGCCAATTAAGCCTATTTGAATCTGTATGACAGACTAACACTGAATGGCACTAAGAGAGAGACAGGAGTGGCTGTGGGCATATTACAAGAGTGGGACTAAGTGGGAAGACTCAAGAGGGAGAGAGATAGATAGATAGAGACTGTAGATAGGTAGAGAGAGAGAGAAACTGAGTGACAGTGAGAGGGAGCAGGGTGTGGTGGGCATACATACCTCGCTGGGGCACTTGATCTTGCCCATCTGCTTGAGGATGCGGCGCAGCCTCTCCCTCTCCTCCTGCCCGCTGCCACCTCCTCCTCCTCCTCCTCCTCCTCCGTCGCTGGGGCTCTCGTTCCTGGTGGTCTGTGGCACACACAAGCGGGGCATCAGCCCTGAGCGTCTCAAACCCCCTCATCCCCCGTCCCCGTCGCCCCAAATCCCCCTTCTCTCCGTCTCTCTCTCCCCCTCTCTCAGAGACAGCAGGAGTAAATCTTCCACGCATGCATTGCAAATGTGTTTCCCATCAGCACAGACTCGCGCTGCGCCGCCAAAAGCCATTAAATACTTTATTGGAGTGGGGGATTTCTGCTGCTCAAGGCATGTTCAGGACAACTGTCAAACGCTGCTATGTGTGCAATTGGAACCAGAGCGACAGACAGAGAGAGACAGACAAAGAGAGAGAGAGAGAGAGAGGAGTAGGGGGTAGCAGTGTTTAAAGGAAGCACATAACGCAGGGAGAGGTGATGGGGCCGTGTTTAGAGGAGTGAGAGAAGGAAGAGGAAATGCAAAAAGGACTAAAAAGAAGAAGAGGAAGGAAGAGGAGGAAGAAGAGGAGTCAGAGAGCTGGCGTGCTGCTGCCCATCTCCGGCTCCTGTCCTGACTGGGGCTCGCAGCCTTGCGTGCAGCCACACAAGATTGCTTTGCAGAGGCCTTGTCAACAGTGCTGGAGGGCTAGCCAGCATAGGAGAAATATGCCAGTGTCTGATTCTCTCTCTCTCTCTCTCTCTCTCTCTCACACACACACACACACACACACAGACACACACGCACATACACACACACACGCACACACAAACACAAACAGTGGCTTCTTCTTCTCCTTCATCTTTCAATGCCTCTCTCGATCCCCACTCTACCACCCCTCCCTCCCCACCGAAAATAAATAAAACCCAAAAATCCTTTTGCCAGTGGAAGGAAACATGACAGAGAGCTGAGAGGTGGAGAGAGGCTACGACAGATGTGGGGAGAGAGATGGTGAGAGAGGGAAAAAGGGAGACTGAAAAAATGTGTGTGTGTGTGTGTGTGTGTGTGTGTGTGTGTGTGTGTGTGTGTGTGTGAACGAGAGAGAGAGAAGCGATCAGATACAGAGCAAGATAGAGAGAGAGAGAGAGATTCAGATGGAGAGATAAAAAGAAATGGAGTGAGAGAAGACGAGTCAACGGGGCTATGCTCTGTGAAGGTCGCTCCAGTGAGGCAGGAGGTTCCACATGCTTTGCATACTCTTGGGAAGAAGGACAGAGACACACACAAACGCACACACACACACACACTCACCACACGCACTAAGCACACATTTCCAAAACAGGCTCTCAAGGGTGACAGGGTTCTTCTCAGACTCATTGAGGCGCCTGAGCCAGCCTTTAGTGGTGCCTGGATTAAATCCACACCATTTTGACTCAGGCAGTAAATGAGCCACCTAATGCTGCTTTTCAAGTCCTAGCACTCATTCACACAGAACAGCAACAGCAACAGGAACAGAACCTACATCCATCAGCCATCGTTCCTCTACAACCAGTCTGTGTATAAACCACTATTCATGTGGAGACACTGAAGTAGAGACAGACACCAAGCCAGACACTCTCCCTCAAACACACACACACACACACACACACGCACACACACACACACACACACACACACAGACACACACACAAACACACACCGAGACACATACAGTACACACACACACAGAAAGACAAAGATACAAGCACACAAATACACACAAACACACACACACACACACACAGCGAGAGAGAGAGTGAGAGAGAGAGAGAGAGAGAGAGAGAGAGAGAGAGAGAGAGAGAGAGAAACGTGCTCACAAAGACACAAACTCCTTTTGGATGTGTTTGTTCATTAATCTTTTACGATGCCTTTAAAAAACGGTGCGCTTGTGCATAATTCAGCAGTGCTGATTGGAGCAGTGGCCGGCTAATGCACTGCTGGGCGGGATGGCAGTGCGGACATGATGAATCTCCACGGTTACTCGTGCTGCTTAATTTACAACAAAGGAGAGCAGCCGCAGCATTAAGGCCCAGAGGGTGGACACCAGACACACACGGCGTAGCGGCCACCAAGCCCTGGCCATCACACTGCCTGCTGCCGTGGAGCACTAATGTGTGTGTGTGTGTGTGTGTGTGTGTGTGTGTGTGTGTGTGTGTGTGTGTGTGTGTGTGTGTGTGTGGGGTGTGTGTGTGTGTGTGACTATGGTGACTCTGCCTTGGCAAGGTGACACACGCTGTGATGTATGGGAACAGAGTGCTGGCCTGGTCAGAGTTCCATTCTGAGATCTAAGAGTGAAAGACTAAACCACTGACCCACTGACCATGACAGGGACATGCACACACACACACACACTCAGCTAAATTTGTACCACTGTCATTCTTATCCCCTCGCACACAATATGAATTCACATGTTTGAATCATATTAAGCCCAATACGCATGCTGAAGAATAGACACTAGTATCTCAGTAGCACAATACTGGGCAGGCTTGTTGTTTTCATCTTCGCCCAGATTCCTCCACCCGGCCTCCCCGCCTAAGTGTGATCCATTATGCTCTCGCCTCGCCGCTTTGGCTGAGGCCATCTGTTCCACAGCATGCCGCTCTACCTCAGCAGTTGCAGGGCAAACATGTAAAATGAGATAGCCGTGGGGAAACTGGCCACCCCAAAATGGCTGATATTACCAGTCCGTACTGAAGACTTGCGTAAAGTGACACTACAGGCCACTGACCATAAAAAACAGCGAGCAGTATTACTGTGACACTTGAGGATGTCTGTCTGTGTGTCACTGTGTGATTCATTACAAACTCGGAAAAATACCAAGAGTTGCATATGAGTACCAAGTTACTGTATCTCTGTCATCATGATTTATCCATGTCAAGTCACATCCAGCACTGTGTCAGTCAAGTATCTTTGTTGAGGAGAGCACAAAAACATATGCAAATGCGCTTGATGTTTTTATCCTATAATTGAGGCATTCACAAATTGCCAAGACTGTGGGTGACATTCAATTGGCATTCAAGTGATATTCAAGAGAAATGTAATTACCGGTAACAAACTTTGCTCACAGACCTTCTGCACGTGCCTAGCTTTACCTGGCTACTTTGAGCGTGAACTTCAAATTGTTCCACATTGTTTTTGCCTGATACATGAACAGGATTCATATGTGAACGAAGTGTGAGGCCGCGATCAGACAGGACGAGAGCCACCTTTTTATGTTGTTTCGTCTGGGCAGTAAACGCTTTGCGTGCCTCTTATGCACCCAGAGTGCCTGACGTTGCTGCAAAGGTCTGTGAGCAAAGTTTGCTACCGGTAACTCGATTTTGAAAAAAGTTCAACTCAGAAGAAGCAGAAAAGGGGCCAACGTTGTTTGCGTGTTTATGAAAACCTAGTGGGCCTCGCGTCTGAGCGCACCCTAAGACTCTGCTTGTGGGTGAACTCACAGACCCACATTATGTGCCAGGGCTACACAGACTTGACTAGTGTTTCGAGGGTTTTACCTTGTTGCTGTGCTCAGCCATGGTGTGGTAGTTGAGTCCGGCTTTGGACCTGAACTGCTTCTGGCACTGCTGACACTTCAGGGCATCCTGGAGCTGTGGGGCAAAGGTCAGAGGTCAAATGGTCTGCTGTCAGGGCCATCATACTTGTGTGCTTCCTGTAGTTGGCATAGTAACACCTCAGAGTGTTATGCATTCTTTAATAGCACCTACATCAGTCTGGGCTCTACTTCAGAGGGCCTGAACATCAGCAGAAGTGCTACAATCAGCTGTCTTTCCTCTCCACCCCTCTGGAGGCTAGACCAGTACAGACCGTTAGAGCTGAGCTGAGCTGAGCTGAGCTGGGAAGTCGGCAACAAAACTGCTGTCTCAAAATGCACACACTGGATGCAGAGCAGTGTCCTCAGCTGAACTTGTCCAGCCTAAATTCCCAGGAATGGGAGTCCCTACCGGACATTGAAAAACGGCCCTGATGGCTATGTCAATATCTTTCTCTCTCTCTTCTCATCTTCCCTCTTTTCTCTGTGTATATCAGCCTGTCTTTCACTTCCTCATCCTTCTCTTTATGCCTCTCTCCTTCTCTCTCCTTCTCTCTCCCCCTCTCTCCCTCCACCTCTCTCTACCCTGCTCTCTCTCACTCACTCTCTGTAGGTGATAGGTACCCTGATAACTGGCAGTAACTGTGAGAAGAGTCCTGCATGTGACTCACAGTGGGCAATGTGTGGGCTCAGCACTGCATTGCAACAGTTGCTAAAACACACACACGCACGCACGCACGCTGCACGCACGCACGCACGCACGCACGCACACACACACACACACAGCCCCTCAGCACAGCACTCGCATGGCTTTAGTCTGCCAGTAGTCCCGCAAGGCACCGAATTCTGATGCAACCCAAGGCAACACACATCAGCGTTGCGCTGCGTTGCGTTGTTATGCCTCGCACTGCACCGGGCTCAGGAGGAGGCCGAGGGGCCCTACAGAGCCCACAGATGAGATGGACTAACTGCTGCATAAAAGCCGAGGGGGGGGGGGGAGGGGGCTAGTGGCTAGCGGCTAATGTCACTTGATTTTCGTGGTAGGGAGCACCGTTTCAAAGCGTTTATGAAATCAAACACCAAAATCAATGGCTGTGCCCGGATTGCAGGGTAGGGCAAACTGGTGGCAATAAGATTGGCAATTGTTTAAACGGGAAGCAGTGGGGGTAGGCTACCGGTGGTGTTGGTAGTGCGTGTGTGTGTGTGTGTGGGGGTATGTGGTTACATGTGACCCTGGCAATAACATGACTGATCGATTAGACCCCTTAATAGCACTCCTGTCACTTTTATAGAGTCATGAAACCAGGGGGCCCGGATCCAAAGACCCCCCCCCCCCCACACACACTCTATCCCCCCACACTGACACCCTCCTCAAATCTCGGCATCTTTCCATGACTTCCAGTCTGTCTCTCTCTGTATCCCTCTCTTTCTCTGCATCTCTCTCTCTCTGGGTCTCCACTCCCAGAGCTGGCCAATCAATAGACTCCACCTAATGGGTCCCCAGGAACTCCAACCACCCCCCCCCCCCCTCTCCTCCAGCCAGGGGTCCTGAGAGAGTGAGGCGGCTAATTGCATGCCTGAATCGCTCTCCACCCAGGAGAGCTCTGCGGTCTGGCCACACGTAAACAGCCGAGTGGCTCACGAGGCAGAGGGGAGTGTAGAGTTTCAGTGGGAAAGAGAACAAAAAAAAGAAAAGATGAAGAGTATAAAATAAGGGGAGTTGAAATCACAGCTGGTCTCCTGGATGGATATTGCGTACACCAAGACAAATCCTGATTCAGCTTGGAAGTAAGACACGCCTAGTGTGTGTGTGTGTGTGTGTGTGTGCGTATATATATATATATGGTGAGGGTATACATGTATATATATATATATTTACATGCACACATGCACACATATCTATATTACCTTGGAGATAAGAACAACTTGAGCTCACCATACACTAAGCTGAGTGGGAGTAAATGTATGTACAGTGGATTGAAGTGAAGGGTGTGTGTGTGTGTGTGTGTGTGTGTGTGTGTGTGTAAGGTTGGAAGGGGGTGGTAAGGGGTGGAAGCAAAAACAGATGTTATCTCTAGTCAGAGGAGGCTGTGTGCAGTGTGAGAAGAACACATGGCGTCTTGAGACTATTTAGGAGCGTAGGCGGCTTCAGTCGTCCGTAGTTGAGAAACAAAATCCTCAAACTGAATAAATGAATTACATGTGATGGATAAAGAGGCGATCACAAATGGTTATGACAGCTGCTATGCCGTGGCTGGGAATGCGTTAGGTATGAGACCAGATGCACTGCAGCAGACTGTGTGCGTGTGTGTGTGTGTGTGTATGTGTGTGTGTGTGTGTGTGTGTGTGTGTGTGTGTGCGTATGTGTGTGTGTGTGTGTGTGTGTGTGTCTGCCTGTCCGTGTGTCTGGAGATGAGCAAGATGGTGTCTGTGTAATACTCTCAGGTGCCTGAGGCCTGTCTGAGACTAACCCCCACCACACCACACCACACCACACCACATGTTCAGTGGGAGAAAACATGTGTTGTTTTAGTTGTTGTTTGTTGTTGTTCATTTTAGCCTCTTCTCCGTTTCTTTCCCCAATGCTGTCTGGAAACAATTCCCACGGCTATAGCAAGTCTCTGCCATGGCACAACATCAATACAGGAATGACTTCTGCAGCTATCATCAATGCTTGGTGACCTGAACTCAGCGAAGGAAATAGTTCCCCTACGAAAACGAATCCAGTGCTTGACAGATACAGACACAAACGTGGGCCTCAGGTTCAAGTTGAGACCACAGAGTAAGAGGACTAGCCAGATGCTAAGCAGTCAACACGTCCTCTTGGATCTCACAGAGATTGAAGTCAGTGGAAAAGCTTGATGGAAAAGCACTGGATTGGCCAAGAGTTTTTCTTAACGGCCAATCAGCGAGCTGAGGGAGGGGTTTGGGTGATGGTATGCTGCGTGTGGTTCTTTTCTGAGAAGCTCTGTGGGTAAAATCATGGAAATCTTTAGTGAGGAACAGGATATCCTGGCTGATCTCCCTGCTGGGTTCGGTGAGTGTGATTTATCAACTGTCTTCAGCGGAACATGTCTCACCTCCGGTGATCTCAGCCTTTGTGATGTCACTTGTGCGCTGATCATAGATATCTATGGTGCCGAATGCTCTGTGAGCTGATTTTACAGATAGCAAAGATCCGCTTTAACCCTCTCTGCAGATAGTGCTAGAAACTATGATGCTTCTTTAAACTGACATCCAATGTTCCAGAACTAACTAAATACATATGTTGGATGTTATAGTGAGTGTTCATAGATAGCTGTAAGAATAATTCTGTCTCTTCGTATCATGTGAGCCACTTAAATATCAAAAAAATGATTTCCATTTCAGTTTAGAAAAGTATTGCTTCATCGACTTTATACACTGCAAGTGTATAAACTTTTTTGCAATACTTTTTAGCTTCCATTACTCATTGTTTTGGAACTGTTTAGCCCTTTAAAATTGTACATGAGGCTAACAGAAACCTTAAACAGACACCTTCTGTCTACACCAGTTCTTTCTCTCTGCACACTATATGTCCTGTCTCTCCAACCCTTTAGAGAGACAGGACAGATTAGATTAGATGACACTATCTGAGATTAGGACAGATTAGACGGGATTACAGTAGATACTCCTGCTCACCTTCTGACAGAGCTCCATGTGCTTCTTCAGGCCGGACACGGTCTTCCTGGTGACCACGGAGCAGGTGGGGCACACCACCTCCCCCCGCTCAGAGATGGCATTGTGCCACTGGGCGTCTGCTGGGGGGCCTGCCGAGGGCACAGCGAGGGCAGAGCGGGGGCAGAGATGGGCAGAGAGGAGATTTTAGACAGGAGGTCATCAGTAGAATATGGATGATAGTGTTTTGTGCATTGCTATGATGAATGACCTATACATTAAGAAATGCATTTAAATAATGATATATCCACTGAAATGTCAATCTGCTGTTTCTGACTTGTTTCTGAGTTTCCAACATTTTTACTGTACATAACACAGTTATGTGGTTTGATGTGCCAAGTTAGATCTGATGTGCAAGGAGTTGAACAAGAAGTGCTGATGTGACCAGTCCAATTACATGGTGATGTATGGCACTAAAATAAAAGCTGAGGATCTGTGCATACAGATAATTGTATGGTTCCATCAGAATTCAACTAGGAACACAATATTTTCACCACTATCGCAACTTTAAGCATCGCTGCCTGACTGTCTGTCTGTCTGTTGTGGCGTACTGGGAATTAAAGACGATGTCTGTCAAATCTTGTCAGAATCAATTAAAAGTAAAGTAAAACAAAAAAGTTGAACAGAACTAGAACAAAAGTACCAGCTCAACAGCAACCCACTTGATTCAACATAATCAGTATCTACACCTCTCATGACTGATGAGAATATGGTAGCCCTTTATATTACTGTAATGTAACGTGTGAAGGCTCAACTCTCTCCCAACTTGACCATCTTGGTGTACTGAACTAAAGTTGATTTCTGTTAAAAACCTTTCAGTCAGTTGAAAAAGTAACAAAGTACAACAGTACAAAAGAACAAGCTTAACAATACTGGTGCGGAAGTTATCTCCATTTCTGATCATCACTCCACATATTAATGTGAGGGCTAAATGTAAGCAATGGCTCTCACAAGGTGGTAGACAGGTCATTTGCTCAACTTTTTGGGCCTAGTTTTCTGTCAAAGTTTTCTCAATGGATTCCTGGTCAGAACCCCTATTGAAACAGATTAAGACTTGGGGCATGTTAAATTTTGTCCAAAAATTCAAGATGGCCGCCGTATGGGCAATTCCATATCAGTTGGAACAGGTCCGACACCATGGTCCTCAGTTTTTCCTGATTTTTGGTCAAAATGTTCCTCCATGTCTCATTAGAGGAAAACCAAAATTTTAGCTTGGTATCTTGTTTAGTTTCTGAGATATGGCTCTTCAAATGTGGATAGACATGTCCTAAAAAAAGGCTGAAAATGCCTGTATTTAATGAGCACCACTTTTTTTTAAACCCCTCTCCTGTCATAAGCCTACCATATTATTTTCTAAAAATTTAAACACTGGGGCAGTACCCTGTTTAGTTGTCCAATATCACAAAGGAATTATAGTCCTTCCCACCATTGAAGACTTATTCATCGAAACAAACCCATATTTCTTTTGAAGCAATGAAAAACAAAAAACCTGTTTTTGTTCTCTTATGGTCATGAATGGATAGCACTCACATTTTTAAAACTTTACATATATATAGTCCATGAGTAAGAGAACATGTTGAAAAAAAATTGAGATGGTAAGTTTTCGTATTTCGAGGCTATGGGCCTTCAAAGATGGCCAAAATGGTGTTTTTTCTGAAAAATGCCAATTTCAATGCCTTTTTTCAAGGACAAGATGAAATGCAAATCCAACATTTCTTTTTTCCTGCAATAGTATGCCACTTTGTAGACCATGTGAATGTGGTAGATCCGACCTGTCCATTTTAATATCCCCTCAGTACATGTCTGAAGTTAGAGAAAATGAAAAATTGTCTTGGCTGAAGGAGGTGTTGGTTTGATTTTTATGAACCTCCTAGAAGGACATTATGGGGTTTAACCCCATTTTTTATGTTTGAGGGATCAGATTGCCATCCTGTAAACAGGATAACAATTTTATATCCCATTTTTACTCTTTATTGATCCCTTAGAACAGGGGTATTCAATTAAAATTCAAAGAGGTCCAGTTACTAAAATGTCCTCCCGGCAAAGGTCCGAATCTTAAATTGTCACTGAAAATAGTACCCTGAAGTTAATAAAATCAATAATGCATGTACATTTCTAGGCCTATTTAATTTATTGTTACATTTCAAGTGTTTTCAAAGTAATATGCTTGTAACATACCAAAAAGTCTTAACTTGAATGGTACTTGAATGCAAAACAATACTGTAGTTGTCTTTACTAGGCCTACATTTCAAGAAAGACAGACAACAGACACTGAATTTATTCTGAATAGAATACAAGTGCAAAATAACTTTGAGCAGCCTGAACTTAGGGCCTATTTCAAGCAGCCTAGGCCTAATGTAAAACATTCCGAATCTTTTGAATAAAATAAAAGTGGATCTTTAAGAAAAGAAAAAAAAGACCTTTGCATACTGCGTTCTAGTATCCTCTGCTAATAGTTCAGATGTTCTTGAATCTTGTTGTTGAAGCTGACAATGGGATCTGTATAGTTTCTGCAGCCGCATTAAGCACTCATTCACAGCTGCTGTCCCATCGCTAAATGCTCTCTTGTGTTGCATCAAAATCCACGCAATCTTTAACGAACACTAATTTGCCTGTACATGCATGCGTGATCACACGAGTAGACCTGTCATAGTGTGCTTTCAATTTGATAATTATTATCCTACGTCCGCCGAGGAAAGTAATGTTTTCATCGGGGTTTGCGTTTGTTTGTCTGTTTGTTAGCTCTCGGAGTGCTTTTCAAGTTTTACTTGCCCTCACTGCGGACTTCTGCGTGTACCTTTCCTCTAACGACCCGTGTTTGATCTCAGTGACGCACGCTAACGTCGCCACTGTTTCATAGCGCATATTCACAGCAGCACGAACGTATTGATCCGTCCGTCCATTCATCTTTAAAAGTTCGGTTTTCACCATCATTTTTGAGCAAGCCATTTTCTCTCATCTCCTCTCTCTCCCGCTAGGCCTATTCTCTGTTGCTGAAAGGTAAACAATCGAGTTGATTGGCTTGGCTACGGACGATGCTCTTTGATAATATTAGGCCGACAATTTCAACGGGTCCGGACAGCACCGTCACTGGGTCCGGACCCGGACCGCGGTCCGCCATTTGGTGATGCCTGCCTTAGAATATGTCCAAAAGTTGTCAAAAATGAAAAAGGCGACTAAATTGAGGGGCTTAAAATGGCCAAGTGGATCAAGTTACACAAGGCTAAAAATGTAATATAAGACAGATGAGATACTGAGGGAGAACACTGTGAAATGTATAACCCCTGTTACGATGGCCTTTGAACCCACTGTGTTAACTGAGGGGGCTAAAAACCACCAACCACCGATCCGGTGGTCTCCAACTTTTTCATATCTCTTGATAGAACATTTATACTTAAGAGACTTAAAACTCATATATGCGTTTTTTTGAGACCATCCATGACTTCCTGTGATAACTGGAAGTTGGTTTAAAACAGAAAGTAAACTTTAAAAAGGCTGTATCTCTGGGGAAGAAAAACAAAAAGCTGTTGGGGCCAAAGTGTTGAGGCCAAAATCATGGTTTGAGAGATTGTGTAGGAGTATGTTTCAGACCATTTGGAGTTGAGTGGTACCCACTTTGTATGACATAAAAATAAATCGCCCTTAGGGTTTAACTTAACCAAAAAGTGTAGGCCTCAACAGCTTTTTTGTTTTTTGTTTTTCCCAGAGATACAGCCTTTTTAAAGTGTACTTCCTGTTTTAAACCAACTTCCGGTTATCACAGGAAGTCATGGATGGTCTCAAAAAGCCGCTTTGAAGAGATGAACAACATGTATGAGTTTCAAGTCTCAAATTTTCTATCAAGAGATATGAAAAAGTTGGAGACCACCGGATCGGTGGTTGGTGGTTTTTAGCCCCCTCAGTTAACACAGTGGGTTCAAAGGCCATCGTAACAGGGGTTATACATTTCACAGTGTTCTCCCTCAGTATCTCATCTGTCTTATATTACATTTTTAGCCTTGTGTAACTTGATCCACTTGGCCATTTTAAGCCCCTCAATTTAGTCGCCTTTTTCATTTTTGACAACTTTTGGACATATTCTAAGGTATCAATAAAGAGTAAAAATGGGATATAAAATTGTTATCCTGTTTACAGGATGGCAATCTGATCCCTCAAACATAAAAAAATGGGGTTAAACCCCATAATGTCCTTCTAGGAGGATCATAAAAATCAAACCAACACCTCCTTCAGCCAAGACAATTGTTCATTTTCTCTAACTTCAGACATGTACTGAGGGGATATTAAAATGGACAGGTCGGATCTACCACATTCACATGGTCTACAAAGTGGCATACTATTGCAGGAAAAAAGAAATGTTGGATTTGCATTTCATCTTGTCCTTGAAAAAAGGCAATGAAATTGGCATTTTTCGGAAAAAAACACCATTTTGGCCATCTTTGAAGGCCCATAGCCTCGAAATACGAAAACTTACCATCTCAATTTTTGTTCTCTTACTCATGGACTATATATATGTAACGTTTTAAAAATGTGAGTGCTATCCATTCATGACCATAAGAGAACAAAAACAGGTTTTTTGTTTTTCATTGCTTTAAAAGAAATATGGGTTTGTTTCGATGAATAAGTCTTCAATGGTGGGAAGGACTATAATTCCTTTGTGATATTGGACAACTAAACAGGGTACTGTCCCAGTGTTCAAATTTTTAGAAAATAATATGGTAGGCTTAAGACAGGAGAGGGGTTTAAAAAAAAGTGGTGCTCATTAAATACAGGCATTTTCAGCCTTTTTTTAGGACACGTCTATCCACATTTGAAGAGCCATATCTCAGAAACTAAACAAGATACCAAGCTAAAATTTTGGTTTTCCTCTAATGAGACATGGAGGAACATTTTGACCAAAAATCAGGAAAAACTGAGGACCATGGTGTCGGACCTGTTCCAATTGATATGGAATTGCCCATACGGCGGCCATCTTGAATTTTTGGACAAAATTTAACATGCCCCAAGTCTTAATCTGTTTCAATAGGGGTTCTGACCAGGAATCCATTGAGAAAACTTTGACAGAAAACTAGGCCCAAAAAGTTGAGCAAATGACCTGTCTGTACAGTCATTTTAGAACAGAGAAGGGGTGTTGCTAGGCACAATGCAAAGTAGAACACTTCACAACCACATCAAACGCCACTAAGCCAATCACAATCAACAATCAGCGGACCATGTGTGGTTTGCATGTGTCTCCTAACTCTTGGTCCTCTGGGCTGCTCTGGGGTGCGTTTCTAGAAAAGTTAGCAACAGCGTTGTTTAACCACCGTGGTGCGACGCAACTTGCTATCAAACAACGACAGTGTTACACCTGTTTCCAGAAAGCATCGTACCTGTGTCGCAATTCGCTACCTCCGTTGTTCGAACACCGTTGTTCCAACAACGTTGTTGAGGACCCAGCGGCACATTTCATTGGTGGAAAAGGTGTCAACGTATAATATCCCACCCACTAGAAATGCTCCGTCACTGGATGCCTATCACTTGTCTTTTATAGATTCTCCTTTCCTTCCTCGATCCTCGTCCTCACTGAATGATAGGGCGGCAACAATGGGATAGAGGACCGAGGATCGAGGAGGGATGTTGAGAGGCACCCACTATGTGTCGACGAGTCTAATTTAAACCCAAAGTGATTCATGCTGGCATTATCATTGCTATCAGAAAAAAACGTAAACCTATGCAAGCACATGAAACAGTTTGCTTAAGCTGTCCAATATATGTACTTATTTGTGTGAAATATCTAAAAAATATCTGTACAAAATATATATGGCCTAGACTAATTACAAATTATCACAATACTAAATCGGTGTCTGGTGGTTCAGCTGTTGCATGTCAATACATTGCGCACGCGGCACAAGTTCGCATCTTACCTCTCCATGTCACTTTTGAGTAAGAGCAGGCATACCACACACACAACAATAGGTCAGACCCTAAATATATTTAATTGCTTTACATCGAGTGGCCAGGAACACGACATCAGTTTAATAGTTCCACGACATTACTTATTAGGGTTATTTCCACGTTTCACTAGTCAGAAACAAAAGCATGTGTGATGCAAACGGGAAAAGAACCTACGATGTTGTGATGATAAGCCACCTGCCTTAACCACTACACTAATGAACGGTGTGCTTTACCCGAGGGTTTGTCAATATCATAACAGTAGCCTACCAAAACGCAAACCAACACGCAAATGAACGCAAGGTAACACACGTAGCAAGAATGAGCCCAACGGTATTTTACTTTATATTAGCCTACAGTATAGCGCAATCATTGAGTCACGAGAAAACGGAAGGTTACTTAACGTAACTGTGGTTCTCTGAGAATATGAGTGAGGTATCTCACTATGGGAAGCGCCTTCAGGCGTGACCAACCACGGAAGCACCTATTGCACCACGTCTGTCTAAAGACAGACCAATTGCAGCCCAGGGGAGGAGCCCATACGTCACCCCTTTATATTCGGCTGCGCAACCCTCTGTGCTCATTCTCAGGCATGCTTTCTCCCGTGCACAGATGCAAAACGGGCGTATTGGTGAGATACCTCACTCATATTCTCAGAGAACCACAGTTACGTTAAGTAACCTTCCGTTCTCTTTCGAACATTCGTTCGGTATCTCACTATGGGAGGATATAGCCAACTCCCGTATTGCATGCCTTCCGAAGCAAAAAGTTCAATATGACGAACTTAGAGGGTTCATTTTACTCGTCCGAAGTTCCCACACCAAGCACTGTATGCGCCAAGGACGGTGCTGTCACATCCAGTCTATAATAACGAATAAACGTGTCGGGGGTTGTCCAACAGCCCGCTGCACATACGTCTTGAACAGAAATCCCTCGGAAAAATGCCCAAGAAGTGCCCATTCCCCGAGTAGAATGCGCTCTGAGGCGCTCGGGGGGCTGAACTCCGCTGGCTGCATACGCCGACCTGATAGCGTTAACCAGCCAGTGTGAAAACCGTTGCGTTGAGATGGGCTTTCCTGTGTGAGGAGGAGCCCACGACACGAAAAGCTGGTCGCTTTTCCTCATACCCCTCGTCCTGTCTACGTACGTCTTTAGTGCACGGACAGGGCACAAGCAATGCAGCCTCCGCTCCTCTGATGAGGAGAAAGGAGGAGGGTGAAAGGCCCGTAGCTCTATGGCCTTGCCGACATATGACGACATGATAACTTTCGGAATGAAAGCGGGGTTCGGTTTCAACGTTACCGCTGTCAGACTTTCGTTAAACTTCATGCACGTCGGGTGAATCGAAAGTGCCTGTAGTTCGCTCACTCTCTTTGCTGAGACCAAAGCCAGAAGCAAAGTCGTCTTCAGCGTGAGATGTTTCATCTCAATGCTCTCCAAAGGTTCGAAAGGGGCTTTCGAGAGAGCTTTCAGGACCATGGGCAGGTCCCAAGAAGGCATAGTAGGTCTGGGTGGCGGGCGTAACCGGCGCACACCTTTCATGAATTGCTTAATCAATGGGTGGCAACCTACCGAGAGTGTGCCAAACCCGACATGACAAGCAGATATAGCTGCCAAGTAAACTTTAATAGTGGAGAAGGCTTTGCCCTTGTCTAGCAGATCTTGCAGAAAACACAATACATCGGTAACGGAGCACTGGAAAGAGATGACTTCTCTGTTCTCACACCATTTCTCAAATACACGCCATTTACAGTCGTAAAGTGTGCGCGTTGATGGGGCTCTGGCACTCTGAATAGTGGCAATGACCTCGGGAGGGAGACCTGCAGCATTCAGGTTTAACCGCTGACGGGCCAGACCCAGAGTGCCAGACGGTCTGGTCTGGGATGTAGAATTTGCCCTCGCGCCTGAGACAGTAAGTCTCTGCGGAGAGGGAGAGGCCAGGGTGTCCCGGCTAACATCTGGCTGATCTCCGCTAACCACAGCCTCCCGGGCCAATTCGGGGCTACTAACAGCAGAGATAGCCCGTGCTCTCTTACTCTGGCGAGTGTTGGAGATATTAGGCTGAGTGGTGGGAATGCGTAAAGAAGCGCATTCGGCCATGGCTGTGTCAGCGCATCCACACCCAGCGGTGCATCTGCGTCTTTGAGAGAAAAGAACAGTGGGCATTGAGCGTTTTCGTGCGAGGCGAAGAGATCTACGGCAGCTTTGCCGTATTTCTCCCAGATCTGACTGACAACTTGCGGGTGTAGTTTCCATTCTCCGTAGAGGGGGTTCCCCCTGGAGAGAAGGTCCGCCCCGGTGTTCATGATTCCTGGAACGTGCGTCGCTCTTAGCGAGCTGATCCGGGTGCTGCCCCAAAGAATCAGTCTGCGCGCCAGGCTGTGAAGTTGAAGGGAGCGTGTCCCTCCCTGGCGATTGATATAAGCCACTACAGTTGTATTGTCTGTTCTGATTAGGACGTGACAACCGTGTATGCGTGGGAGAAAATGTTCCAACGCTAGGAACACTGCCAGAAGTTCGAGAAAATTTATGTGTTTCTCTCGAAGCCATACTGGCCATGTCCCGTTGGCAGATCTGCCCTCGTGGACTGCCCCCCATCCCGTGAGGGACGCATCCGTCGTGATTACCTTTCTCTCGTACACAACTCCCAGGGGAGAGCCTGAACGGAGCGTTTGTGGGTTTTTCCACCAGTTGAGTGCTGTGAGGCACACCGGTGATATTTTCACTATGCGTCTGAGGTGTCTCCGGGGGCATAATCGCAGGGAGGCCACCCACCTCTGAAAGTCCCTCATTCTCAGTAGTGCGAACGGGATCACTGACGTTGATGAGGCCATCAGCCCCAGTAAACGGAGGCATGTCCTGAAGGAAACCGTCTTGTTCCTGCGAAACAGGCAGAGGCATTGGTGAAACGCTTTGATTCGCTCTTCGGACAGCGTTGCACGGAATGAAACAGAATTGATCTGGATGCCCAGATATTCTATTGTCTGAGAGGGAGTCAGATGACTCTTTGTGTAATTGATGTTGAAACCCAAGCTCGATAGATGGGCTATGAGTGTTGCAGTATGACGTTCCGCCTGATCGCGCGTCGCAGCGCACAGGAGGTAATCGTCCAGAAAAGCAGATATTCTGATTCCCGACTGTCTGAGGGGAGTCAGTGCTGCCTCTATAACTTTGGTAAAAGTCCTGGGGGCTAGACTTAGCCCGTAGGGGACTGAAAGGAATTCGTAAACCCTTCCCTGAAAAGCGAATCTCAGGTATTTTCTGTGTGGGTTGAACACGCCAATATGTAGATATGCGTCGCGAAGATCGCATGTAGTGAACCAGTCCCCTGGACGTATTGAACGAAACAGAGTGTTGTACGTGAGCATTCTGAACGTGAATTTTCTGAAGTGTTTGTTCAGAACTCTTAAGTCTAGAATAGGACGTAGTCCCCCACCCTTCTTTGGTACAAGAAAGTATCGGGAGAAAAACCCTTCCTGACTCTCTTGTAGTGGAACCTTTCTGATCGCCCCTTTGCTCAATAAGGAGTTTATTTCTGACTCCAGAACGTGAGCGGCTTCTCCAGTTGCAGCTGACGCTATTACCCCGTTGAACTTGGGGGGTCTCATAGCGAAAGACAGCCTCAGGCCCCTTTGTATTGTCGAGAAAACCCACGGGTTTACACCGCACGCTTGCCAGCTCGCTGCTCTCGCAGTGAGTGATTCTGACATGTTCGTTATTGACGGCGCTCGAGTACACTCTTGTGGACTGAGGGGAGAATGACTGTCCCCAGTTCGAGCTGATATATTTTTTATTTTTATTTTTATTTTCTCTGCTGAATAAAGCTGCGCCCTTGGCATTATGCCTGGATGCGTCAGCGTGAACTTTATTTGTGAGTGTGTGTGGGGACACCATGTTTGTGAACCGTGGGCTGGGGGGGAAACAATGCCCGTGCCACGGTGAACAGAGGGGACGAACGTCACCTGCCGTCTCGTTCTCTTCGGAGAGGGAGGGTGGCAAGGTGAATGCCCGGGGGGAGAGCATTTCAGGTAGCCCGTGGTGCTGACTGCCTCCCCCGATAGGAAACACATGTCCTAATTCTCTCGCCTCTTTTTGTTGCCCGGAGGGTAAGAGGCGCGGTGCTTTGCAGCGGTGGCGGCAAACGAAGGTCTATTTCCCTGCCGGTAGTTAGAGGCTCTCGGCTGCTGTCCAGGAGGCGGGTTTTCCGCCTGCCTGCGGGGTTCCGCCTGCTGGGGTCTCGGTGTACGAAAAGCCGGTCGGTACTGATAGCCCTGATAGCCCTGTGACTGGGCCGGGGCTCTCTGTTGAGCAGCTGCGAACGGAGGTCGCGTCGCTGGTTTCCTGGGCAGGCACACATCGAAAGCTTCGCCCTCTTTCTTCTGTGTGTCGCATCTCTTCCGCATGTTCTCAATAGTCGGCCCGAAGAGTTCCTTCGTGTCGACGGGAGCGTCGAGATAGGAGACCTTCTCTCTGTCGCTTAGGCTAGACAGGTTTAGCCACAGGGAACGCTCGCCTGCGACCGCGAGACCCATCGCGCGCCCGCAGCTCTGGACTGCGCCTCGTGAGGCGCTGAGCGACTGATCTGCTATAATGCAAATCTCTTCCCAGATCGCCGGGTTCGCTGCGCCGGCGTCTAGCTGTCTACCCATCTCCTCCAACAGCTCTGCTTGATAGGCAGTGAGGAGGGAGGTAGTGTTCAGAGCCCTCACGGCCAAGCCACAGGACTTATAAATCTTCTGGTACATGGAGGAGGTGAAGCGCTCCATTTTACCAGGAAGCGTGAGCCCAGATGTTGTAAGCGTAGCTTTTGGATTTAGGTGGCGCGCCACAGAGGGCTCGATCACGGGCGGGCTGGAGAGCCCTAGCTCTTCCATGCCACTAACATCCAACATGGCAAAACCCTTGACGGGTACGCGGTGAGAAAAAGGTTTATCCCAGTAGCGTGCCATTTCCTTCATGCACGCGGGCAAAGCTGGCAGCAGGTGTTTGGCAGGGGGGAGGCGCGAGGGGAGCCTCTTGCCGTCGTACAGATCCCTCTCAGCTCCAGGAGCTCCAGGGGAAACTGGCCATTCCACTCCTAGCTTAGCCGCGGCTCGTTTACAGACTTCTACGAAGGCGAAATCAGTCGAAGCCTGGGGTTCGCCGCCCTGAGAGCTAGGCGGACGGGACGGTTCTGTGCGGAGGAAAGTTCCCTCCTCATCGTCCTCTTGGTCATCACGGAGGATGTTGGAAATCATGTCCTCATCCTCCTCTTCCTCAATGTCGGCCGCAGCCGCGCCGCAATCACCCAGCAGGTCCTCTTCCAACGCCAGAGCTGGCTGCGCGCTGGAAGATTCCAAGTCCATAAACTCGCCCCAGTCTCGAATTGAAGGCGGTAGGACCGTCTTAACGACGTTTTCTCCTGCCTGGGAGTGGGCATTAAGAGGGGGGTCGCCTCTTGAGGTCGCTGCAACGCGGAGGCGACGTTCCAAAATTTTGGCCGACATGCCGCGGCAATGGTCGCAGCTGTCCGGATCCGCCAATGATGCCTGGGCATGTTTAATGCCCATGCACACGATGCACATAGCATGCGGGTCTTTCCCGGAAATCATGGCTCCACAGGCAGCGAGACAAGGACGCGATGAAGCGTCCTTCGCCTGGTCGGCCAGTCCACTGGTGGATGTGGCCATATCGAGCAATGATATATTTTATTTAAGTATGTTGTCTTTTGCTCGCCTTAACGCGTTAGCAAGAAGAAAGGTGCTAATGAAAGCGCTCAGCCAATAAGCAAACCTACGCCCGGGGATAGAGCCTTGACGGTCTATCGGTGGACAGTTAAGCAGGATGCCAAGCTGAGGAAGGTAGTGGTCTTCACGGGGAAGAAAGCGAGAATGAGCACAGAGGGTTGCGCAGCCGAATATAAAGGGGTGACGTATGGGCTCCTCCCCTGGGCTGCAATTGGTCTGTCTTTAGACAGACGTGGTGCAATAGGTGCTTCCGTGGTTGGTCACGCCTGAAGGCGCTTCCCATAGTGAGATACCGAACGAATGTTCGAAAGAGAACAACAACTTAGTGATTTTTGGTTGGGCGCTTGTGATTTTTGGTCAGGCGATCTTGCACTGACGACATCACCAACTGGAACTCCCAAGGTACGACACAGGTGCGACTGCCCAGGGGCAGTAGTTCAAACGACCAAACTTTGCGTCCTTGTTTGCGATTGAGAGTTTGAACTACCTTTTCTAGAAACACCAAATTCAAGAACGACGGAGCGAACTCCCAAGATTGCGACGCAAGTTAGCAAACGACGCTTTCTAGAAACGCACCCCAGGGGTGCTGCTGAGCGGCTGTGTGGGCCCACCCACCTGAGGCTGGAGGCTGAGAGCTCTCTCTCCTGGATGAGGCCGGGGCTTGGAGCTTCCTTGGGGGCTCCTCGTTGAACAGGCCTCCCTCTGGCCTCTTCGCCCGCCCAGCTTTCAGCTTCTCCTCCGCTTTATTCATCCCTGCACAGGTGTGAATACATGTGATCAGACAAGTCAACACACACACACACACTGTCTGTCCCCTACTTTTGTGTATGTGCAGTAAATGAGTGTGTGCATAATGTGTGTTTGTTTTTGTGTGTATGTGTGCTTCTGTGTGTGTGGGGGAGTTTGTTTATACACATGCATGTATGCACACTGATACGGCCCCCCATGAACGGAAATTCCACAAAACTTGGTATGCAAGCATTCAGACGGTGTCATAATGATCCTACACTTCACATCATCACACATCATGTAGTTTTGAACCTGTCAGCCCAAAATAGCTGTGATTACCATGCTTCGATTTTGCCTTTTCATTTTTAACTAGGTGGCGCTTTACCTCAAATGATTGGATATGGGATATGTAGACTTGGCGTCATAAGCGGCGATCATCTTTAATGGATACATAAGTACACAAAGACACACAAACACACACACGCACACACACACACACACACACACACACACACACACACACAGACACACACACACGCACACACACACACACAGTGAAAGGCAAACACACTGTTGTTCAGCGTGAGTCACCATGGTCTCTTTGCTGTGGCAGGAAATTAAACACCTCTGTAATCACCCTTTTACCAGGAGGAGCGATTACCACACCAGGGGAAAAGAGCCCAATCAAAACCAGATGGCACGAGGGCGCTTTGAAGTTGCCATCTGATAACACCCACCCACCCACCTCAGCTTCATATTCCCCGACTCATTTGAAAAGCTGGATCAACCCTGACACAAACAGAGGACTTGCAAGAAGAGCGAGGGGGTGATCTCCAGTGTTCTGTGTGGTTGTTGCTAAGTGATGATGAGCTTTTGATGTGCAGCCATGAGTGGCCTTGTTGTTCCTTTGGTCATCATACCCTGTTTAGAATCGAAGAGCTTTGTTTGATTCTTCAGCGTGTCTAAAATATTACTGGGCCATGAGCTGACATTAATGAGTGTTGTTTTCAAACAAACTTCCACTCCAAAATTCAACACTCAGCTCTCTGATCCCGGGCGTGACGTCAGCAGTGTTATGCACTCCACTGCTATTACCCAGCAGACAATAGAAAATAGGCTGCTTCTGTCATCACTACATTTGATCATTCCCTAACGGCACTGTAAAAAAAGGATTAACAAGCACAACATAACCCAGTGAATTCATCTCATGAATTCCTTTTCTCAACTCATGACAGTGAAATAACTTCATCAAGTTGACACTTCACTTTCGCATAACAGAACATGGCAAACACGATGACTTGAGTGGGCTATGTTTAGCGTGCTAATCTTTTTCAGAGTGTGCTGTATTACCAAGGGGGATACACACAGACCCCACAGTACCTCAGGGGTTCAAACACGGTCTTAAACAGCGAACAGTGACTGTAAAAAAGATGCTGATTCACACACACTGAGCCAGCCAGCCTACAGGATGTTACTGAGTGGAACAACATGCTGAGAGGCCATCCTGTCAGGGCTCCAGTGTTTTACTGTGGGGCTGTCTTCCTACTTATGGAGCCCGTAAACTCCACACAGCTCCATTTTAACAATCAATATCTTCACGTCACCTCACAGGTAATGTGGATAATGGTAGACACAGTGAGTTTATAAGACACCTTGTTGACAGGAATATCCTTATTTGAGATCAGTTAATGTAAGGTGGTACTGTAATGTAAACATAGTGCATATAGATGCACCAGATGAACAAGTGTGCTAAATGAATGTAACATGTATCATGTAAATATAATGTATTTCTGCGGTGGTATAAAATGTGAATGTATAGGTATGTCAATGTAATGTAAACATGTCTCATGTATAGGTGCAATGGTGTTGGGGGGTTACCTTTGAGTCCAAACGTGCCGGAGATGGAGGGCTGCTCTCCAGTGAACTTCTTTGGAGTTTTCTGCTTCCTTCCTGGCTCATTAAGGACACAGAGATACAGGAGGGATCAAACACTTCAACAGGCCTCACCATGCCATGCTAATAAGCTGCTATCTATCACACAACCCCTACACTATAAAAAAAGAGATTATCAAACTCAACCACCACATAACAAAGTCACTTCATCTAGTTGCTTTGATTGAGTTACATACTGTATATGCATAGTGTCACATGAACTTGACACTACACGCCCACATAACTTAAAGCCAATACATGACTTGCTGGGTAATACTCAGTTGAGAAGGCAATTCTTTTTATTCTTTTTCTTTTTCAAATAGAAACGCTTCAATATATAGGGGCGTTTTCACTTTGTTCCGAATCACGTGCTGAATAGCTACATTGTTTGCCATTGGCCCTGAGCTGGTTTTGTGTTCACATGGCAACAGTTAGAGCAGAACAAATGATATAAACAACTTCACGTGATATTAATTTTTCTCCACAAACAAACCAACGCACAATTAAATTGTTCTCTGATTAGTCACATCTGACAGCTGAAGACACTATCCCGAAGTTACTCAACACTTTAAACACAGATGCCTTTTTCTGTATGGTCTCCAACATCGAGGATATCTCCTCATCGGCCCAAATATGAATTAAACATTTAACTTCTTCAAACTCCGAGTCAGGTTTTTGGTGAGCATCAAACAGCCCAGTTTAGCACATTAGTAAATCAAGTTAGCACACTATCCCAAACCAATAGTTATCAGCAAACTGGTCTACCCCATTTTTGCAGTTTTTATTCAGAATGCATTCAATCTCACTGATGAGCTTTATTTGGGCATACAAAAGGACTTGACCAATAAAATATCATGCCGGTTTTGGACAAAATGTGTAGGCTACAGTTTATACAAAAATGTAAGCATAAGCACATAATGAACAACTCTAGAGTTCGACTGGAAGCGAGCCAAGACCACTTCCTCCAGGCGGTCTCAGTCCGTTTATTTTGTTCTGAAACAAAGTGCCATTGGTGATTTCATAGACGGACCCGATCTTTGGGGGGAAACGCTCCACGTTCCGATTCAACTACTCTAAATGAACCAGGTGTGAAAATGCCTTGACGTGAAACACAAGAAAATATCTCTTTAACACACTCACTTACTCTCAACCACACACACACACAAACACACACACACACACACACACACACACACACACACACACACACACACACACACACACACAGTCTCTCTCTCACATTCTCTCTCTCTCTTTCTCTCACTCTCTCACTCTCTCACACACACACACACACACACACACACACACTTTCTCTCAATTCCTCTCTTTCTCAAGCACACACACCAAAAGTCAGAACATTTTTTAAAAGTCCTGATTCGTTGGCATGAGTCAGTCAATCTAAACCGCATAACTTGAAACCTCAAACATACTGCATACCAGGTCAAAAGTTTAATCACTGTTCAAAAGTAAAAAAAAATGCTCCAGCTAGATTTACAGCCACTCTCAGTAACAAAGGGTTATAATAGCACTGGAAGTAATCATAGATCAAAAACACAAACAACACGAAGGGGCCTTGGGTTGGCAAGTGGGAAAAAATAATTAGCAACTGAAGCACTGGCTCTTTACTTGCACAAATGCACTAGCCAGAGGTGAAGTGACACAGAAAGTGGCAACACAAACAAGAGCGCTTTAGGATAAAAACAACAACAAATCGGGTTATCTTTAGAGCACCACATGCAGAAGCAGTAAACATACTAGAAGTAGGATACTGTCCTTCTGGGTGCAAACAAACTACTCCTTAACATAATATAACATAACATAACATACAGTACAGTAACATGGTTATGAAAAGCGTTTGCAGTCCTTTCACACTACAATTGTTTTCCTATGGTGTTTGTGTGTGCTTAAAGTGAATGTGTGTGTGCGTAGGTGTGTGTGATATGTGTCTATATATATATATATACACATATGAGTGTGAGATAGAGAAATGTGCATGTGATGTGTGTGTCTGTGTGAGAGAGAGACAGAAGTGTGTACGTGATGTGTGTGTGTGAAATGTGTATTGTAAGTATGTGTGTGTGTGTGTGTGTGTCTGTGTGTCTGTGTGTGCCGAAAGTGACACCCTGCACAGAGAGCAGCAGCAGTGGTCTGTGTGTGTGTGTGTGTGTGTTTGTGTGTGTGAGAGAGAGCGTGGCCAGACTGAAGCTCAGTTTGTGTCTCAGAGCTGGGACTTGGCTAGTGCCAGTAGACACCATACCATGGTGGTGGCGCAGACATTTCACCTCTGTGTCCTACCTAACTCAGACACACGGAAACACACGCACACTGACACACACACACATACACACACACACAAGCACATACAAACTCACACGTATGCTCACATCTCTTGCTCTCTTCCTCACACACGCACTCTCATGCACATACTACATCACTTTATTACACACAAACAACAATTTTTACTAATCTGTACACACACACACGCACACACACGCACACACACACACACACACCCCTGTGTCCTGCTGCAGCTCACACAGCGGGGCCCACCGCTGACTAATGATGAGAGGTGCGTTTACCCAAACACACGCCAGAAATAGCAACACATTCACAGCCAGAACAGCACGCAGACACACACACACACACACACACACACACACACACACACAGACACACACAGACACACGCGCCCACACACACACATACACACCCACACACATACACATACGCCCACACAAACACACACACGCACACACAATGCTAACCACATGGCCCTGAAAGGCACAATGCCACCAGCCAACCTCAAACAGCCACAAACAGGAAGCAAAAGTAAATGCATGCGAGTCAGAGGATCCTTTGCACTGCCAGTACAATGATGGCAAATGGTACGATCCCAAATCACAAAAAGTCAGGACGCAGTATAAAATGCAAATAATGGTTAAGTCTACACTAACAATCATGAGTTGAGTATCAAACTGGGTTCCATCTCAACTTTTTTTAAAATGTGTTGCTGGTATCAAATTCAAAAATGAACATAATATTTTCCATGAAATAGTAAATTATGTCATTTTCAACATTTTATATGTTGTCTGCAGCTAAGTATGAGTTTACGTCATTTGCAGATGATCACATTCTGTATGTATTTGCATTTTACACAACGTCCCAACTTTTTCTAAAATTGGGCTTCTAAATGGCCTGCATTTCCACTGCTCTTTTTCCACTCCCCCAACTTGCGCACTCCGAGTGAGATGACAGATAGCAGGCCTCAGCAGCGCTTTACAGCCCTCTAGGCACACGTCTTTATGTCCAACACAGCTCTCGATTGGCTCTGCTACTACCTACAGCTATTACTGCAGCATTACTACTACCATTACTAAGACCTATTACCATTTATTCATGGCATTAGTGACACATGCTAATGGATATTGATACTGATTTTTTAAGTTCGCATTATAATTGATCTGAATCACAAACTGTCTGAGAAGTTATACACTGTTATAGCCACTGATCCACTTTCATCTACCACTAGACATGCAATTATCAAAGTGAGAACATAATTTATCACTTCGTAGATGTATATCATACATATGCATTGTATAGAGTTTGCATGGCCTTTATGAGGTCTGAGAACATATCATAGGATGTGTTAGTCTGTGTGTGTAAAGGTGTGGCAGGGTCAGTCAGCAACGGTACACAGAGGTGAAAGCTTCAGAAAGCTGAACTCCTTTCACATAGCTGTTCCAGACCCACGACACAGAAAGAAGCTACAGTTTTCCACTTCTGGTGGTACGACAGGGTTGTGGGTGTGTGTGTGTGTGTATATGTGTGTGTGTGTATTTGTGTGTTTAAAGGTGAGGGGACTCTTACTGTGCCTGGTCCTCTCGGGGTCCTCCTCTGGACAGGACGGGGGCAAGCTGCCCCCCTCACTCTCGCTCCCCCCGGGGGTCCTCGGTGAGGTGTCCGACGAAGACGCCTGGTCTTGCTCCTGCTGCGGCGGCATGTGTGTGTGCGTCTGCATGTGTGTGTGACTGTGTGTGTGCGGCTGCTGATGCGAGTGCTGCTGCTGCTGCTGATGATGATGTGGTTGCGGATGCTGTTGCTGCTGTTTCCTGTCGGGCTTCTGCGAGGCGGTGGAGGTGGAGGTGGAGGTGGAGGTGGCGGTGGTGGTGCACTCTCCGTTCTGGGACGGCTGCGATGGCTCCTGAGTCTTCTTCACCTTGATGAACATGGGGGACGGAAGGCCACTGTCCATGGGCCTGACGGAGGGACAGAGGGTGGGAGGTGGAGAGAGAGAGAGACACACACAGAGAGAGAGAGAGAGAGAGAGAGAGAGAGAGACAGTTTCACTTCTGAGAACTGCAAACCGACAATCAATCACTCACACACACACACACACACACACGCACATACACATATAGACAAACACTGTCCACTTTGTTTGTTACAGTATATCTGTTAGATACACATACACACATACACCTTTACAAAGCTGTGTGAACACATATACTTTACAAAAGCACAACACATACTGAAACCAGCACATGCATTTCACACCCTAAAAAAACCCACAAGTTGAGAAACTCACTCACATAGTAACAACTCCACAAACACACACACACACACACACACACACACACACACACACACACACACACACACACACACACACACACACACACACACACACACACACACAAACACAAACACACAGGCATGCTGAAATCTCCACACCCTGAAATGACACACTGCACTGCAGAACATTGTACGTACTGTATATGCCACAATGTATATGTCATACTCAAGCACACAAGCACACACACACACACACACACACACACACACACACACACACACACCACACACACACACACTCTCACACACACTCTCACACACACAGTCTACATTTCAACCTAAGAAACTGTGCGTCACACACACACACACACAAATTCACAGTGAACTTCACACACTAAACACTCACTTCACACATTGGCAGAAAAAAAAGAAGAATAATAAAAGTCTGCGCTCAGAAGTGCCATAATTTATGCACTGAGCGCTTCCCATTTTCCCTGCAATTTGATGGCGTCTGCGTGAGCACAGCCACAGCCTGCCTGCCTGCCTGCCTTCCCGTCCGCCTTTGAAGGCATCTGGCTCTGGCGTCCCAAAGCTGGAGGGATTAACTGTGACAGACTACTTTAAATGCACGGGGCCATGACAATTTCCCTGTTCCGAACGGTGATGAAAATGAATTCACAACACACACATTCTTAGTGGAGCAGAGAGAATTAGGAGTCAACCCTTTTCAATAGAGAGAGAAAGAGAGTCAGGGAGATTGGGGGGGGGGGGGTATAGAGAGATACAGAGAGGGGTATAGGGAGAGACAGAAAAAGAGACAGGGAGAGAGACAGAGTGGGGGGGTAGATGTGTGTGTGTGTGTGTGTGTGTGTGTGTGTGTGTGTGTGTGTGTGTCTGTGTGTGTGTGTGTGTGTGTGTGTGTGTGTGTGTGTGTGTGTGTGTACCGTGCATGATGAGGCAGTGAGTAATGACTAGTGCTTCCCAGTCTGCAAAAGTGGCCTTGTCTGGCAGCAGTGCATGATGGCGGAGATGAGTTGAACGGTGGCGTCCGCTGGTTACTGTGGCAGCTGTTGTCAGGAAACCACTTTGCAAAAGGGGAACTGTCACGTCTGGCATTTGCATGTGTACAAGGATGGTGTTTGTTTGTTTTCCCTCCATCTCTCCTTTCCCCAGGCCTCACCTTTTCTTGGCGTTCCCTTTCGCCGGCCCCTTCTGCACCTGCCCTTTGGATTCGGTCTTGGTTTCCATGGTGACCCTCTCCGGGTGGTTCCACAGCTTGTGCTTCTGCAGGCGCACCTTGGTAGCGAACACAGCCTCACAGTAAGGGCATGCGTGCCTCAGTCTCTCGGCCACGGTCGCCTGACACAGAGGAAGACACTGAGACTCGGGCTTACTCCTTACTCTCCTCTCCAGGCTCTCAGTCCTGCTCATTACTACATGCACATTCATTAACCTTGCCTCTGAAGCACCTTGCCACTGTTTATACATGTACTGCATAGATATATGACTCGACTTGGACTTGATAACACTTACATACAGAGGAGCACGTCATTGGACTACTGCCACTTACAGTCAAAAAGTCAAATCAGCAATAAAACCCACTGGGTACAACACTGCATTGAAGTGGACATTGATGCGTTGTTTATTTGATGCACATTATAGTGTGTAAAAACACAGACATGACCTCTCCTTTGCTGCACTGGCTATCAGGTGTGCGCTGCTATACAGTGTGCTACGGTGTGCTCCTTCATCTACCTGCCCAACACAGCGTTTTGTCCCAGCTCACGACCTGCACGTATCAGACCCATCTGTCACTAGCACTAAGTCACTCACAGGCAGAGAATGGCCTCCAAGCAGAGCAGTGGGCCGGCTTAGTGCAGCAGCCGCTACGCTACGCTACGCTGTGTTTGTCCTGTCAGTGGCGCCTGACGTAACGCTACTCTGATGTGCTCTGAGGTAAAGATGACAAAGGCGGCCGGCGGCGGCGGAACAGCATGTCTGTGCTGGCGTAGCGCCGTGTCAACGCCGCGCACTTTACTGCCACTTCAAAGAGCCCTCCTGCTCTGCTGTGTCTGTGTCTGACAACTGCACACACCAGCGCTTGTGTGTGTGTGTGTGTGTGTGTGTGTGTGGGGGGGGGGGGGTGGTGGCACTCGGGCCTCAAGGCTTAAGCAGGACATGTGGTGTAAATCTGGACTGGGTGGTATGAGGGGGGTATGAGGGGGTTGCTTTGGGTGAGGGGAGGGGCAATAAGGGAGGGGATTGGCGTCAATGACTATGGAAAGTATGGACAGCAGTGGTGTCATGCCTTATTAGAACATAAAGCCACAATTGGGCGGCCTTGTTGGTCAAATTGGAGTGCATTTGGAGTCAGAACAGGCATGCTTTTTAGCTCCTTCCATCGCTTCAACTTTGATTGAATGTACAGTAAGCTGTCCACTCTTATAGTCAGTCATCAGGTGGTGTGTTGGGGGAGAGTGCTGCATGCCAGTTGATGGGGTTGGGGTGTTTTGGGTTTTGAGGGAAAAGGGAAGGAAGAAAGTCCAGGCCTTGGCAGAGCTGGTAGGCTGGTTGGCAACACCAGTGGGCTGGTTGGCACAGGAGGAGGTAGATGCTGGGAAAGTCCAGCCAGGAGAGGTTAATCAGGACAGTGAGGTGTCAATCATGGCCTTGATGAATAGAGAGAGTGTGTGTGTGTGTGTGTGTGTGTGTGTGTGTGTGTGTGTGTGTGTGTGTGTGTGTGTGTGTGTGTGTGTGTGTGTGTGTGTGTGTCTGTGTGTGCGTGTGTGTGTGTGGTATGTATTGGGGATGGATTAAATGAGGACTAGGGCTGGGGCTGTGGTTTGGGGGAGATGGGGGGTGTAAAATGGGTGGTGCTGGTGTGTTTAAGAGGAGATTAGGGGTGAGAGTCAAAGGCTCTGTGTACTCTGGGAAAGTGGAGAGAGCTCACCCCTTGGCAGCGCTGGTAGTGGTATTTCAGGCCGTAGATGCTGGGGAACTCCAGCCAGCAGCCCGAGCTAGGACACTTGACCCGCGAGCGACTCTTGAACTCCTCCTTCCACTGAACCATCATGTGGGCCTATAAAGAACAGGAGGGAGTACGAGACAGAGCAAGAGGAGAAGGAGAGGGGGAAGGAGAAGGAGGAGAAGAAGGAGGAGGAAAGGGAGGAGGAGGAAAGGGAGGAGGGGAAGGAAAGGGACTT
>NC_085000.1:10685452-10687952 GCF_963854185.1 Sardina pilchardus | reverse complement strand
CACAGCAGAGGACGCACTGCCAGGGTTAACTCACTGCCTGCCCCCTCTCTCTCTCTCTCTCTCTCTCTCTCTCTCTCTCTCTCTCTCTCTCTCTCTCTCTCTCTCTCACTTACTCTCTCTCACTGTCTCTATCACTCTCACTAACTTGCTTCCCACTTCTCTCTCTCTCTCTTTCCCTCTCACGCTTGCACGCAGAAACTCACTATCTCTGCCTGACACACTCGCTGCCCAAATCTCTCTCTTTCACGTTCTTCAGCTCTCTTTATCTATCACAAACTCTATTCATTTCAAGTCAATTCAATCCAAAGTGCTTTATTGGCATGACAAATACAGCAATTGTATTACCAAAGCCAAGGCACACAAAAGATACAAGGAACAAGATATCTGGATGCCTATCTGTAGACTTACATGGACTTGGAATTATGCTAGTTAAACCTCAATAATACACAGGGGAAAAAAGCAATACATAAAAGTCACATTTGTGTTCCTCAGACGGTCACATATTTGTTTCTCTATTTCTTTATCTCTCAGTCCTTCTTTCTTTCATCAGTGTTCTCTTCTTCCATGTGGCATTTGCTGTCTCATTGACAGTCCGGGCGACAAGTGTCGCTCGACAAAGAGTGACGTAAAAGACCAAACGTGTGTCTGCTAGGCTGTCACAGACCTTGGTGTGTCTATATCTAACATTTTGAAAGAGCGAAGACATTTCAAGTTTTGTCGCTCACTCTAATTGGAAGAGCCGAGATTTGAAGGACATTTTGTATTGTTGATAGGAATAACGCCATCTGGCTACTTCATGTTTTTTGTCTTTTCTGTAGCTAGCTTTGCCAGCTGTAAAATTGATATTTCATGAAAGCTGGACTTGGACTAGCGATCCAGGAGACATCATCTCTATGGATGTGATTGATAGGATAGCACAGTTTATACAGTGAGCACTTTAGCATTGGCTCGCTCCTCTCTCCGCTCCTCTGTTGTGGTCAACAATTAAGTACTGTAATGTCAGTTAACTACAGAACTGAGAAGTCAAGGAAATGATACCTTCTGTGTACCTTCAATTTGTCATTAGTGGTTAGATAGATAGATACAGTAGATAGATAGATACATGTAGATAGATAGATACATGTAGTCAGCCTTTTGTTATGGTGCCCCTACTTCCTGGAATAATCTTCAGTGCAACTTAAAAATGAACTCTATAATTTCATATAGTCAATTCAAGTCTGTGGTCACAAACCTTCCTATACCAATTTGTACCTGCTTTAAGTAAATGTCTTTATTATTATTGTTATTTTTATTTTTATTATTTTTGTTGTTATTATTTTATTATTATTATTTCATGTATTTTTATTTTTTTATTTTTTATTATTTTATTTTCCCCTTCCTCCTCTATAATGCAATGTATATTTTCTTATTATTATCTTATTTGTTGTTCCTCCATGCATTGTTTCTGTAATCTCGGCTTCATTGAAAATGAGGGCTACCCTCAATGACTCTCCGAGAATAAATAAAGGTTGAATGTAGATACATGTAGATAGATAGTTAGATAGATAGTTTTGCTACTGTGCTTTCTTTGAGAACTGTTTCTCAATTGAATTGAACATGCTGTATTCCCATGGCCATTTGAAGGAAAGTAACGTTACCAAACCATAGAACCCAGAGCAATATAAAAACATTGAATAGTAAAAACACAGACCTAACTCTCCCTCTCTCTCTCTGTTTGTCTCTGTCCATTGTCAAAGTCACTAGCCTCCCTGGCTCACTTTCTCGCTTCTGCGTCTCGTTTTCTGTCTCACTTACTCTCTGTCTCTTCTCTCACCCATACCCCTTTCTTTTCCTCTCAACACACACACACACACACACACACACACACACACACACACACACACATACATACAGTGTACACACACACAGTCTCCCCCTCTCCCCCTCAGTGGGTAACGAGGCCAGGCTTGCTCATTAACGCGATCCTCTCTGCCACAATTAGCCCTCTCATATATCACCACAGCTCTCCAGCCATGCGCCTCTCCAGGAGAGGAGAACAGGAGAGGGGAAGAGAGGGAGAGAGAGAGAAGAGGGGGAGAGAGGGAAGAGGGGAAAGAGGAGGAGAGAGGAAGAGAGGAGAGGGGAGGGGGAGAGAGGGAGAGGGAGAGAGGGAGAGAGAGGAGAAAGGGGAGAGGAGTGGAAGAGGCACAGAGGAAGAGAGGGAGAACAGAGACAAGCAAGGAGATGGGAGAGGAAGAAAGCCGAGGGAGAGCACAAGCGAAGGAGGAGAAGAGAGCGGAAGAGAGAAACATGAGGAGAGGAAGAAAGGAGAAGGTGAGGAGAGAAGGGAGATTTACACTTTTCAAAACCAGACAATGTCATGTGTCCGGGTGTCATGTCACATGGACTGGCTGATCTGACACCTTCACCGGCCCCATCATACATCCACACCAATCACAGGCCTCTCCCCACCCACCTATCTCCTTTTCCTTCCAACACCACCCCTGTATGGAACTTCAAG
>NC_085000.1:10675452-10680452 GCF_963854185.1 Sardina pilchardus | reverse complement strand
GCTGGGGGGATGGAGAGGATGGAGGGATGGGGGGGCTGGAAGGTTGGGGGATCCAAGCGGAAAGACGCGTGGAACTGCCGTAAAGTTAGTTTTACAGTTCGTTTTCTGGGATCACAGAGAGCTTCTCCTCCCCTTTGCTTTGGCAGAGAGACCGACACATGGGGCACAGTGGAGTTGAGATGAAGAATGAGAGAGAGAGAGAGAGAGAGAGAGAGAGAGAGAGAGAGAGAGAAAGGGTGTGTGTATGTCTGTGTGTGTGTGTGTGTGTGTGTGTGTGTGTAGGTTGAGCTGATTCGTTTTAAACTAATCTTTCAGAGAGAGATCATCATGTTGCTCTTAGTGTCTGTCACACCGCTGGGAATTCCTGGTGCCCTGAAATTTGGGTTGAGGAGCCGACCAAACAACAATAGAAAGTAACAAGTGGCAAACTGGGACAGAGAGGCATCTGCTGTTGGTTCCAAATACATACACACACAGAGAGACAGATACACACACACAATAACACAGATAACAAGGCACACACAGACACATACAAGCATACAAACGCACACACACACACGCACAATAACAAAGATAAATAGGCACACACACAGACACATACAGACAGACACGCACAAGCACACACCGACACACACCACACACACTGCGCTGCACGCACACGGGGGCCATTGTCTGTTCTGAGGCTGGGGGTAAAAGAGGACACACACACGCATTCAACTTACAGAGTGTGTTACACTCAGGCTTTTGTTGGAGAGAAGCGTGGCAATCACGCTCAGTGGGTGTGTTTGTGTACATGAGTGCGTTCATGTGTGTTGATGTGTGTGTGTGTGTGTGTGTATGTAGTGTGTGTGGTACAATATACAGAAGGGTTACGAGTGCGAGCAACAGCTGGAGACGACAATTGACCTCTCTCCTAGTTACTGATGGAAGCATCTTACTCATCTCTCCCTCTTTCTCTTTTCCATCCTCTCTCTCTCTCTCTCTCTCTCTCTCTCTCTCTCTCTCTCCCCCTCCCTCTCTGTGCCTTGGCTGGCGTTGTTGTTTGGAGAGGGACTACTTTCTGGCGTAGTCCCAGGCAGGGGCGGAGGAGGAGTGGCCAGAGCCGCGAGAGAGTCTCGATCTGGCCTCTGCCGCCGCTGCTGTGAGAGGTTTCGGCTTCTAAAGCAGAACCACACTGAACCGCAGCCCTCACCGCTTACACAGGCACACACACACACACACACACACACACACCGCTCCTCTCCGCTTCTGTTTCGCTCTTTCTTCCTTTTCCTCTATCACTCTCTCACTCTAGTCATCTCTCTCTCCTTTTAACAAGCACTCCAACACACAGGCACATTCTCATGTCTACTTCTCTTTCTTTCTTTCTTTCTTTCATTCTTTCTTTTTCTGTATTCTTTCCCCTTCTTTCTCTCTCTTGCCCTCTTTCGCTCTCTCTCTCTCTTCTACTCCCCCCTTCCCCGTCTCTCTCTTTCTCTCTCTTGCTGTCACTCTCTATCCCTCCCTCCCTGTAGAGCAGTAATATATCAGTGCAGTGGGTTTGGTATCCAGGAACAGTGAGCTTCCCACTGAGCCAAGCAGATGAAGGGAGAGAGCAGGCCTGCATTGTACACGACCTGGCCCTGCCAGAGCCAGGGAGAAAAAACGCTCACACAACATTATGGCACTGAGCGCGACAGAGAGAGAGAGAGAGAGAGAGAGAGAGAGAGAGAGAGAGAGAGCGATGGAAAGAGAGAGAGAGAGAGAGAGGGGTAGAGAGAGGAAGAGAGAGGGAGGGAAAACCTGAGAAAGGGACAGGGAGGGAGAGAAAGGGAAAGATAGTGAAAGGGGGAGAGAGGGAGAGTGAAGTAGAGAGAGAATGAAATACTGTGAAAGAGGGAGGGAGGGAGGGAGAGAGGAAGAGAGAGAGGAAAGGATCAGAAGAGAGCCAGCTTCACTGAGCCAACCTAAGAGAGCGGAACAAACGACAACTGAAAAAGAAAAATATATCCTGAAGAGATTCAGATTTCTGCGGCAAATGAGGGGCGGGTGGCTGGAGGTGTCGAGGGGGGAGGCGGAACGGGGGCAGAATAACGAGAAAAGAGAGAGGGGGAAAAACCCTGGATCAAATATCCTTCCATGATTCCTTGTTTCAACAGCCCTGAAGTAGAAGCCATTCTCAAGGCTCGCATTGATTTTTAAAATACTCCGACATCAACTTGCAGATCCGTCTTGGGGGGCTCCCGGCCGTGCGCACCTGATATCAACTTAATCCCCCTCCTATCGCTGTCTGGCACAAGGCCAGCTGGGCTGCTGCGCTCACGCCGCCACATAACTCATTCTGCTGATGACAGAACCCTTTTAGACTTCCTGTTACTAGGGTAATAATAAGGAAATCGGGCTTGCTCATTTGCTAACTTGCGTCCTCGCTGTAGTGAAATGAAATAACACCAAATGAAATCGCCACGTACTGTATGTCTGCATGGCATACATGCGGATCCAACACGAGTGGTCTTTCCCTGCAGGTTGTTGGAGAGGGACATAGCTCTAAGTGGAGATGGTGGGGCAGGAATTTGTTGACATAAGGTGTGTGTTCACAGCCAGCCTGTGCAGTCTTTTAGGCCACTTTAAAAAAAGCCTCTCAGTAGCCCCAGACTGGCACCGGGCACATGATCTGAAATGGCATTACCCACCGGCGCCCTTGCCAGCTCTCATGGCGCAGTGTTCTCCTCTATGACCGTGACTCTGTGACATCACTTCCCCTCCCTCTATTGTTCCACCCCCCCCGCCCCCCCATCTTCCATACCTCTCACACAAATGCTCTAGGGCTGCACAATTTGGGGAAAATATCCAATTGCAATTTTTCTGACAAATATTGCGATACGATTTTTGAATGTCAATTAATTGATTCTGAGCAATATTCCAAATGTCCCTTTAATTTGTGCCCGCCCGACTGTGAAGCTCACCAACCAGAATTTCTGAGTCCCTCACACACTACACACACCTGCCAACCAGAAGTGACATACTGTAGTGACATGAGTATAAAAGTCAGAAATGTGACTAAAATGTGATGAACTGTGCAAAATCATTTGTAGCTTTTGCTATTACTGTAGGTAACTGCGTTGGTTCACATTGCGATCACGGTCATTTGTAGTTTTTGCCATTAGGTAACTATGTTGGTTCACATTGCGATTATGATCATTTGTAGCTTTTGCCATTAGATAACTGCATAGGTTCATATTGCAAATATGATTGCTATAATTGTGCAGCCTTATGACACAAGACTACGTCACAGACACAAACCAATGACTGACCAATGGGACTGCAGAATAAGACTACCTCCCCTGCGGGCAGTGCCATGACCAGCCGGCTGAAGAACGAGCAGCTCACGTGGGCACAGCGGGCCTGGGGACGCCATGCTGGGCAGAGCTGGGATCGGCCGGCAGATGGAGACGATGCGATGGGTCAGGGCACAGGGCAGAATGCCCGCCTGTGCCCGCTGTGCCCTCTACCACCCCCATACCTGAGCTGGAGCGGCGCCGCTCTCTCTGTCTTGTTCGCTCTCCAATTCAAATCTGAATGGCTTTATTGATATGGCAAATAGCTGCATGTCCTGCCAAACTCCCCTCCCCCCAACGACCATCTTAATGCAAGGGGGTAGATTTGGGAGAGTGGTTCGTGATGCCATGCACAGAGGGGGTCCGTGGGGGTTCTCACGATCACCCGTGACCCCTCTGCCTCCTCTCGTCCTCTGCTCTGCGCCCCATACCGGGCAACATCCTGCCGGCCAGCCGGCTCGGGGCACCCCTCCTGCACCTGGCATGGACGGACAGCGCCCGCCACCTATCCTATCACCTAGTGATGGATGGCACGGGTCTAGCGAGGGGACGCTAGCAGGCCCACACAGCAGCACTGGACTCTGCTCAAGAGGACCACACAGCACAGCGGAATGGAATCTCCCAGAGAATGCTGGGAATGCTTAGAATGTTTAATCAGAGTCACATGTTTTCTTTCGCTCCCTTTTCCGCTCCTTAACACTTATCCATGACACGGTTAACAAAACCCAGACAGGTAGCCTATGGTGGCGTCAGGAAATCAGTTCAGTTTGGCTGGCGGCACACGTATGGCAACGTTATTGTGAACACCGTTGGCACCATCACGGATAGTGAACAACAACAATAGAAGCCCTAAATTTAAAGCAAGATGACCATATGGTTACTTCACACCACCGTGTGTGTGTGTGTGAGTGTGTGTGTGTGTGCTCTCTCCCAGCACCCTTCCTTTTCTACGCGCCGTGCCCCGAGCTGGGCCGTGGATGGGTGGGCCCGGGAGTGTGAGCAGCGTGACACGGCTTCCTTCCCCCTCTTGGCTCCCTGGCGTCCGCAGCGCTCCGCTCCGCTCGCCGCTCCTCCTGCCACGAGTGGAACTCCGCACAAGTGTTTCATTTTTCACGGCCTGGTGGCAGTTTTACGGTTTCTGGCCAGATTTACGTATACATAAGAGAGGGCCACTTGCATCAATCATTTCCTGTATAAGGCAAGCAAGGAGCACTCGGACTGAAAGCTGCCAAATCATCTGTTTTTTCCCCCTTTCCACTCCTTTTAAATAGAAACACACTTTCTGGTCAGCCACATTATCATGCAGACAAAGAAGGGCTTTTTCTTTTCGGAACAAACACAATGTTCATATCACTGCAAAAGCATCATCATCATATCATCAAGCTTCAATTCATTTCCTATTTGTTCATGCTCTGATCAAGGACAATACAAAACATTAAAAACAGGCCTCTGGTTTGTAAAGCACTTTTGAGAATAAACGTTGATGTTTCCCACTCCACCAAGCTTACCAAGCTCCTCAAGGGAAAAAAGTCACCAAGTCAATGGCCATCAATGTTCCACAGCTGTGATGGCAAGACAATAACAGCACAGTAATGACTCTTTTCCTTTTGCGGGCCTTTCTCCATTGAATAGAGAGAGAGAGGGAGGGAGAGAGAGAGAGAGAGAGTGAGGGAGAAAGAGAGA
>NC_085000.1:10662952-10670452 GCF_963854185.1 Sardina pilchardus | reverse complement strand
ACTCATTCTGTCTGTCTTTCACACACGCACACTGCACAGTCACAAACACAAACAGATTTATACATGTATCAAAATCCCATGAAGTCTCCTGGCCTGCATGAGCATGACAGATTATAATGAACAGCTGAAAAGCAGAGCTACACTGATAAGCCAATATGTTTATAAAATCGCTGCCATAAATTTCATGTCATGTTACATTTATGATACTGTATGCATACTGTGCATAAAAGCACACACACATATGTATACACAGACACATACACACGCACACACATACACAGACATACAGTTACAAGCACATATGGATGATCATGGACACACACACAGAAAAACACAAAAACACACACTCACAAACAAATACACACACACACACGCACACACAGTGCTGGTTCAGAGAGAAGGCCGTCTGCCTTTAGCATGACTTGAGAGAGGGCGGCCTCTTCCCACACATATCACTGCTTCCTGTCTGTACCTCAAGCTGTAGAAGAAGGATCCTGCCGAGAGAATGAGAGCCTCGCAGCTGACGCTGCCAGAAAGATGGACTGTGTGTGTGTGTGTGTGTGTGTGTGTGCGAGCGAGTGTGTGTGTGTGTGTGTGGCTCGAGCAGGGAGTGCAGGGGTGGGTGTTTGGCTGAGTGGGCCACACGGGACATTTCCCTGCTCTGTGTACCATGATGAAGACAAGAAAAATAAAAATAAAAATAAAAACCCACACCATCGCCACCGCTTGAAGGTACCCAGCCTGTCAGCTGGCTGCTAAACACCACAAGCCAGGCGGGCAGCGACCAGAGAAGACCAGAACCCAGACATGACCAGACCCACTCACGAGGCCCATGCAGCCTAACTGAAAGTTGGTGGGAGCCTGAATCTCAGCGCCAAGCGAAGCACTGTAACATTATCAGAGCACATTTGGGGGCTAACTACATTATCCCACATTATCTAACAACATTATCCACTAAGACATATGTGATCATCTCAGCTGTTACGGCTAACTGCTCCTCCCGAGCCAAATTCGTCCTACAGAGAGGAAAAGAGTAATAGGATGATATAAAAAACAGCTGGTAAGTGTAATAGCTGAGGTATTTGGGGAATTTAACGACACAAACACACACATACATACACACACACACACACACAGACACACACAGCCTACACACAATGGCATAAGTGGACTGACATGCTTACATTCTTAAAACACACAATCTTTGGAACTCGATTATTTGACATAAGTTGAACAGAAATACACGTGACATCGCAACACTAACCCTGGAGAATGTGTGTATAAGGTGGACTGGTTTTCAGACATTTGTGTCAACGCTCCAATTTAATTATTGTCTTTTCATATGAGCCATTCTAAGCAAACTTCAGAGGTGTTGTTTGTTTATTTAACTGTTATTGGTAAATAATCAAACGGATCGTGCGCTTCATTTCTTGAAGGCCACACCTACCTGGAAAGCTGGAGCCACCCAACACGAGTGGCCGGGTGACCCGGGTCACCCACGTGGGGTCAGGCTGTAGCCTACTCTTCGCTTGGTGCCTTTTGATGTTACATGGCAATCACACCTGCCGCCGTCCCGTAAGCCGGGTTCGTTGCGGACAGACAGCCGTCACGGTCGGTAGCCACGCTCCTAGCCCCCGCTGTGTATCCGCGGAGGAACAGTGAGGAGGGGACGACGAAGAAAATGAAGAAAACCAGCAAAGGGGGAAAGGAAATGCAAATTAAATAACCTGAACACTTTCACCTTATTGCCAGACTCGCTCGTCTCTTTCCTTCATTAATATGTAAACCACGAGGTACCGCTTTAACCTCAACCCTCTCGTTAAAAACGAACTCCAGAAATGTCAAAAAGCAGGAGACAGAGGATAGAAACGACGTCGACTCCTTAAAGAAAATAATAAAATAGAAGAAGCTTTTATAGGCAGTGAAGCAAAATGGCGACTTTAATACGAAGGAGGAGTAAAAAAAATCCTTGCGCTGGAGCTAAAGGGAGCCACAAAAATATGTTTAGTGCAGTAATTTTCGACAGCTGCGAGAGTTGGTTAGAGTAAAAGAAAAAGAAGCGGTGGAAAATGGTCAGAAAGGCTCAGTCGCGTTCGATTTCGATGCAGTCTTCGATTCCTTACCTCTGGATTATGGCTATTTTTTATACGGATATTATCTTCGCGGCCGAGTACAGTAATACAGTAATGTGTGCCTGGTCATGCGCGTATCCACTCTCCCTTTGACAGTTGTAACTACAGTCTGGAGCCAACTTGCAAACTCTCGCGTTATTATTTGTATTTTTTTAATCGAGCAAATAATATTCCTATTCTGCTTAATAAAATCCAATACGAATCTGACCGTTTGATGCGGCTCGCCCGACGTAATGCCGCTCGGTCATGACGAAAAGGGTTAGGCTAAATTCGCAGCTAGGCTAACCAATATAATCTAATATTGTTGCATGGCCAGATATTTTCCGTTGCCACGGAAAGTAGCTCATGAGACCCAGAGACAAACACATTGATTATTGACGGTGTGTAACGGCGTGCAACGTCGGTCGACTTTCTAGAAATATCTATTTTAACAAGCAAAGGGACGTATCTTAATGGCACATGCATTCCACAATATGAACTTAATGACTCCCTGTTTTCAGTCCAGTTTGGGTCAATTCTAATTTCAAACTTAGTAATAGAGGCCATGGAGTCTTAAAGTTTAGTCATTTTAATATCCATAGTCTGGTCGGATTCAGGCCCTTGCCCTGATCATTCAATTATCCTACTCTGTTGATTTGTTGATATACTGATATGACATGCCAATTGCTGCCTCTGGAGTAGCCTACTTGCACCAATTAATGATAGCTGTCAAATTCTTAAGGCTTTAATAACTCTTTCTGTGCAGTATCTGGCCTTTATATTATTGACCCATTCATGATCAAACCAAAGTCTTCTGACTATATCAGTATTTCTAATTTATGAATCCCAAACTGATGGTACTACTTACAGCGACCTAGTAGATGACCCATAAATTGATTTTTCCCAGACAATGACGTAATCTACCTACATTCCATAGTTTTCAAGTTTACCAGTAGATGGCGCCACACACCACGATATTGCATAGACGAGTTGATGACGTTTGAGTACAAGGTTCATATCAGTAGACTTATATCTTAACTTCTACGACTGTTCATAATCTTATCATGTTTTATATTATTGAAAATGTAACTGACACTAAGTATAGGCAGAGTGTAAAGGATATTAGGCCTACAACCTTCTCTAGAGAGCAATGGCATTGCTGATTCCCCTTTTATTCCTGATTGCTGTTTAGATAAGACAATGAAAGATAATACCTCTCAACGATTGGCTGCTATCTGTTCATCCCATGCTTTGCATTACTTATTTATGAATGTATTTATCATTCCCAAATCTACTGAAGCATTAATCCACTTGGTGGCAGTGTTATCCACAAAACCTGGCATGACTGAAAGATTTCAGGTATGAAAGCAATATGCAAATTGATGACGAAGAAGGTGAGACACGTAGCGTCTATGCAATCTCTCCACCTTTACCATGCATAGGCTACCCAATTGATAATGAGCATAACAGTCTAGGACTCAGATATTCCTGGTTAATTCTCCATATGATGCGATGTGACATTAGAAATACAGTACAAACCATTCATGTGAATGTGTGTTCATTTTTAATATAACAGCCTATATTCTCCAGAGTTCTGAGAGGCGATTTGTCAATGATTTAGATGACTTCCAACAGTCCCTTCACGCCTCAGCTAAAAATTGAACCTCAGTTTGAATCAAATGAGACTGAGGGCACTGCACAAGGGAGATAAAGGTGAAATATGACTGGCTGTGTCTACCTTCTCAAATCACTGGTGGCTTTGCATTGGCAATTTATGCCAGACTTAGTGTCTGATGTTTATGCCCTATACATTCCAAGTCTAGTTAAATTACACAGCAGCACTGAAGCCTACTTATCTTGGTCATGCTGGTTCCTCATAGCCATGCCTTCTCAGGTGTAAATATTTCCTCCATGTTAATAAGTATTGCCTCATGTACAAATATGGATGTTACAATTAACAAAGTTGACCAATCATAACTATGAATACTTGAATGGAGATATATCACATGATTTCTAGTGACAGTGATTTGAGCTCAACTTTCACTTTGCTGATGTTGTCTGACCAACCATAAAAATAGTCTCTTTTAGCCCACTTTTCTCTCAAGAACTAGTGAGTGACAGATTTGTTGTCTTTAGATCTAAACTGACAAGTGATAAATGGTACAGACTGGGAAGAGATATGGATTGAGTTTGTGTGTCACACATGAGAGCCAGTTAGGGTGTGTGTTCACATAACTGTGTCTGAACAGTGAGTAATGGAAGGTGGACATGTCACCTCTCAAGCAGAGAGCTTGTTTTCCATCTCAGCGTCACTGAACACACTATACAGCAACAGTGGCACCCCAGGGAGATATGTGGCCATGTATCTGTCTCAATGATGCTATCGCTTATGAGGTTTGCTGCTGCACTCTGTTTTCAAACTGTGCATGAACATTTGTTTACACACCAGTGTGCGTGCACTCACACACACACACACACACACACACACACACACACAGATGATAACCTCTAACATGAATATACATTGGGTGTGAAAATTCAAATAGCTCCCAAAGGGTACATGAGACCCTAGTGTATGTGTAGCATGATGATGTCACATGGATGTTGTGGGCTTGTGTTCCCTTCCTCTCCAATGCCAGCCCATCCCCTGAAGTTCTCTATCAGCAGAGAGGGTGCTTTATCATTTATAAATACACCAGTAATTAAGGCACGGAGACGTTCCACGTCATGCACTAATTGCCTCTTGGGGTGGCCGAGGGAGTGTGTGTGTTTGTGTGTGTGTGTGTGTGTGAGAGAGAGAGAGAGGGAGAGAGAGAGAGAGAAAAGAGAGGGAGCCAGGCGCCCCTTAATGAGCTGTCCGTCGTCATGACTCACACTCAGTGGTGCAGCGCCCTGATGCTTGAAGGCGTGTGGGGACACCAGGTGCCAGGTGTGATACATGCACACACACACATACACACACACACACACACACACACACACACACACACACACACACACACACACACTCACAAACACACACACACACATCCGTAGGACCGTCTCTTTTGGGGCTCTGCCACCTCCTCCTCCTGGCTCTCCCACAACAGATGCTCCTGAAATCCCCTCAGCTCCTCGTGCTTCTGTGGGAGCAGTCGCTGGAGAGGAGGTGGTGTTGAGGTTTGGGAAGATTAGGATAGAGGGGGGCAGAAGAGAATTAGTGACAGGCAGAGAGCAGAGGGCCCTGGTGACCTCCACCACTGTTACTTTGTGACAACCAGGAGATTATAGAGGGGGATGAGAGAGAGAGAGAGAGAGATGCAAAGAGAGGACAAGGGACAGGGAAACAAATGACAGGAGAGTGAAAGGACAGGAGAAATATATGCGAAAGTGTCTCAGAGAAGGCTAAGACTTCAGTTTATGTCCACACACATACATACACACACACACACACACACACAAAACAGAAGGACAGCGTAAAGTAAGCGCAATAAGGGCTATGAGAATGAGTGCAGTGAGATAGAACACAATGTGCTTGTTTATTTGTGTTTGTTTATTTGTGCTTATTTGTTTGTGGGTGACTGAGTTTGTTTTGAAAGACAGGGAGAGGAGACAACAGGAGACAAATACAGAGCAAAACAAATGTTAATGAAAGATCTAGCCAGCCTCATCTAAGAATATGAGAATAAGTCGGAATGAGAGGGCAGCCAACGATGAAAGGATTGTTTTGGACACTACTTCTTCATACCACCCCCCCCCCCCCCCCTCTTGCTGGGTGATTCATTGTCAACTGAAGAGTCTGTGATTAGGCTTGTTTGCTTGTGTGCAGTTAATAAAGGAGGAAGTGAATGAAAAGACAGAGTTTCACAGGGGAGACATTTATCAAACTGAACCAATACCCTCACCTTCTCAATCCAGAGACAATTGCACCAAGAGAGAGTACATTCTGGCAGGCAAACAACAGGAAGACAAGAGACTAGGTGAGGTAACACTGTACTTTAATTAAAAAAGAGACATTTTTCTCCCACATCCTGCACAGTTCATAATTCATGTCTGTAAAGGAGATTAATACATTAACATCTCTAAAGTTTTGCATAACAACGTTCAGCTACACCCCATTAAGTTTCCGAACCCTGATCCTTTACGTACAAAAATGTATAATAATGATGTTAATGACGTGTTGGTCTGCTTCTGTCTTTGAGTATCATGATTCATACGACTCGTGTATGTATATGTGTGAAAAAACACCCCAATACAGTTGTGCATTTTGAATTGACAATACTTTCTGTTGGCTGAATGTAAGGACAGTTTACTTTATGTTGGGGAACACAAATATACAGTATAAAAAACCTGTTGTCATTCCATCTGGGATACTTTCGCTCATGTTTTGCCATGCTTAATTTTCATATATCAGATACTATTGATGTCAAACCAGTCCGTGTCTTTAAGATTGGTGGATAGCTGGCTTAATAATTCACCAAAAGAGAAGATGACTGGACACATCAGTCTTGTGTTGTGTTCCCAGTAGATAGCCATGTGTGACACTGAGGGCCTGGAGACTGGTGGATCACAGTGTCACACACATTAAAGTCCAGCTCTACTCCTCACACAGGCATGTGGTCAGGAAGGGTCACAGTGAGTATTCTCTTCCACAAACTTAACTGCACTTGGCCATGTTTGTCTTTCACAACATTAAAAATGCATTGGTTATTCAATTAGACAGGAACAGGGTATGATTGTGAATGGGACTTCTCATGGGAAACTAATCAAGGATAATCAATGGAAAACATAGCACACTACTGTACTTGAAAGAATAAAAAAAATAGTTCACCGGTTTCGGATAGCCAACTCACAGACTCTTTCCATTAGTTCTCCACATGGTCTGTTTTGACTATTATTGCTTCAACGAACGCCTAGGACAAGACTTAAAGCTCTGAGGATGCTATCTACCATACACCAAACTGTAATGATCATTATTCTCCCAGGAATGCAGTTATAGACACATAATTACACACCTCTATGTTTTATGATTCTCTTCAGGGCTCAAATATAGATATACGGTATGTCTGTTACAGAGGGTTGTTTGTTCTGTACAAAGAAGACATTGGGTAGCTATGTAGTGTCAAGTATACCTTCCATTAAGAGGTGTGTTAGAAAAAAAAATGGTTTAATGGTAAGTGCTTTGAGAATGGGTAAACATTGGAAATAACCAACAAAGCACAATACATTAAAAACCTATATGCTTTCAGCCCGAAAACCTGAGATGAGAAATACATTGTTGTCTATGGTGTATGTATGGTTCAGTGGTATTGACATTCATTATAGCATCTGTACGTTAACATTGCACACCAACTCGGTTTCATTCATTTACCAACTGCACAAGTGCGGTATCAACATATCAGTACAGATA
>NC_085000.1:10646609-10656609 GCF_963854185.1 Sardina pilchardus | reverse complement strand
GGGAGGGAGGGATGGAGAGACAGAGAGAGTGAGGAGCAAAAGACTGACTGATAGAGAGAACGAGAACAATAGACAGAGATGAGAAGAGAGAGGGAGCGAGGGAGAGAGAAAAGTGAAAGGCAGAGGGGTGAGCCACGGCGAGGGTCCTTGGGAAATGAGGAGGGCCTCCATCAAGGCGCTGAAGCTCAGTCACACTTCCAGTTACAGCACAATCAATATTTCATCAATCCCATTCACGGCAGCCGAATCAGTTATGTCAGCCTTGTGCCGACTGTGGGTTCCCCTTTAAATACCAAACCTGACACCGAAGACCCCCACCCCCCTCTCTCTGTCCGTCTCGTTCTCTCTCTTCCTGCCCTTTCTCTCTCTCTGTCTGTCTGTCTATGTCTCTCTTCCTCTCTTTTCCTGCTCTCTCTCTCCGTCTGTCTATTTCTCTTTTTCCCATCCGCTCTCTCTCTCATTCTCTCCATCCCTCAGACACTGTCTCAAAAAAGAAAAAAAAAGAAGAGAGAGGGTAGAGAGAGAGAGAGAGGGAAGACTCCAAGCCACTGTCTTGCCAACGAGAGGGATGCGGAGGAGCGAAACAAATGCCTCCTGACAGGTGATGGCGACTATCAGCACCCGTCTAATGTGCTCTGACAGCAGTTTTATCTGACCCTCCACAGCCTCGCACGCCCTCACACACTCAGCCCCAGCCTACCACCCTACGCCCCTACCCCCCAACACGCACACACACGCATACACACACACGCACGCACGCCCTCACACACTCAGCCCCAGCCTACCACCCTACGCTCCAACCCCCAACACGCACGCACACACACGCACGCACACACACACATATACGCACACACACATATACGCACGCACACACATATACGCACGCACGCCCTCACACACTCAGCCTCAGCCTACCACCCTACGCCCCTACCCCCCAACACGCACGCACACACACGCACACACGCACGCATGCCCTCACACACTCAGCCTCAGCCTACCACCCTACGCCCCTACCCCCCAACACGCACGCACACACACGCACACACGCACGCACACACTCAGCCTCAGCCTACCACCCTACGCCCCTACCCCCCAACACGCACGCACACACACATACACACACACACACACACACACATATACGCACACACACACACACATATACGCACGCACACACGTACGCACGCACGCACACCCTCACACACTCAGCCTCAGCCTACCACCCTACCCCACCTTCCTACCCCCCAACACGCACGCACACACACACACATACATAGGCACGCACACACGCACGCACGCACGCCCTCACACATTCAGCCTCAGCCTACCACCCTACTCCGCAACACACACACACACACACACACACAGTTGTCCTGGCCTCGACCTACCCCCCCACATAAATATACTGCTCCCCGACTTTCTCCCCCCCCCCCCTCTCTCTCTCAGGTGTTCCAACGGGCAACTCAATTAGCCACCTCGACGGCACAAGAAAAGTCAAGGCTTGTTGAACTGTTAAATTAAATTTGCCCCTTACACTATTAATAGAATTCCCTGACAAAGCACTCTCTCTCTCTCTCTCTCTCTCTCTCTCTCTCTCTCTAACAACTTGGAGTTGTTAAGTCGGATGCACACAGTGACTTTGACATGAGCACAAGGCCTGGCCCTGGTTAGGCCAGGGCTGTGCAGAGCTGGGGGGAGACCTGGAGCACGCCTCTAGACTCTAGACGCTGAGCTAACACTTGTGAGTCCGTCTAAAGTTTCGCAGAGGAGCTGCAGTGGTCGGTCGATGCTGTCATGGCTCTGTTTAGCGGAAGGCGAAGCCTCGGCCAATAATAGCTCGCCGCAGAGCACAGTCTGGCTGAGAGATACAAGCCTCTAAAACACTGACCATTTGGGGTTGAGGTCAAGAGAGGTACGTCTCTATTCTCCAAAATTATCTGCTTATTATATGCTTCTGAGGTGATCTGACCAACTTGTGACGGTTCACTGAATTAAGAATAAGGTAAGACACACAGACACACACACACACACACACACACACACACACACACACACACACACACACACACATGCATGCACACACATACTGTACACACTTACACACATACACACAAACATACAAACACATACAATGAGCACACACTCACACACATAAGCGCACACACACGCACGCTCGCACACAAGCACGCATGCACGCACGCAGGCACACACACATGCACACACCTCCTTTTCATCCTGCTCTTCACCTGCCCTCCCCCCGAGAACATCTTCCAAATACCCTTGGCATGCTTGACTGACACTCCTTTACATTTCTTTAAAAGTCTTTTCCACCTTGCGCTACTTGCTCTGGTTCAAATTCTCATTACCACTTTGTCTGAAGTCATCTCGTCTGTTGCTAGAATTCATTATTGTCATCACCTTTTCCTGGAGGGCAAACGGCTCCAATTTGCTTGGAAAGTGCTATATAATATTCCAATTATCCTGATCATCATTCTTAGTATGCGAGACCTCTCCAACCTCCCCATCCCCCCACGTTCTCACCTCCGCGGGCAGTGTCTTACTCCTGGCCTCTCGCTGACCTCTGCCTGCCCCCACGCTCCACATGTCCACTGAGTTTGTTTGCTCATTCTGAACGACCTCTGATTGACCCCATTTCATCTGCTCTGCAGAGCTGCAACATTTATTTTTACCACTGACCACTCAGCTGACCAGACTTAAACTCTCACCTGTAACCCTCCTCTTCACCTGTGACTGGTGCAGTTTTGGAGGTGGACTGGTGGAGTGGTGGACATTTGCACCCCCCACCCCCACCACACCCCATCACCACTGCTGGGTAGTTCGCAGGGTTGGGTCAGATTACTTTGAAATGTAATGGATTACTGACTACAGAATACATGGCAAATTTTGTAATCAGTAACGTAATCAGTTGGATTACCCAAAACATGTAACGTAATCTGATTCCTTTAGGATTACTTTTTACACAACTTGTAGGCTACACAACATACACAATCTTATTTTCCACTGTCTTTAATTCATGTGGCGAAGTATTGAATGTTTTTTTCCCGACTGGAACGGGTCTATTCCCAGATAGCAAGAGACTGGCGGACCACTGTCAGCCCACCTGGGGTAGACCTGGCAGTCCGCTGGCGTTTTGCTCATCGGTTCTCTGGCGGTCCACTAGCGAGTTGCCTCAATATTTTTTTCACTATTGCTTTTCATTTATTCAGTTAGGCTATAGGCTACTCCATCCATCATTTTCATAACACTTAATGTCTTTTATTAATATTCATGATAAGTTCATTTCAAGAGATGGTGGTCCAACGGTGAACCACAAGTGGCATCTGATTTTGCTATCTGGGTTGGCTGACGTTGACGGTTCCTCCAAGAAACTACACAGGCAATTGGATGATAATGACATCTAGTGCAAACGAATGAGCTGTTTTTGTCAAATTAAACCGGCTAGGCTATCATTAAAAAAGTTGAATTGTTTGCATGATGAAATGTAATCAGGTAATCCCCAATAATGTAACTGTATTCTGATTACACATTTTTGTATTGTATTCTGGGCTGATTACAGTTACTTGTTTGTTGTACTCTGATTACGTAATCTAGATTACATGTATTCGATTACTACCCAACCCTGGTAGTTCGTCACTCGTTGACATCTGACCGCCCCTCTTGACCCCCTCCTCTTCCTGAGCAGCGCTTTTTAACCCCTGTTCTCCCCCGTGACCTTTGACCCCCACACTGCTCACCTCTGCTGAGCAGCTGCAGGTTGCGCACCTCCTCCTGCACCTGTAGCTGGAGCACCTGCTGCAGCACCTCCTGCCTGAGCGTCTCCTGCACGATGCCCATGCGCTCCAGCTTCTCCCCGTTGAGACGCAGCAGCGCCCGACCTGTGGGGGGCAGCAGAGAGAGAGAGAGAGAGAGAGAGAGAGAGAGAGAGAGAGAGAGAGAGAGAGAGAGAGAGAGAGAGAGAGAGAGAGAGAGCACTGTGAGAAATATGCTGTCAAATACAGAGGTCAATGATTGTCAGGATCAAAATATGTGAATACATGGATTGGGATTGAGTAGATAGATATGGGGTAGATATGGGGTAGAGCAGCGGGTAGAGTGCCCGCGCGGGGGGGGGGGGGGGGGGGGGTATATGAGGTAGAGCAGGCAGGGGGTTGAGAAGGCCTGGGGGGTGCAAAAGAGAGGGAGAAATATGCTAAAACATACAGATTGATGATAAGAAAAGCCCATTAGGGGAGAAATACACGTTAACATATAGATAATGGGAGATACAGTAGACAGATAAGAGAAAGAGAGAGAGAAAGAGTGAGTAGGCAACTTTGTTCATATTTGCAGAGAGAGATAGAGAGGGAGAGAGAGAGGAAGATGTAAAACAGGAGAGGCATTGTCTATGTGCAGGTACCTTTACAATGGTGCCTTTTATGATTTGCAACACTAAAGCATGTGTCAAAGCCTTTTATGGGTGTCATCATAAAATTACTCTCGACGGCACCAGTCAAAATAATGACACACATGGATGGGCAGAGAGTGTGTGCGTGTATGTGAGTGCTTGAGTGAGTGCATGTGTGTGTGTGTGTGTGTGTGTGTGTGTGTGTGTGTGTGTGTGTGTGTGTGTGTGTGTGTGTGTGTGTGTTTGTGTGTGTGTGAGGGTGTGCTGTGCTTTGTCGCTTTTCTCCCAGCCCATCACTCGTGGCTTGTGCAGGTGTAGCGCCCGAGCACGGCGCGCTGGTTGATTTAGAGTCTCTGTGGGACCAGCAGGAGTTTTTAACACACACACACACACACACACACTCTCTCCGCGTCCCTCGCCGCGCGTCGTCAAATTAACGACTGTGAAGTCATCGAGGCGGAGCGCACGCCATCCCGCCGCTCAGGTAGAGACGGCACAAGGCTCACACAGGACCGCGCCGCCCTGCACACAGTGCCGCGTTTTATGATATTTTATTATTTGGGGTTTTAGTGGGCCATAAGGCGTTTAAGAAATAGCAGTCATTTTACATGCCATTACCCCCACACAGCGCCGTGTTTGGGTGGCAGCAACAAAATTCAGCCCCAGGCAAGCCATCTTTCTTTCTCTCTTTCTTTCCCTTTCTCCTTCTCTCTCTCACTATTTCATATCCTCTAGCTCTCGCTCTCCCTCCCTCTCACTCACTTTCACATCCTCTAACTCTCTCTCTCCCTCTCTCTCCCACTCTCTCTCTCTCTCCCTCTCTCATTCTCTTGTTTTCTCTCTCTCTCTCTCTCTGTGGTGTGCTAATGTCAGATGCATGTCCTTCAAATGTGTTGAGGACAGGAGGGATTTATCATGGCGCGACCCCGCTCCGCACGGAGGTCCCTGTCATAATTAGACGCATAAATCAGCCTGTTCTCCGCCCAAATAAACGCATCCATTCTCATTTCACCTCTTCCCCGCGTGAACTAACACACACACACACACACACACAAATGGGCAAGGCACATAGGTGGCTTGTATAATGGATCCGTATTAGGAGTCATTAACGTGTGTGCTTGTTATTCCTCTGCACATGGGACACACTTTAGTTATTTATTTCATTCCTTTTTCCCTCTCCTCTACACAAACTAATGAAGCTCTTGTTAGATCATAAATATTGGGTGACCTTGGACAGAGCACAGCACCATGGGCCAACACAATCACCCCCCAAACACGCTCACACACTCACACACGCACACACACACACACACACACACTGGTGAACAACTCCTCCCTGTCGCTGGTGAAATATAAATGGCCTTAATAGGGTGTCAGATGCGATTTCATTTAATTCCCTTCACTGTGCACGTGTTTGGAAGGGAGGTGCCTGTGGTCTGGTGATGGATGCTTTATGGGAGCTCAGTGAGGATGGGGAGAATATTCCCATGCCTGTTTCTCCATAATCAGGGCTTTTTTGCCCCCCAAGAATGGTGGGGAAAGAGTTGAGAAGTTCCATAAAGACGTCAAAGTCTTGAGAAAGTCCAGAGTTTGCCAGTATCCAGATGTGTGCACACACGTGTGTGTGTGTGTGTGTATTTGCAAGAGTGAGAGAAAGAGAGTGCATGTGTGTGTGTATGTGTGTGTGTGCGCGCGCGTGTGTGTGCGTGTGTGTGTGCATGTGTGTGCATGCATGTGAGTGTGAGTGTGTGTGAGTGTGTGTGTGTGTGTGTGTGTGTGTGTGTGTGTGTTAGTGCATGTGTGTGTGCCTCTGTGTGTAGTGAGAGTTGAGTTGAGATGAGTTGAGGTGAGGTAAGGACACATCAAAGCTATAAAGCGCACTGAGGGAAGAAAACAATAACAGCTAAGAGGCGGAGGTGTAGTACGGATGGAAAAGTTTGTTGGGGGTGGGGTGTGTGTGTGTGTGTGGTGGGGGGGGGGGTGGCGTGGAAGACAAAAACAAGCTTCAGATCTTTCTCCTGTCACTCAGGTCCATTTCAATCCCCATTACTAGTACACACACACACACACACACCCACCCTCGGTGCCCCTTGCACCTGCCTGTCCCAGTGTGTGTGTGAGTAGTGACAGGAATCATTCGGCTGCCCGTAATGACGACGCCACTTAAAAAATAAAAAATAAACATCCCCTCTCCTTCCTTCTTGTTTTTTGTATCTTTGTGTATTCCCTCAGTCTCTGCATCACCTTGTCGTCTTCCTTCCTCGCTCCCTCCATCTCTCTATCGCTCCACCACTCCCTCCCTCCTCCTCTCATTCTCACCCCTGAGGGGACCTCCTGCAGCTTGCTTGGTTAACACACAGTAGAAGAAAGGCACAGCAGGGGAAGGGGCTGACAGCTCCACCCTCAGGGGGTGGGGGTGGGGGGTGGAGGAGATGAAACTGTTGCATCATCCCACCTGCTTTCAAGAGCAAACAGGTGACTCCTGGCTACAGTCAATAATGCACTTCTACGACTACCATCACAAAAAGAGCGCATAAAATATTTACGGTAGAGGCCATTTACATGCAAGCACCGTGAATCACAGACCTCCAGCTCTACTTAATGCTTCGGAATAAACCTTAAAGAGTGTTTATATACAAAACAGACATTACTGGTAAGTGATAATAAATGATGCTGTCTGTAGTGTATTACTTTCCTTCCTCTTTTTTACTGCCTGTTTTGGTGACGCTTGAGAAAAACAAGCGTGCCGTCTTTCAGAAGTTTTGAGCCTGAAGCTGACGACATAATGACACAAAATAAATGTAGGCTACAGCCACACTTACACCGCAACACACAGGCTGTGTGAGGTGCTAACTCAGTCTGGATATTATTACACCCACAAATGTCAGAGTGTTTTATATTTCGCCACAGGCTCTCATTTTTTTGTTGTCCTCTTCAGTCATGCAAAACACACCAAGATGCATGTCCTGTGTGAATGGTGCTTTATTGCATCGCTGTTGTATTTATTTATCTGGTACTGTATATGTATTGGTATGGACAATATGGATTTGCTATATTGGATGATGGCTGCTTTTTGGATTCAGGTAAGTGGCCCTTCTAAGCACACACACACATACACACAACACCTGTGTCGTAAAATTGATGCATGTTGTTTTGGATAGACATCCACACAAACTGGTGCTGGGTAAAAAACACCATCAGATTGAAAGACTGTGTGTGTGTGTGTGTGGTGGGGGGGGGGGGGTTAAGGTTAAGGTTAAGAGGCTGAGGGATCTGAGCCATGAGTCATGCAGCTTAAGGGAGATCCAGGATCAGAGACACCTCCTGTGATGCACTGCAGTCTAACACACATAAACACACACACACACACGGCCTTTCGCCCCGGGGTTAGGGTGGGCCGACTCTGACCTATTTTCTGATGGATGTCGTAGTCCCACTCACACGTGTAGTCCTACTCGCAGCACCAGCGCCGCTAGGCCAGCACTCCAGAGGGCACTCCCCCCTCTCCCCACCGGACGCTAGCACAGGGCTGGGACACTCACACATGCCTCTGGCCTGAGGCACCCTCTCTAGGGCCACATAACAGTGCCATGACAAACAGCACGGTTACACACTAGAAGCGATACTGCATGTGCAATCACCCCCCAGGTAATTGTTATAGCTTCTCTCTCTCTCTCTTTTTTTTTCTCTCCCTGTCTTTCTCTCTCTCTTTCTCTCTCTCTCACTCTCTCTCTCTCTCTCAAACACTATGGCCTAGTTCTGTTTCTCTGAGTAAGTGCTCCTCTAATGGATTATCGAGGTATTGTATGACTTGATTGCATGTTACACACATAAACACACACACACACACACACACACACACACACACACACACACACACACACACACACACACACAATATTATATGACTTGATTGCATGTTATACACATCAACACACACACACACACACACACACACACACACAGCACAAACAAACACACAGAGAAACACAACACAAAAACAACACAAACACAAACACAAACACAAACACAAACACAAACACAAACACAACACACACACACACACACACACACACACACACACACACACACACACACACACACACACTACAGCTCAATACAATACAAAAATCTAAGACACACAGACACACACACACACACACACACACACACACACACACACACACACACACACACACACACACACACACACACATATATATTCCTTTCATGCTCTACATGGCAGCTGAACCCTGTGCTGGCGTCTCTTGGGGAGCAGCCTGCTGTGCTCCGATATCCTCTGACCTGCGGCGGGCAGAAGCTCCCAGCTGCCGCACTCATCCGCTAGGTGAGCCGCCTCCATCCAGCCCCATGGGAGAGGTGGGGGCGTAGAGGAGGGTGGATGGAGCAGAGGAGGGTGGGGGTGGTGGAGAGGTAGGCAGCGTGTGGATCTAATAAAGAGCTCTTCTGAAAGCCACCCTGTTCATGGAGGATGTGTTCAGCTCAGCCTCAAAGGATGCTGACCACCCCCCCCCCCCACACACACACACACACACATACACACACACACTTAAATGTACACACATATACACATAGATACACATAAATACACAAGCATAGACACATACAAAGCACAAACATACACATGCACACACACGGATGTACACACACATACACACACACACACACACAAACACACACACACACACACACACACACAGACAAGAATGAGCACACGCATACAAACCGACACACACACACACACGCACACACGCACACGTCCCACTCCCGCCTGGGTCCGTGCATCTGCATTCAGCCCCTGAGAAACACTTTGTCCTCGAATGCGGCTGCCCTTGATCCTTTTGTGCCTCGGCAGACAGAGGAGATGAATGGAGCTCAAATCAATTCCCCCCGGACTGCCTTAATATGCTGCCTAATAATTGCCTGAAGAGACAGTGATAGAAGTGCAGTCAAATACCAAAGAGAAAGAGAGAGAAAAAGGACTTGGTGCTGGGGTGGGATAAGTGAGGGGGGCCCAGAGGGAGATGTGTGGGTGTATATATGTGTGTGTGTGTGTGTGTGTGTATGTGTGTGTGTGTGTGTGTGTGTGTGTGTGTGTGTGGGGGGGGGGGGGGGGGGGGGGGCACTAAGTGGCTGGAAGAAAGACAATAACAAAACCAACCTGCCGCATTCTCAGCAGAAGACCTTCTAGAATTAATTGTTGTGAATAATGAAGAGGCGGTTCATCGCGAGGGTAAAAAACTACTGCTGCTGTCTGTGCCACTAAGGCAGCCTACAAATATTCCATCGAAAATCCTCAGTCTGTTTGAGGCGGGGAACGGGCGACGCAGTAATAGCAGAATAAAGCTGAGTAATTTGCAAAATAACTCCAAACAGGTTAGCGGCTGCATCAAAGCGGGTGTGTATATGTGTGTTTAGGTGTGTGTGTGTGTGTGTCTCCCCCAAGGCTATCCACTGAGATGAATGAGTTGCGTTTGAACCAGCGAGCTCGACTAGGCGTGCGTGTCCATGTCCGCTGCCAGTGATGTCTGGCGTCGTGTAAAAGTGCTGGGAGCAATGGCACTAGTGACCCTG
>NC_085000.1:10626609-10636609 GCF_963854185.1 Sardina pilchardus | reverse complement strand
CATATGTCACACACACACACACACACACACACACACACACACCTCAGATGACTGCACTACGTATGTGTGAGGACAAAATGTCAGGTCTGCTTTGGTTCTCACTGCTCCCAAAATCCCTGTGTTTTCTGTGCTCTTCCCACCCCATCTCACTGAGTGGATCTGCCAGGTGTAAGATCATGCAGACCCAACACACATCACACACACACACACACACACACACACACACACACACACACACACACACACACACACACACACACACACACACACACACACACACACACACACACACACATTTTTCTCTGTCTCTCTCTCACACACAAACATACACACACCTACTGTACCTCCCACACACCTACACACACCTACCTCCCTCTCTCTGTCTCTCTCTCTCTCTCACACACACACACACAGACAGAGAGATACACAGAAGTCTGGCCCACCCTCCCAAACAAACCCCTCTGTCGTCCGTCATGGTGGCCGGCGGTAATAGATTTCTGCTGCGACAGCACAGGTCCGTTCCCAGGCCTGGACATTAGCATTCCCACACAGCCGCGGCGCTTTCATATGGGTGACACAGAGAGCGCTTGATTCACCAGACACACTCACTCAAGGGGAGGCTAGCGCCGCCATAAAGGAATATCAAATGAATCCTAATCGGCTTCCGTTTGATTCAATAATTCATGAGAGGCAAGTCTCGAAGCACCACCACCTGTGTGTGTGTCTGTGTGTGTGTGTGTGTGTGTGTGTGTGTGTGTGTGTGACAGGTAGAGAAAGAGAGAATAGGTGTGTGTTTACGTGTATATGTAGATGTGAGGAGAAGTCTGGGTATGTGAGTGTGAGTTTGTGTATGAGGGTGACATATTCATGTGTGTGTGCATATGAGTACATATGCGCATATATGTGTGTGCGTGCGTGTGTGTGTGTGTGTGTGTGTGACTGCACAGACTTGACAGTCTATTAGACTTGCAAGTGAGTGAGTTTGTGTGTTTGCATGCTGGGCACTGAATATGTGCCAGAGAGTGTGAATGCAAACTTGAGTGTGTGGTGTGTGTGTGTGTATGTGTGTGAGTGTGTGCTTCTGTGTTTATGAGGATGTGAATGCTAGTGTCTCTGTGTGTGTGTGTGTGTGTGTGTGTGTGTGTGTGTGTGTGTTTGTGTCTGTCTGCGCGTGTGTGTCCTTCTCTCCCTTCCCCCTGATGCCTGTGGCCATCTCTTCCACTCCTTGTCTCCATCCCCGTGCTGCCCTGCGATTGGCTCGCCTCCTCTGCTGTTCCCCCTGTCCTCTCGTCTGATTGGGCCTGGTGGGTCTCGGCCTCCCTCTCAGGAGGGGTCATCCTGGGTTAAGCACTCCAGCTTTTATCACCCCTGTCCCTCAGACACGGACGAGTGCAACTCTCTCTATCTCTGCCACTCATCTTCCCTAATCTCTCTCCTCTCTTCTCTCTCTTCAGCTCCCCCTCCTCAGAGGGGCAGAGCCAGTGATGTTCTATGATTAAAAAATGGCCTTGTCATTTTCTATCCCTCTGTTGTATTCCTTTTACTTTTTGGGCTGAAAAGAGATCGTTTTTTTTTCACTTTCTCACTCTCTCATCAGTGTCTGGGTGTCTTGTCTCTTGAGCCCTTCTACATGTGTGTCACTGTGTGTGTGTGTGTGTGTGTGTGTGTCCCTCTCTTTGGGTTTGTGTGTGTGTGTGTGTGTGTGTGTTTGTGATTGTGGGTTGAGAGTGAGTGTATGTGTGTGTTTGTGATTGTGGGTTGAGGGAGAGAGTGTGTGTGTGTGTGTGTGTGTGTGTGTGTGTGTGTGTGTGTGTGCACTGTGTGTGTGTAGAGGCCAGAGCTGTGCTTGTTGTTCTCCAGTAGATTCTTCTTTATCTTTGTCTTTTGACCTCTACCCTCTTTTCCTTTTTTCATTCTTCTTCTTCAGGAAAACTTGCTACCCAGCTCTCTCCCGCCCACCACAGCTTTTTGACCTTCAAGTTGGCCACAAACTCTACCTCCCTCTCTCTCATCTTTCCCCTCCTCTTCTCCTCCTCCCCCTTTCTTTTCCCTTGTGCTCTCTGACTTTATCTCCCCTCCCTTATTTGCTTTTATCTTCTTCCTCTCCCTCTCTTCCTCATTTTCTATCCATATCCCTCTCTTTTTCTGCTTTCTCCCCTACTCCATTCCTTCTATCTCTCTCTCTCTCTCTCTCTCTCTCTCTCTCTCTCTCTCTCTCTCTCTCTCTCTCTCTCTCTCTCTCTCTCTCTCTCTCTCTCTCTCTCTCTCTCTCTCGCGCTGCGTGGCACGCGACCTTGTCGTCAGTCTCAGCTGTTCCCTGAAGAGCTGATTCAGGGAAAGCACAAAGGCCAGAGAGCCTGGTGGCTTCTTAAAGTCCCCACCACACACACACACACACACACACAAACACACACACTCTTGCTAGATGAGTTTGGATTTTTGACAATTTGGACGTCAAACAACAAACCCCCTGTAAACACACACACACATACTGACACACACACACTGACACACACACACACACACACACACACACACACTCACACACTCTCACACACACACACACACACACACACACACACACACACACACACACACACACACACACACACACACACACACACACACACACACACACACACACACACACACACACACACACACACACGCACACACGCACACACGCACACACACACACACGCACACACACCTTCAGTTGCAGCCCTTGAAACGGCCAGCCAATTAACACAGGAGCAGGCTGGGGCAGGACAGACGCTGTTACTGAGCAGTAGAGGCACTGGACCAGAACACACTGACGTCAGCCTCTCCTTCTCTCCTCTTCCCCCTCTCTATCCCTCTTTCCCTCTCTCTCCTCCTCTTTCTCTCTTCCTCTATAACTCCATCTCAATGACTCTTCGCTGCTTTCCTCTGTACATTTCCCTGCCTCCCTCGCCTTTCTCTCCTTCTCTTTAATTCTCTGTATCAACCTTTCTTTCTCCCCACCTCTCTCATGTACTTAGCAACTCTCTCCTTCCCTTCTTTTCCTACCTGCCTGCCTCGTCCTTTCCTCTCCTCTCCCTCTCTCCCATTTGTCCTCTCCACTTCTCCTTCCTTCCTTCCTCCCTCCTTCCTGTTTCTCTCCTCCCTGGTGGTGTTATTGAATCATGCTGTTATAATCACTCTGCAGGGCCCTAGAGAGTGGGGGACCAAACTGAGTTACACACTCCTTCCAGTGCCCTCCGCGCTGCTGCGTTCGCCCGGCCCCAGTCCGACCACAACTCACATCCCTGCCACCGCCCTGGCACTGAGCGCACTGGGCACAGATCTCACCCCCTGGCTTGGCACAGGTGTGGTTCAGATTTGGCGTGGATGCCCGTGGTGCAGGTAGAGCAGATAGTGTGAGCGTCAGTAGCAGCTCTAGGACTCTGCTGTGTGGCGGAGCAGGACTGGACTCCCTGTCCACCCAGAGAGCCGTGATATGTCAGGACAGGGCAGATGACACGAGCGACAGTAGAGCAGACAGGACACGGTACACAACCTCTGGGAATCCATTTTGTTCCTTTCTCAGCTTGTCTTTTCTCCCCTTCCTCCCTCCCACGCTCTCTGTCTGCCTTTCTTTCTCTTCTCTCCTCTCCCTCTAGAAGTGTCAAACTCCTTCTCTTGCTGCACTTTGTGCTCCCTCCCTTTCACTCTCTTCCTCTCTTTTCCCCCTCCCTTCCTCACATCTTTCCATTCGACCCCTCTCTCTACCTCTCCCTTCTCCTCTCTCTCTACACCTGTTCTGTTGGACTAGCTGTTGCATTTGTATTCATAAAACAGCAAAACAATAAAGTGAGACGAGTTACTGAGTTTAATTGGACTACAGCTGGGCAGGTCTCTAGGATTCACTAATCGCTCCGTTTTTGGGAATGGATTTTTTTTTTGTTGCTCTTTCTGGTGTCGAGGTGATGGGTGTGTGTGTGTGTGTGTGTGTGTGTGTGTTTGTGTGGGTGGGTGGGTGGGGGGGTTGATAGGGGGGTGATGTACGTGGAGGGGATGTGAGTGTTTTGGGTGGTGGTGGTGGGGGGTCACCAACCCAGGGCTGTAATGAGGAAACTAAACAAATCAGGGCCCAATCTCCTCGGCTTGCCAACCTTTGCAATTCAAATCAGGCCGTTGGTGTAATGAGAGGCGCCTGCTGAATGCTAACAGGAGCTGAAGCTGGAGCAGGAGAAGGAGTCAGAGCAGCAGTGCGGCCGGGCACGTCCCCTCTCCCAGAGGCTAACGCCAAGCGCACCCCTCCTCACGCTCACACTCACACTCACACTCTCGCTTCTCTGCTTCTCTTTTCCTGGCCCTCTCTACATCTCTTTTCTCACTGTCTCGCTCTAGTACCATCTCCCAGACCACTCTTATTTTTCTGACTCTCTCTCTTTGTTCTTTTCTCTCTCTCTTTCTCTCTCTCTCTCTCCTCTCTCTCTGCTCCCCCTTTTTCTCTCACTTCTGTCTACCTTTTTTACTTGTTGTTTGATTCTATCCCACTCTTCCTATCTCTCTTTATTCTCCATTTCCTTCTCTCCCTCTGTTACTTTTCTCGCCATCTCTCCCTCTCTCTGCCTATCATCTCTCTTTCTCTCTCTCTCCATTTCCCAACTTCCCCTCTTTTTCTCCATGCTTTGTCTCTAGCCATTTCTCATTTCCCCTCCATTTCCAGAGTTCCTCTACTCTCTCCCTCTCCCTCTTTCTCTCCCTCTCTCTCTCTCTCTCTCTCTTTCTCCCTCTCCATCTATCTCACCCATGTCCTCTCCCGCCCGCTGTCTCTCCCTCTCTCTATTCATCTGACTGCTCAGATAAAAAGCTGGAGTGTGGGGAGCGCGTCTGGTGCGCCCTCAGATTTAAAACATGCAAATTGAGAGCCGCCGTTTTCCCGACAGCTGTTTGAGGACGTGCCGCTCGCCTCGCCGCTCTGCGCTGCGCTGCGCTACACTGGCGCCATCCTGCAGACCCAACTCAAACACACCAGACCTGAGAAGCAGGCAAGTCTCTCTAACAACCCCAATGCTGCTACTTACACATGCATGTACCAGCACCCCCCACACACACCCCCACACCATCCCACCCTCTAGTCCTTAGACTCTTCTATTTAATTAAACATCTAATCTCTTCCAAAACGTCAGGGTGGAAGAGGAGAGAAGGGGTGTGGGTGGGCATGGCTGTCACATCATGTCACCTCATCATCTGCTCCAAACCAGAGAGGGCTGCATATGCTGCACTCGCAAAGCAAAAAGTTTCTTCAACATCCCCACACGCAAGGCACAGACATTAGATCAGCATACACACAGTCTAAACATAATACACATAATATACACATAGCCTAAACATATAGACTATTTCAAGAGAGTTCCATTATCAGTGCCATAGTTGCTCCCACAAGGTTTTTAGCCAAAGATCATAAAGCGTGGCCCCAGCTGTGGTGCAACTGGCTGGTGTACCTGCACCGTACGCCGGTGACCCGGGTTGGATTCCCGTCCCGTGGTCCTTTCCGGATGCACCCCTACTCTCTCTCCCATTCACTTCCAGTCACTCCTGTGACACTTCCTGTCACTAAAAAGATCATAGAGCGCTACGCGAATCAGAGGTTGCAACATTCCATATGCAGCGTAAGTAGTTTGGGAACAAAATGTAATGTTCAAGCATAGTTTTTGTTTTTCCTGTAGAAACGGTCTATACACATTAGCTTAAACTCTGACCTCCAGCTACTTGAAAGCGGGTCCTGAGATCTGAGATCCTGAGACAAATATAGAGCTCAAAACATGTATCTTGTTTATTAGCAGAGTGCAATGTACTGTATATTGCACAGAAAAGGCAATTGTAAAAGATGCGTTTTCCTGTTAATATCTAATCAAATTTCTTTACAAAAATTGGACTTCACACTGTATAATTCAAGATGATAAATGCTTATTTTCTATCTTAATTGAACTATGTTTTCTTGCAGTGCACATAGTTTCTCTGCTAACCCAAATAGAGCACACTCTACCGTACACCCTCTTATTAGCCAGCTTCTAATTTCATTTAGGACTTGATTATGTCGATCTCTGAAGAAAACACCTCGACTCAGTTGTACATAATGTCACATTAAGACTGGTAAATAGCTTCATATAAGTGCTATAGGACCATGTATATAATTGTTTTCACTCTCATTATCGGGCTGGTGCAGGTTGTAATTGAGTTACCTGTTCAATAGAATGTGTGAATATGTGTGTGTGTGTGTGTTTGTGTGTGTGTGTGTGTGTGTGTGTGTGTGTGTGTGTGTGTGTGTATATGTGTGTGTGTGTGTGTGTGTGTGTGTGTGTGTGTGTGGTAGAGATTATGAACCACTGAACTGATTAGAGTCCCCTGGTAATAGGTTCTAAGCACAGGTAAGTAATTACATTTGGGAAATAGGGAGGAACCAATTTGATCCAAGCCCTTATGAATCAGTGGCGTAGTAGCCTATATATATCAGTGATTAGTCTTCCATGTAGAAACACCTTCAGAGCAGTTCATTAGGAGGAGAAAGAGGCTCTGAAATGCTGGATTGATGTAGTCAGGTCTGAACTATAGAGTCCTCAGAGAGAGAAGATTATGACTGAAACATCACCAGAAAGATGTCTGAAATGATGGCAAATCAATTAACATGGACACTGAGGTGTGTGTGTGTGTGTGTGTGTGTGTGTGTGTGCATGCGTGCGCATGTGTGTGCATGATCTGTTTGAGCATTGATGTTTATTTATATTTTCCCAACTGGTTTGTCTCTGTTGCTAAAGCAAGAACACACAAGCACACACAAATACAGGAAGAGAAAGAGAGAGGGAGCGAGAGAAAGAGAGAGAGAGAGAGAGAGAGAGAGAGAGAGAGAGAGAGAGAGAGAGATGCATTCCTATGGCCAGGGGAAAACAGTGGAAATCTCCTATTTAAAGAGCTCCCCAGAGCGCCTGACTGCTTGACCTTGATTGGCTAAAGGCTGTTTTTCCCAAGAACAAAGGCAGTCGTTTAGCACAGGAGACTCCGGCCAAAGCACTGGCCATTCTTTCCTTCTACGATGCCCCAAAAACATCCAGTTAGATAACAAAAACAACTATACAAGCTGATTCAACAAAATTCAAAACAGCAAAACCTAAAACAAATCTAGCTTGTTTTAAAAAATGGCTTCAAGCATCATTCAGGAGTAGGCCCTATGGGTGATTAAAAACTCAGACCCATCAGTGAAAAGCAGGAAGAACCTGATGTTTTATTCAAAGGAAGAGGGTAGGTTTGCTCAAATATCTGGGTCGCCATGGAGAACCTCCACAGCATTAGATGCACCACTATACTCAGTTACCAGCCAGAGGCCATTACTAGCTTTCAGTAGCCTACTAGGCACTACAAAACAGAGAGGAGAAGAATTCCACCAGAATAATCTTGTTGAGATACCTGCACTGGTTCATTACAGCACATTTGATCTCATTTAATATCGCAATGCATTTGTTACATCGCAACTATTGAGCTAAATACAATGTATCCAGTGACAATGGTTAAACAATTGTAGTGTAGACATGTGCGCACATACAGTATATAACAATTCTACAGGTGCTGGATAGCCAAAACATAGAAAAAGAGGATATCTGTACACTGCCTTGTATGCTCAAGTTAATGGTAGGCTACAACGTTTCAACTAGACGAAGACCTGAGTGATCGAAACATTGTAACCTGCCATTAAACTGGGAGCATAGAGAGGCTGCACACTCTGATCAGTAGCTGCACACCCTGATCACCTAATCAGGTTACTGTAAAGACTGATGTTTCGGCAAACAGGCTTGATCAAGGTTCCATTGAACATGATTGAAGATGAATGAACATGTCTGACTAATATTCTACTCTTATGTATTGTAAAGTAAGGATCTACGCATTAGGACTAGTGTTAGCACACGTGTGGTGGTGGAACAGTCACTGCCTGATAAGCAGTTGGCCCAGATTCACTCCTCTAACACTGCCATCTGTTACAGTAGATCACCTTATATAAAGACGTCTGCAAAATACCATTTTACCTTTGACAATATCAAATGTTTAATTATTTGTATCGCTGCATGATTTTTTAATTAACAATTTTATCATGTAACAAAGACACTGTTGTATAATTTTATGAACACAATTGTGTAATATGAGAGTGTAAAATGATAATGTTATAATTGTCATTAGAGATGCCCATGCAGTCCGTGCATACAGTATGAGAAAGTCATTGAATAAGACGTAAGCCTTTGATGTTGACACATACATACTTCTGGGATGCTTTGTCAGTGAAGGAGTTAAAAGCAAGCTAGACACTAAGCTGCAGGGCATGGATGGAGATGAGATAGAATGAGTGACAGAAAGAGAGATAGAGAGAGAAAGAGAGAGAGAAAGAGTGTGTGAGAGAGAGTAGGAATGGGGAAGAGAGAGGGAAGGACACAGATGCGCATAAATCTGTGTGTACCAATTCTGTCTGAGACATGACCCTATACATCTCTCTCCAGCCCTCTCTCTCTCTCTCTCTCCCCCCAGCCTTCTTTCTATCTCTCTTTCTCTCTCTCCCTTGCTTTCTTTCTTTCTGTCTTGCTCACCCGTCTACAATTTAAACACATCATCGATGCAATGATTATCCTTTGGTAGATATGCATATGATAAATTGATGTGATTAATTAATTAAAGTCAAATAATTAAAAAAAGCCCACAAAATCAACCACATCTATACACACACACACACACACACACACACACACACACACACACACACACACACACACACACACACACAGACAAGTAGCCACAGACTCACATACAAACCACTTTTGTGTGCGTAACGAGTCCACATTATGAACAGGCTTCAGAAGGCACGACTTTTGCTGACTATGTATAAAAGTATGTGGGTATTATCAATATTTCAGCATGGGGAGATTTCATGCACTTGCATAATGACTATCTACTGGATGTGGAAGTGCAAAAGTATGTCTATGTATATCACATTCTTATTTATACATACTTACATGCCTCACTCAATCTCAATCTGAGTTATTTATTTGTTTACCACTAGGGAAGTGATCTTGAAGCAAAGAGTGAGTGTGTGTGTGTGTGTGTGTGTGTGTGTGTGTGTGTGTGTGCCAGAGTATTGAATCATAACTTTTTATATTCATGAGTAGTTTATGTCCTGACATTTCTGACACATATGTTTTTACTTCACTCTGTTCTTGAACAATCTCTGAGCATATCCGTGTGTGGCTATGTCTTTAGAAATAAGGGAGAATATTCTATTTTCTTTTATTTTTGCAGTGTTTCATTGTTCTGCATTGGTGCATCCCCTGCGTCAGTGCAGCTATCTGCTCCAGACTGCCAGATTGGCACTAATCAGGGGCTGTGTGGGATGGCCAGTGCCATAACCCATCAACCTGAAAGGATACCTAAAGCCTGATTATTTTCTCCTTTAGCTAGAGCAGCTGGTGGATCTTTATGCAAAGTCATGCTGTCTCTCCCTTGATGCGCATCATTGTAAATATTTTTCCCAGCATTGCCTGACTGGGTCTTCATTCATCTGTGGTATCAAAATTACCATCAATATGTTACGTGTTATCACAGAAAGGCTCTGTTCCGCCATAACAGCAGGAGCAGCTGTATGACAAACTGTGTGAGTCTGTGTGTGTGTGTGTGTGTGTGTGTGTGTGTGTGTGTGTGTGTGTGTGTGTGTGTGTGTGTGTGAGTGTGTGTGTGTGTGTGTGTGAGTACTGTACAGTATGTGTGTGTGTGTGTGTGCGCGCGTATGTGTGTGTGTGTGTGTGTGTGTGCGTGTGAGAGTGTGTGTGTGTGTGCGTGTGTGCGTGTGTGTGTGTGTATGGGGTGTATAACGGCGTGTACGAGCGACATACCTGAAGGGCCTCGGTGCCCGGCTGCTGCAGCAGTTTGACGGTCCTGCCGCCGGCACTCTTCTGTCCGCGCCCGTCGTGCCAGGTGAGGTTGCCGCCGGCCTTGCGCG
>NC_085000.1:10614109-10621609 GCF_963854185.1 Sardina pilchardus | reverse complement strand
ACAGAGACCTAGAGAGAGAGAAGGAAAGAAGGAAGAGGAGAAAGTGAGAGGAAGAGAGAGAGTGATGGTACTAAAGAGAGAGAGAGAGAGTTCTAGAAAGAGGTGTTGGGTAAAGAGTAAAGAGGGAGGTGAGAGAGAAATAAGAGAGGCAAAGACAGAGAGGGGGAGCAACAGCAGAACTGAGAGCAGCAGAGCATCTCACCCTCCTCTCCCTCTCCTCCTCTCCCCCTCCTCCTCCTCCTCTCCCTCTCCTCGTCTCGCTTGCGTCTCCTTCTCATTTCTGCTCCCATCCTCTGCTGTCTGCCTGGCTCCCCACTCCCCTCCTCTCTCCTCCCCCTCCACTCCCCTTTGCTCCCCCCTTCACCACTCCTCTTTGCTCCCTTCTTCTCTTCACCCTCTCTACCCTCCACTCCCCTCCGCTCTGTGCTGTCTGCCAGGCAGGAGCCCGAAACACACACGTACTCTCGCCACGGCTCCCGGCCTTATTACCGTCAATCACACACACAGGGGTTCGAGAGGCAAGCTTAAACAGACACACACACACACACACACACACACACACACACACACACACACACACACACACACACACACACACACACACACACACACACACACACACACACACACACACACACACACACACACACACACTTGACTGTTGGAGGCCAGGAAATTGAAGGAGAACCCTGATTGCATCTCAAGCTTGTCAATCGTGTACACAAGTGGGAGGAGACAGCAGACTTTTCCTGAAGCGATCTAAAGCTATGAGGAGATGGTGCATGTAGAGGGCTGGAGTGAGTGGACAGAGGTGGACAGTCCTCTTCACTTGTGCGCCTGTTCCACGTACAGAGGTGACCTGAGAGACAGGTGATGCGGCCCTCTCGTGAGCATAGCCCAATAGCGCGGTGCGTTATGGTAATGGGGAAATAGCTACGCTAAGAGACAGGTGATGCGGCCCTCTCGTGAGCGTAGCTAGCGCGGTGCGTTATGGTAATGGGGAAATAGCTATGCTGACTAGTCCAACCTGTGTGAAGGTCACCAAGGAAACGCGCTGAGGTTAAACTCATGCTGTCTCTGCCTCAGCTCATATGATATTCATCTGAATGGGCTCCAGCATAACATTACTGTCAAACACGTCTCAGTTCACCTCCACAAGCCACACACACACACTGAGACACACGCACACACACACACACACACACACACACACACACACACACACACACACAGTCTCCTCACACCGCCATAGATCTCAGACTTTCGTAGCACCGAGTCGCTCGTAAAATAAAACCAACCAGGTGTCCCTTACAAGCATTAATTGTGATTGCTGTTGTGACATCCTGACCCCTCCACAACAATAAAGCTCTTTGACATCAACCCAGGAGCCATCGGAGGGCCTAATTGACAGCAGTACCCTTCAGCAGGGGCACAATATGTCCCAGCCTAGAAGTGCTGTCATCCTCTCTCTCTCTCTCTCTCTCTCTCTCTCTCTCTCTCTCTCTCTCTCTCTCTCTCTCTCTCTCTGGGGGCAGCCCTCTGGTGACCTTCTTGCTGGATTGATGGGACATTAAGCATGGCTGTCCTTCCTCATAAAGGAAAAGGGCAGCATGAACATCAAGGATGAGGAACAGAGACAAGACATGTGGACGGGTGGGTGGGTGGGGGGCGGGTTGGAATGGGATGGATGGGATGAAAGGAGATGGAGGGAAGAGGAGAGAGGTGAGAAAGGGGGATGAGGGGAGTGGAGAGGAAGTCAGGGAAAGATGACAAGAGGGAGGAAACGAGAGAGGAATGGACATCAAAAGCAGAACAAGGGATGAGAAGAGGGAGAGAAGAATGGGAGCACGCAGTGGAGATGAAAGACCAAGAGTGGACTGGAGGAAATGAGGAGTGGGGAGAGGAGAACAGGGGGTGATGAGAGAGGAGAAGAGGGGGTGATGAGGGGAGGAGAAGAGGAGGTGATGAGGAGAGGAGAAGAGGAGGGGATGAGAGAGGAGAAGAGGGGGTGATGAGAGAGGAGAAGAGGGGGTGATGAGGGGAGAGGAGAACAGGGGGTGATGAGAGAGGAGAAGAGGAGGTGATGAGGAGAGGAGAAGAGGAGGTGATGAGGAGAGAGGAGAAGAGGAGGAGAACAGGAAACCCACAGCAAATAAAGTCAATCATACTAAAAACCCTGTCCAGAGAGGAAAAGGAAAACAAAAACAGCTGCAGAGCAAACAAAAACAACAACAAAACAAAGGAAATGATAAACAATCAGCTCATAGGGAAATGACATGAACAGAGGAGCGAGGGCTGGAGAGGCGAAAGGGAGGGGAGGAGGAGAGGAGGAAAGGAGGAGAGAGGAGAAAGTGAGGGGAAAGGAGGAGAGGAGGAGAGTAAAGAGGAGAAAGAGAGAGGAGAGCGAGAGAAAAGAGGAGAAAGAAAGAGGAAAGAGAAAAGAGGAGAAAGAGAGAGGAGAGGAGAAAGGGAGGACACATAAAACAGCATGGAGAGCTGAGAGGAGGGGGGAACGGAGTGAAAAGGGGGTCAGAGAAGAAGCCATTAAAAAAGAGAGGAGAAGAGCGTGGAGGTGAGGGATGGGGGGAAATGGAAGGCATGGGGGAAGGTAAAGAAGCTCCTTTTGAATTGCACTGAATGGAGGGGATTTATGCAGCCCCTTTGATAGCTGAAGCTGAGCGCTAAACTGCTTAGATGCATGTAATGCAAGCCAAACACCAGAGCTCCTGGACTGCAGTCCGTCCGCCTGGCCTGGCCTGCCCAGTGCTGGGATGGGCTGTGAGGGACGCTGGTCGCGCAGCTGAGCCAAGGGTAAAGGCAGCCGACCTTGAAGGAAAAAATGTCGCGCTGGCGCAAGAAATTGATGGGCTCGTTAAGACGCTAGCACGCCGCCCGCACCATACCCGCCTCCCCGCGGCCACAGGTCTGAGGTCGGAAACTCTCGAATTCTCCGTGTGCCGGTCGCCGCCAGGCTCTGTGTGTGTCGTCACACAACAAATTTAATTAGCGGCTGTGAAATGGGTTGCCAGGGCGCCCCGAGCTAAATTCCACGGGAAAAGACATCCCTGGAAATTTTGGGATACGTCTTCAGTCCTCTTAGAAGGCGCTGCTGTCATTCGGTTGGCTGGATGCATTAATGTAGAAGCCTCCATTGCCTTCAAATGCTCACCTCTCTACTTTTCTTCATCGCTGATTCAACACAAAAGTATGTCTCGGGAAAACAAAAAATGAAGCTTTAGCAAAACAGAAACTTTGTAAACCTGTAATACATCTTAAGGCAGGCGAGGCACTGGTGAGGAATTTTAAATACTCACAATAAATATTTCACAGTCTGCACTTAAAAAAGGATTTCTTACAGGCATTGAAAGGGACAGGCTCTAATAGGGCCTCAGCATTCTTGGCTAATCTGACACTGGCCTTAAATTCATCCCTCACAGATTTCACTGTCTTGATCTGCCCGACCAAAAATAAAAGCCCCTAAACAGTGTAGCGAATTGGGGTTTGTGTACTATGAAGCTCGGAGTCACCTCTCAGCGTCTCAGCCGAGCTCAACCTGAGCTCCGTCCCGTTGGTGAGTTTGTCCGAGCTCACGCGGCAAAGTGGAGGGGACCCCGTGAGACTCATCTTAAACCCCAAGAATGAAGCGTGAAATTATTCTGGCCCTGACAGTCTGCTGGGAAAACGGTTAAGGCGTGCGTGGAAAACACATGAATAAACTTTACGGGGGAAAAAAAACATCGGGGTGACCTCTTTCCGACCTTGGCGCTTCTGTTTTTCCAGCGTTCGCCTACATTTCAATCTACCCGGGCCGAGATCCCTAACAGCCATTTTGTGCTTTTGTGAAGAATACTTAAAATACCTCCTGATATATCTACGTATATTATGACTGTGGCTCTGCTAAGCTTATTAGACACAGTGCACTGACCTCTTCCAATAACTTTCACCATCAGCCACATTAATGTGAATGGGCTCAGAAGTCACATCCACAGCTATAGTTACAGGGGAAAAACAGCAGCCTGGTTCTTTATCCCCAGAGAATCAGGGAGATGGCAGGCGTACAGTCCTTGAGCAAGGAGATCCAAAGACAGGGCTGACAAGGACCAAGCCCTGGCACAGGCAACCTGTCCTCAGCACAGAGAGATGTTTAAGCCCGTGTCACCGCACATCGACAGCAGTCCCGCCCCTGCTGACCCTCCAAGGAGGACAGGCAAGTGTGTGTGTGGGGGGGGGGATATGCTTGTTTGTGTATGTGTGTGTGTGTGTGTGTGTGTGTGTGTGTGTGTGTGTGTGTGTGTGTGTGTGTGTGTGTGTGTGTGAGAGTGTGTGTGAGTGTGTGTGTATGTGCTGTGCATGTGTGTGAGTGTGTGTGTGTGTGTGTGTGTGTGTGCTGTGCATGTGTGTGAGTGTGTGTGTGTGTGTGCGCTGTGCATGTGTGTGAGTGTGTGTGTGTGTGTGTGTGTGTGTGCTGTGCATGTGTGTGTGAGTGTGTGTGTGTGTGTGTGGTGGAGAGGAGAAAGTCATTTCCACCTGAGCAGCACATCAGCTGTTTGAAGGGGCCGAGCCCCATGCAGCGCTGCAATGTCACTTCCAGAGCAGGATATCGATCGGGCCAGCAGGGGCTGATAACACACAATTGAGTGGCCTTCTCAGCTCTCTCTGTGAGTGTGTGTGTGTGTGTGTGTGTGTGTGTGTGTGCGTGTGTGTGTGTGTGTGTGTGTGTGTGTGTGTGTGTAGCTGTCACTGTGTTGATTGACCTCTGCTCTCCCGCTGACCTGTTCTGACATAAAGGGACAGAGAAATACACACACATACAAACACACACACACACACACACACACACACACACACACACACACACACACACACACTGAATACTGCTTGCATACAAACTGCACACCTACCCATACACACACATAAATACACACACACACACACATACACAAAATGTCAAAGATATGTGTATAATCTGATGACCACGCAATGTGTGTGTGTGTGTGTGTGTGTGTGTGTGTATGTGTGTATGTGTGTGTGTGTGCATGTATGACTATGTAAATGTGTGTGTGTGTGTGTGTGTGTGTGCTTAGTCCTGTAATACTACAGCATTCCCTCCATCCACACACTTGCATGCCAGCACACCTGCTCTTACCGCTGCTTAGACACGCACACACACCCATTCAACACACTCCCACTTAATCCACAGAACACAAATTCACCTCACACACACACAAGCATGTAGACATATTCACACACAAGCACACACACTCACATACACACACTCAAAGACACACTCAATCACTGACAGCGCATTGGCCTCAGCGTCGGGCTGTTCCACAGCTCAGTGTACAAGGGTCAGGCTACCGTGTCACAACTTGTCAGATCTCTGGGTCATATAGAGCGAGGGGGGGACAGGCGGGCATGGGGGGAGGGGGAGGGGGGGGGGGGGGGGGGGGGGGGCACTCCGTGGCGTTATGCGCCCGTGGCGAGGCGGTGTGCCATGGGGAGATTAAATCTCGCTGACAGCTGATAATTCGGGCTCGCCTGGGAGCGACGCTTACAATAGAGAGGCAAGGAGAGGGAGAGAGAGAGAGAGAGAGAGAGAGAGAGAGAGAGAGAGAGAGAGAGAGAGAGAGTGATGGGGGGAGCTTATCACCATTCCCTAGGGGACCGCAGTGACAGTTGCAGCGATGCTCATCTCAAAGTCATGTAACCGCACGACAGCAAACTACAAAATTGCTTTGAATATGTGAGAGTGTGTGTGTGTGTGTGTGTGTTTATACATACATGGTTCATGTTGGTGGTGTATGTACTGTGCGTGCACACTAACCTCACTGTCACAAACACTGCTAGTGCTAACATACACACAAACTCACACACTACTGGACTGATAGATATAGTATACACACACGACTGCACACACGCACCAAAATCCATTATTCCCTCACTATCCTGTGGATCAAGCATGCCAGTTCATGATAGCATATCCACAGGCTGTCCTCTGAAATCTATGTTTATCTAATAGCTTACCGCTACTCTCAAGCCACCACGCAACCAGCCAACACCCCACTGATACAGACAACAGGAACCTGATGAATCTTAACAGGGGAAGCATCTTCAAGGCATCTGCCTGTTCTGGGACTGTTGTGAAGTTTAACGTTCCTGTGAACAGCGATGCCATTTCTTGCCCATCTCCTGCAGACACATGGCATCACCTCAGCTCACTCTTTGATGTGTGGGGCTGGCAGCCAGGTATGGAGATCACTCTGGCGTTTACCAGATTAAAATGATATATTTCATGATATGAAATGATATGACACAAGGCGACATGACATGATGCAATGAGTTACGATTAAAAGTGTTTGCGATATGGTAAGCAACGTCACTATATGACACAATATACGACATGGCACGACAGAGTGAGAACGCACAAGCGTATGTATGGTTACTGCCGTCACACCATACTGAGCTCATTCATTAGCCCTGGAAAATCCCGCACTCATCTCCCTTCGACTTTACTTTTGAGTTGCCAAGCAGAAAGCCGCGCCAGCAACCTTAAGCATTCCAAAAAGCAGGATTGCTGACGGCAGCTCGGATGTGGAGGGATGGACGAAGCCAACGTTCCCTCCGCTCCATCCCCTCGCCGGAGACTTGAGATGTGCCCACGGGGAAGAGGTCACGCTGCCAGCACAAGGGCAGATGGAGCAAGTTGTGTAAGGGTCTGGCCTTGCGTAACAGCACACAGACAAGGGAAAACAGGCAAGCAAGACATGGCATTAATGGGGAGAAGAGGAGAGGACAGGGTGTGTGTGTGTGTGTGTGTGTGTGTGTGTGTGTGAGTGTGTGTATGGATATGAGGGGGTGGTCTGGATAAAGGTCTGTATATGGCTGGCTGTGGAGATCTACACTGCCATGTCTGAATTATTTAACACTGTAGACTACACTCTGTTTGCTACATGTCTGCCAGATCATGATTGTTCACCCCTCTGTCTCTCTCTCTCTATGTCTCCCTCTCTCTCTCTGTCTGTCTCTCTCTCTCCATCTTTACTTTCTTTCTGCAGTATTTCCCATCTACAATCTCTCTCTCTCTTGGATCCTTATGTCTTCTCTCTTTCTCTATCTCTTTCTCTCCTTCATAGTCAGGCTTCATTCTCTCGCTACTTCCCTCTGATCTCCTCTCTTTTCCTCTCTCTCTCTCTCTCTTCCTTCTGTTTCTCTCTCTCTCTCAGCTCCTCCTGCTTTCTCTGCAAAAGTCACTTATGCGTATGTCATGAAAACACATGAATATTTAACGCGCTTAATTGTTTTAAAAGTTTGCTTTAATTCCCCCAGAGAGTCTGCAGCTCCTTTGAGATGTGGTTCACAAGCCAGAAAAAAAATTAAATAATCAAAGCAAACTTAATCACACACAGTCCTTGCTCAGACACGACTGTCTTTGTGCATTTTTAATGTCTGTTTGTTCTCTCTTTCCATCACTGAAAAGACCGACATCTAAAAGGATCTGCG
>NC_085000.1:10521609-10606609 GCF_963854185.1 Sardina pilchardus | reverse complement strand
AAACACAATCACACACACACACACACACATACACCAAACCTCTTTTACCATTCCCCTCTACTCTGATGCCATTCCTTGCTAGGCTGATCAGTGATCAACATAGAAGTGCTAAAGAGTTACAGAGTTCAGAGAGAGAGCTGATGGCTGATGGCCATATGCATCATAGGTGAGGAGAGCAACGAGATGTTCCTCCTCCTCTTCATCATCCTCATCATCATCACCACTAGCATCAGCGTAATCATCATCTCCATGATCCTCCTTCTCCTAAATCTCCTGCTCTTGCTGTTATCTCCACTCCATTGCATCCTCAAGAGCTAATGCTGTATAAAGTCATGATCTATAATGAAATCATTTAAACACATAAACAAGAGGCAAGCGCATACACACACACACCCAAACATGATTGCACACACACACACACACACACACATACACATGCGGAATGTGAGAGGATTGTATGTAAACGCATCAATTTTACGCAACTTTGCTTTTGTCTTGCCTCCCTGCGTATGGTTAACGAAGCTCATCACGACCTCCTCCTCCCGAACCACACGGACGAGAGCCGCAGTTAACCACCGCGGCTGCCCGGAGAGAGAGAGGGAGAGAGAGAGAGAGAGAGAGAGAGAGAGAGAGAGAGAGACGGCCTGTTGGATCCGGCCTCTCGGTGACAGGATTAACGACTGTTTGCATGATTTATGACAATAGCAGAACAATCTGGATCAATCCCGTAATCCCTTGTTCAGCAACAGACATAATTGCCGGCCCCGGAGTCGGAACGCTGGCTGTGCAGCTGCTGGGGCCTGTCCACCAGCTGTGCGCTCCGATGCCGTTACTTACAGTACGAGAGGGAAGGACCATCGTTATCAACGTCACAGAGTCTTGCTCTTAAACTCCCGCGCCTCGTACTGTATGTGGGATTGGGAGGCTTGTCTGTGCAGTGCAACACGGGGATGGGCCAGAATAGGGACACACACACAGAGAGCTCCTGGAGTGAGGCCACACTGAATCAGCAGCAGGAAGAGCGGCGCCACACCTTCTGTCCAAGGAATACAAAACCAACTGACTTCATGGCGCACCTGAATGCGCTTATACCCACATTCCTGTCAGCTCCTCAAGCGGCTTTGACTTTGACAGTCAGTGTGTTGGTGCACACACACACACACACACACACACACATACACACACACACACATACACACACACACACACACACACACAAACACGTGCACACACACCTACCTTCACATAAGCAGCCAGACTTGACAGCAAGCATGGGCCAGTGAGCACATGTGCATTGGGAGAGGTGAGAGGTCTCTAAGGGTAGCTTAGCGTAGCCTCAGGAAGAGCGCCACAGCATTTAAAGCACATAAGGTGGGGAGTTCAAGTGTTCATCTCAAAAAGCGCATTACATAAGCAACGTTTGAAAACTTCTCCCCTGACCTCAGTGTGTTCTTATTATGGGAACGTTCTGATTTTTGGGACAAGGCAGGATTACGTAACCTCAATGGTGGAGTAGTTGGATATCAGCCTGAAATGGACTAAAAAATGACCCCCCGCCCCCCTCGAGGGTAATATGATGAGGAAGCTCCCTAGCGAACATAACGCACACACACACAAATGCGTAAACACATAAACAGACACAAACAAATGAGCAAACACTAAGTCAGGGTCATTCACTCAGGCTGATTCAATACTGACTAAGTCACTCGTGTATGTATTTGTTCCTGTCACTCTCTCTCTCGTCTACATGGACTCGTCCAGTGCATTTGTGGCCATTGTTTTCCCCTGGCCCCACATCGCTCTTAGGGGATGTCCAAGGACTTAAGCCTCTTCTCCTCTGAGTCATATCTGTTAAGAAGCATCTGAAGTACACTTATTCACATCAGGGGGCATTTGATGCTAAATGTACTGAGCTAAGCCCAGACATTATACCTGATACTGTATCAGGCGATGACAGGGAGACAAATATGAGCGTAAACAAATACATACGCAAGCTATCTTTGTCTCTCTCTCTCTCACACACACACACACACACACACACACACACATAAACAAATACATTGAATGCACGGTACAAACAACCACACACACACTTGGAGAACCACAACAAATCCCCTCTAATCTGAGATAAGGTACACTCCGGGTGGATTTCAACAAAAGCAGGCCAAAAGGGCAGCATTACGGATCGCAGAAGCAGCTTTCACCCCACAGACACACACACACACACACACACACACACACACACACACACACACACACACACACACACACACACACACAGTGGGGCACCAGGAGCTGTTCCACTTCCTAAAGCACCAAAATTACATGAGATTAAATCAGAGCATTTTTATGGCCTGCCTTTATTGTGGCTGATGGCTTTTCATTATGGAGGCCTAAGCCAAAAACACGTTATAAAACAAAAATAATAGACGTATGAGATTGTCCATCTGTCCACCAGATCCGCAAGGACACTCACGAGCGGACACACTTGACGAGACGACAGGAGGACAGAGGAATAAAACTGTATTTAAAAGGTTGGTGTGATGTTACATATGTGGATTTGCATATTCTCTGAAGACCATTTAACCAAGACATTTAACATGGCAGCAACAGCACTGCACAGAAGGATAGAAATATAACAAGACATTTGCACAACACGCAGGACTGTTGACCTTGAGTAAGTTATTAAAAACACACACACACACACACACACAGACAAACACACAGGGGGAATATGGTATAAGTGAAAGTGTACTCTGTGCCATCTGCTCTATCCATATGTAAGATGGACAGTATGACTCAGAGGGGGAGAGAACGGAGCGCGTTTTTAAATACGGGACGCTTTCCTGCATTACTGCGGCTATCGCAGGATTTGGGGATTGATGCGAGGCAGGCGGGTTTATTTCCCTTCCAGTTTTGGAGATCGTCCACGGAGAGATTTGAACAAGGAACACAGGGGAGGTAGAGTGGGGTTCAATGGTGGGGGGAAATAAGGATTGAGACAGAAATAGGAAAGTGAGAGAGAGAGAGAGAGTGAGAGATGACGGGCTGGCAGGCAAAGATCACGCTAGTCTTGGCAAGAAACACCGCAGCCTATGGTTTATGCAGCTTGGGAAATAAGTACACCAACATACACACACACACACACACACACACACACACATACACACATACTTGAACGCAAGCATGCACATGCACACACACACACACTTGAACGCACACATGCACACACACACACGCACGTGCGCATGTGCGCACACACACACACACACACACACACAGAGAGAAAGAACTGAAGTTGGCATCCCCACAGTGATACTGGAAATGGAGCCAAGATTTAGCCGTGTGCTCACACCTGTGCGTGATAATGTACTGATTGTATAGGTAAAGGGACAGCTGGGAGAAGAAGACATGTAGAGAGCAAGTGAAAGAGAGGGAGAGAGCGAGGGAGATTCGAATCCCCTTCTCCCTCCTCCACTGTGGCCCAGACTGACCCTCTCCTGCAGCCCAGAAACCTCTGTCCCTCATTCATCATTGTGATGCATCCCAGAGTGCAAAGAAGTTTCCAGAAAATGCAAGCACGCTGTCCCTTCCCTCCCTCACATGACTTTGTGCTCAGAGCCAGACGCCTCTAAAGTGATGCTGCCGCTGCAACGGCTACTGCTAGGAGCTACAGGCAAGTTACCACACAGACACGAATAAATTGATCTCCAAATATACAGCCAACGCTCCAGAAGCTTCTGTCCATTTGGTAAATGATGGGCCTGGTGTCGACTCGGCAGTACTGTCAGTTCAGCACAGTCCTAAATAAGCACTCTGTTCTCGGAGCTCCGGAGTTCAGAAAAGGCATTAATGTAACTATCAGAGGATAGAACTGCCTCGTACAAAGCAGCCGTATGGAGCATTACAATGGACCCAACTATTAGCGTTGCACTGGCCAAAGGAATGAGTTTAGTGAGATAAACAAACAGGATAGGATAAATAGTACAACAGGTTTATGTTTAAATTATGTCTCTCTTTCTTTCTCTCTCACTGTGTGTGCATGTGTGTGTGTGTGTGTCTGTGTGTGTGTGTGTGTGCTCGCGTGTTTGCTCTGTCCTCACTGCTGTTTGCATACAATACACAAACAGACACCTCTGAGCTGATGCAACAGCACAGTGTGTACACTCTACCTGCCTACCTGCCTAATTAAAAATTGTCTACACACACACACATACACACACACACACACACACACACACACACACACTCACTCACAAAACAAAATAAATAAATAAATATGAATCTGAAGACAAGTCTGTTTACATCAACATCTCCCGAGAGTCATTTCCTGCTGTGGCGTGTTAATGCACATTCACAGCATCATCCGGCACCTCACTCTCATCAGGACCCCAGTGGATGAACTGGAGGGGGGGGGCGGGGGGGGGGGTATCAGGGGGGTTGGGGCAAATATGACGGAGGGAAGCAGAGAAAAACAGGGATGGGCCAGGAGATTAGGGCAGACAATGCAAGAGATGGAGTAAGGTTGAAGGAGGAGAGGGAGAGAGAGAGGGAGGGAGGGGGAGCAAAAGAAATGGAAAGATAGAATGAGTGAATCAGAATGAGAAATGGAGGAGAGAAAGTGTGTGTGAGAGAGAACAGGGGAGACAGAATTAAAGAAAAAGAAGGGGAAAATGAGAAAAAGCAAAAGAAAGATGGCCGAGAGAGAGAGAGAGGGAGAGAAATTGAGAGAGAGAGACATTTTCGGATGGCGGACTCTATTTTGAGGGAGGGAGGGATGGCGGAAAGGTGTTCATCATCGTCAGCCAGAGACGAGCGAAACGGAAGAGAAATGACTGGATTCCTCTCTCATGTTCGCACATATTTAATGTCCTCATTACCTAGCGGCCGAGCTGGCCGCCCCGCGATAATACCAGGGAAGCACGGTGTAATTGCTTTTTTTGGGAGAGAGGGAGAGGAGAGACTGAGGGGAAAAGGAGAGAGAGAGAGAGAGAGAGAGAGAGAGAGAGAGAAAGAAAGAAAGATGAGGGGAGAGAGCGGAGCGTGCCATGCATTTCTAACCTTCTGAAGTTGGGCACCAACACACATGCAAGTGGCCTGTGTGTGATAAGGAATCCGGCAAACAAGCATGGAGCAATCCGTGACAGCTTGCGCACGTGTGCCTGTATGCGTATGTGTGTGTGCGTGTGTGTGTGTGTATGTGTGTGTGTGTGAGAGAGAAAGAGTGCTGGGGATTGTTAGGGCCTAATGGGGACGTTCAAAAGGACATCCAATTACCACCGTCTACCTGGAGAGACTTAAACCGGGAACTGTTCAACCATTTCAAATATGATTTGGGATTAGATGGGGGATTCTTATGGCCATTAAATATGGGAAAGTAATCCGCTCCTCAGCTCGCGGCAACACCGGAAAATGGTGACAAATGTTGCCGTGGCGCCCGTCTGTCTCCTCCGAGGCCGTGGCGTGGGGATGATGCATGTTCCTACAGCAAGCCACGGAGGAATCCCTGACCTCCTCCATCACCACTATCATGGTATTCACATGTGTGGGACAGAGAAGGGAGGAGGAACCAAGAGATGAGAGAGAGAGAGAGAGAGAGAGAGAGAGAGAGAGATAAGGGTGGAGGAGAAAGAGCAATAAGAGAGAATGACAGTGAGGAGAGAGAGAGAGAGAGAGAAAGAGAGGGAATGAGATAAACGTGGAGAGAGCAAAAAGAGAGAAAGACAGTAAAAGAGAGGGAATGAAAGAGAGAGAGAATGAAAGAGAGAGAGAGCGCTAGATTGAGAGCGATTAATGAAGTGCAGTACAGAGACCCCAGCGCCTACATAAGGGGACTGAACTTGGCAGGGTAAGTTTTGTAGCTCATGGGTACAATTTTCGCTCCATCTTCTTCGTCGAGCGGAAATTGTCGATTGCACACACGCTCCAGGCCTCGACACCACCGCCATAGCTGCTCGTAGCTGCCATTAGTGCTTGCATGTGACGAGTGCGGAATAAGAGAACCTACTCTGTGAAAATTATTCTTAATTAGTATTACCCTTTGAGCTATTCCTCATTTTCAAATAATTCTTATCCTCAACACACACACACACACACGCACACACACACACGCACACACACACATACTGTACTCATGCACGCATGCACGCACGCACACACACACACACACACACACACACACACACACACACACACTTACTCTTTCACTCTCTCTCCCTCTTTCTCTTTGTCACTCTCTCTCACACCCACACCCACACACACTTCCCCCTTAAACTCCTATCCTTCTCCAGCCTCAGCATCTCGGAGAGGAGACCACTAATTAAAGGAGAGATATTGGACACGGGCCTGTGCGTTTCCTAATGTGATGGGAGGAGGGGAGGAGGGGAGGAGAGGATGGGAGAAAGGAGAAGAGAGGAGACGGGAGAGGAGGACAGGAGAGGGAGAGGAGGGAAAAGGAAATGAGAGGAGAGAAGGAGAAAGGAGGAGAAGAGAGGAAAGGAGTGGAGAGAAGATAAGGGACAAGAGCTGGAGCCACATTGAGATTGCTGGGCCGGAAACAAAGACTGAGCACTCTCTGCTTCAGAGGGAAAAATTAGCCAGGAGCCAGGAAGGGGAGAGAGAGAGAGAGAATAGAAAAGGGAGGGAAAAAGAGAGACAGAAAAAGAAAAGTAAGATATGAAGAGAGAGATAAAGAGAGTGAAAGGAAGAGACAGTTAGATTTAAAGAGAGAGAGAAAGGAAGAGACAGACTTAAAGAGGGTGGAGTAAGAGAAAGAGAGCTATGAAAAGAAGATGGACATCTTTAGAGCTGTGGAGAGAGAAAGAAAGAGAGAGAGAGTTTAAAAGAGAACAGAGTAAGAGAAAGAACTATGAAGAGAAGATGGAGAGCTAGAGAGATGTGGAGAGAGAGAGAAGATGGAGAGCTAGAGAGATGTTAAGAGAGCGAGAGAGAAGATGGAGAGCTAGAGAGATGTGAAGAGAGAGAGAGAGGGAAAGATGATTACAGTAGCTGGCCGTGCCAGTGAAGCGGATGACAGGCGCTCCCTGATGGCGTGCAATTAGCTAAAACTCAACACTGCTAATGCTCAGCCACAGAGGTGGTCACCACTGTCACGTCGCCCGCCAATCTAAACTCACGACACTCCCTGGACGTCACCCACCCACGACTACCCCACCCAACCACACCCCGCCCAAGCCCCAGTCCACCACTGCCCCACCCCCACCCACAATCTCAACACTGGTCCTCTATCTGCTTCAAGCACTCACTCGGAAGAGGACACTGTTGATTTAAAGGAAATTGATCGCCCTCCACTGCGAGCACTTAATCAATGTGTTTGAAGTCTCTAAAGAATCATGGGTAAATGTTTATTAGCCTACTCCACTCCCCCCCCCCTCCACACACACACACACACACACACACTCCATCCAGCTGCTTTTCTCTCTCTTTCTCTCTCTCTCTCTCTCCCTCTCTCAGGGGATTACACAAGTGCAGTCTCAGTATCCCACTGAGGCGAAAAGAAGTCTCTCACAGTTTGGTCTAACAACACTTTGCTCATCAATAACACACTGCTGCATTCTTGTCCAAATGTCCATATTAACAACCCCAACCCCATCCCCAACCCCCCACCCCTCCCCAGCAATCCTCTCCAACCAGCCTCTTTCCTGGCTCCAGTGGAGACCCAGTTCACAGCCTTTCCTTTCTGCCTGGCTGAAGCAGGAGCTCGTTTGAGCCCGGGGGGCAGTGAGTGGCACAGGTGTTCCTGAAAAGCGTAAACTGGACGTCCCTGTGCCTCAGCCTCTCATTAGACGGCTGGTGGGACGTGACGGGAGAGAGAGGCTCTCCGCTCGCTGCGAGATTTTCAATGCCTGCTTCCGACTGCTCTTGTTCCCTGGCCACAATGGAGGGGCTGATTGGAAATAGGAGTCGTTTTAAACATAGACATGGGGATGTGTTCCGAAGACAAAAACAACACCTGCTCACCTATTATTCTCTTTCTTTCTTTTTTCTTTCCCTCTCTCTGTCTTTTGCTCTCTCTCTTTTTTCCCTCAGGGTTAGCTTGGCTGTGATGGGGATGTGTGAGAGGTGGGTCCCATGAGTGGATACTGCTAGAGTGAGAGAGTGGGAGCGTGGATAAGAGGACTAGAGAGCAAGAGGGCATTCAGCCCAACAATGCACCATGACAGAGAACATGTTGTGACCAGGGTCCAGACACACACACACACACACACACACACAGACACACACACACACACACACACACATACAAATGTATATGTACCAGTATATAAGATATATATATATATATATATATATTATTAAGACATACTATACTACAAGCTCACATCCATCCTGCCCCACTTCAGATTAGGAGCATAATCCACTATCTGTTCAGAGAGGGAGAGAGATCGAGGGACAGAGAGAGAAAAATGGAAGGATGGAGGGCTGAAAGGGTGAAAGGATGGGGGAAGGGAAGGGAGAGAAAAACCCAGAGACCCTGGCATGAGGAGCAATGAGATGGATCAGAGGGGCTGTGTTGAATCCCCCCCCCCTCTCTCACACACACACACACACACACACACACACAAACAGCCAGGCACATGCATGCGAATACACACACTTTCCACAGCATGACATATCACTCACTCAAACAGCCACAACACAGCACACTGCATCACGCCACAACCCCAAAATACACACACACACACACATTCACACAGCTTCTCGTCACTGTGGCCACACCAACGGCACACGGATCCCGTATGAAGCGGGCGGCGCTACTAAACCACCTTTTGGGAAGAGCACCAAATGGCAGCCGAGACAACAGCTCTGGCACGGGCCAGCGGGTGACAAACACAACAAATCCAGCTCCACGGTAACAAAAGAAATAAAACAGCTGTTTCCTGTCTCTCCCTCCCTCCCTCCCTTTGGCTCTTTCTCCACCCCCCCAGCCTCACTCTGCTCTCTCTGCTCCGTAGACTACCTTAGGCAGGCGCTCAATAGGCCAGCATTCAGTTCAATGGGCAAACGACTGTTCAATCTAATCAGAGCCCTTCAGGGAAGTCTGTACACAGCAAAGAGCTTTCTTTGACCAGAGAGGGTCACAGTTCCAGAAAGGGATCACGGCTGGGTGGTATGGGTCCTGTCGGGCACAAATGTGTCTCTAAGTATCCATGTGCCTTTTCTTCAATGGAACATGGTGGGAGAGAGCTATAGCCCGACAGAAAATGACATTCCGAAGCGAGGCGAGAGCTGTTTGCAAAGCAATTAAACTGGGGCTGCTTACTCGAACAGATAAATTAGATTCTAAAGCTACGAGATGTGTGGTGTGCCAGGACGCGTGCAAACAGCCCCCGTGGCACAAGTGGCCTGGCAGAGAGAGAGAGATAGAGAGAGAATGAGAGAAAGGCTAGAGAGAGAATGAGAGAGAGAAGGATAGAGAACGAAAGAGAGAGAGAGAGAGAGAGAGAGAGAGAGAGAGAGAGAGAGAGAGAGAGGCACGCGATCAGCTGTTAGGTTAAAAAACAGTTCATACACATTAATCTGCCTCCTCCCCTCCTCCGCCAACAGACGCCAGGCACACTCAAACCCACAACCCAGAAAACCATTCAATTAGTGTCAGTGTGTGTGAGTGAGTGTGTGTGTGTGTGTGTGTGTGTGTGTGTGTGTGTGTGTGTGTGTGTGTGTGTGTGTGTGTGTGTGTGTGTGTGTGTGTGTGTGTGGTGTGTGTGTAAATGTCTTTATGAAGATTTATCACAAGAAGGGATGTGAAGCCTATATGAGTGCATCTGGGTCTGTGCGTGTGAGTCTCTGCATATGTGTGTGTGTTTGTATGTATGTTGATTCATTGACACATTAAAAGATGTGTTACCCATAAGTGTATTGTGCGCTGTGTCTGTGTGATTCAATTCATCAATGTGCATGTTTGTCTGTGTGTGTGTGTGTGTGTGTGTGTGTGTGTGTGTGTATCTGTGTGCATTTGAACATGTGGCTAACCTTCGGTGTGACCATGGCTAACTCTGCTCCAGTCTGCCATTAGTGCTAGATTTCATTAGAGTGGGATACCTGGTGCCATGACCTTCCTCTCATAAACAAAGTCCATCTGGAACACACATGGCCAAATTGGTAAGAAAATTTAGCAAGGTAGGCGAAGGTAGGCCCTATGGAATGAGAGAAGACCAATGATCAATTCTAACCTTCTGTGGACTTGGCTGTAGCCGAGAAAATGCACATATGGTTAAACTGTCTTTATCGTAGCAGACCGACTGATCCCACTGCGCGCTAACAGACAAGGTAATTGTGTTTATTTAGTCAGAATGCTAGTAAACACACTGGAGCCTATTTCCGGAGAGCGTCATGCACTTCTCATTTATGCCGGAAAGCCAGACGTTCCCATGGGTTCAATGTCCCTGTTAATTAGTTTAAGCAAGAACAACCAATGCGCGTTAAATAAATATTTAAATCGATGTTTTGTTTGGCCTGCCTTTGCCGCTCTGTTGCACTCTTTTTTATATTACATAAGTCAAAATAAGAACTAAAGAAAATAATATATATTATATATCTATAAAAACAGCTTTTGATATTTTCTGCAACATAGTTGTAGGTGGAAAATCCTTTACATTTCCCGGCGGTTCGTCCATTTGCCTCCAGACAAGCTGCTCTAAAATACCAATTAGTGTTAAGTGCTGATCAGGATTGAATGGGAAAAAAATAAATAGCTCCCTCCTTACCATTACCACCGCCTCTACACATACGCTGAACCATAGGTAGGCCAAATACACCCGTATTCTAGTACCTTTAGCCAAATTGTGAAAGACTATAGGCTACTGCTCACATTGCCTAACCAGTCATCAGTCCAAAGGCGTGATGAGCGTCTGATAGCTTTCTCAACGCCATAGAAGAGAAGCGCACGAACTGTGCTTTCCATTTCAGCACCATGCCATGGCGGCGACCGCGGGCAAAACCGAGTAACAAAGCTTAATGAGCTACTGCATAAAACTGCTTACTTCATCACAATAAGGTGGAGATTTAGAGTAGGTTTAGAGTAAACTGGGGGAAAAGCTTGGGTTGGCAAAATTGAGGAATGGGGGGGTGGGTAATAGGGATTTTCTTAAAGAAAACAAAAACAACGCATTATCAAAGACAACTTCCCAGACGTCCAAGAAGTTAAACAACAAGAAAAAGGTGTTTGGTGCAACCCAGTGTTTGCCATTAATAACAATTATACCGTTGTGTCCAGCTCTGTAGGCCGTCCTGACCTCAACTAATTGAGAAACAGACCGACTTCCTTAAGTCGATTTAGCCTTTTCTGATAGGTTAGGCTGTAGGCTAAACAAGCGCGCATTTAGTAATTAACAAACTTTCAAACAACTAGCTGAAGGTTTTGTCAACTGACCCAAAGACACAAGCAGACATGAGCGTATTTCTACATGGAGAATTGTCTCAAAATTATGGTCAGGAATCCAGAGACAAATTCGTCTAAAAATGACCCCACCAGGTTGACATTTAGCCAGACTAACCCACATCTGCAGATTATTTATGTATCGGGTTAGCTGTTATCCTCGACACAAGCTGTCACACACGGCACATCTGTGCACGTAAAGTAAATAGGAAGTCGTGCGTTCTCCTTACCGTCCACAGCCATGGAGGGTATCAGCGCGTATCTCTCCGTGGTTGTTTTAGCAATAGACCTCCATCCTTATCGGCTTGTGGCTGAGAGAGAGCGGGGCTAGACCTCCTCCTCCTGTAACGTTAGAAGACGCGACGTCGGCAACCGCTTGGCTTCGACTGGATTCTTCCCTCCTACTGTGGCAGCTTGCAATAGCAAACGCGCGACTTTCTAGTGTCTCTCCACTCCAAACCCTCCCTTCACTTCACTTTGCATTCACAGAAAGTAGAGTGAAGCATCCGGCGCGCTGAGAAGGCAGGCAGCGCTCGGATTTTCTTTTTTTTTAACTCCTCCCTCTCGCACCTGACCACTGGGGAGACAGGGTCAGATGAATAGCCCAGGCATGACCTTCTTCTGGCTAGCCGTAAGCGTTGTGCTGTTTTTCAATGTGATCTTGGACAATACACAATTTCCGCGATATCTTCAGTTAGGATAAGCAGTAGGCTAGTCTAGCCTACAGAAAATGATAAAATATATTCTGCAACACAAATTGGTCAGTGGCAGTAGGCTGGGTCTTATTTATAACGTTGTGATACGTGGTCATTTTAGTATTGGACATATCGTGAATATAGTGGATGTATCACTGCGTGGTAATCTTAAAACCTGTTTGGCAGTAATTTACTCCTTTGACATAAGGAATGTAATTTGACAGACTATTTTATTTGCAGTGGCACAAATTAGATAAATATAGGCTACATGCAATCACATCAGCAGATAAATAAATACAACAGAGTCAGAATAGTAAATTAAGTGATGATATTCACATTTTTGCAAATGCGTTATTTCATTTAAATGGTTTGAGAAAGAGAGAGTTGGACTTAACAGCCAATTGGTTTAGGTTGGCTGAGCGACTATAATAGCAGGGTTTGAAGCCACAGTCCAGATCTCTCTTGTGTGTGCACAGCTCACTGAACCATCCGCTTGTCTTCACAACAGGGATGTCAATTTACCCTACGTGTGTGTGTGTGTGTGTGCGTTTGTGTATGTGTGTGTGTGATGTGTGTGTGCACTTGTGTATGTGGTGTGTGCGTGGGCACTTGTGTGTGTGTGTGTGTGTGTGTGTGTGTATGTGTGTCAGCATCTGTGTCTGTTTGAGAGAGATACAGAAAAAGAAGTTACCCACTCAGAGAAAAGGCTCGTGGACAATATGATCAAGGACTCCCTTTCCCTCCTTGGCTGTACCTAAAGAAACGAGGCTCCTGTGGACCTGAGAGACCGCCCGGTGCACCTTTTATCCACCTGTAAAGTAATGGATTGAGCACACCGAGCAAACAGCTGCTTTGCGGATCAAAGAGCCTTCACAGGAGCAATGCAGGTCTTTCAAGCTCTTCAGAATAATGTTCCTGGACAGGCAATACTGTCGAACAACATACACTGGCCATGTGTGCTCTTTGATGTAGCATTCAAAGTGGAGGTGTTCTTTGTACGTGCGCTAGGGTGTGGCTGTGGAATGGCCAGGCATGGAGGGAGTGCATTACTCTAGACAAGCTCATGGCTTCTGCTTTACCCATGCTTGACTAAAGAGGAAACAATGCACACAGCAGCAGGGTCTATTTCTGTCCTGTGTGACCTGAAGCCAGTTATGGACTACTGCGCACAGCCCCAGGGTCCACTCCCCACACAGTCACATGTGGACCACAGAGAGGAAGTGAGCTGGAGACTATATGGAGCAGGACGCGGGCCAAGGACATCAGAGCACGCTCGTCTGAAACCCTGCAGCTCTCGTCCTGCTGGTCCGCCACCATAATGCTATGGCCATGAGGGCAGAGCATGTTGGCTTCCATCATGTATCTCTCTCTCTTTTTTCCCCTCACTTTGTGGCTCTCTCTCTCTCACTCTCTATCTCCCTCTCTCTCTTTCTTTCTCTTTGTAGACCTCATGGGCAGTGGTCCATTTGTGAGTGTAGCCATACACATAAACGCTGTCAAGGATCCGTCTGGCCGAAAACAGAGGACAGGCTCTTGTGCTGGTAACTCCATTTAACACGGATTGTTTTTCAAAGCTCTATGGTTGTCTGTAGAAGAGGATGCAGTCCTCTTTGCAGTACTCTTTGTTCTGCTGTGCTCCTCAGTTTTCTGAGGAGCACCGCGAGGACTTTTATTTTCTATTTATTTATTATGGGTTTTTTTGTTGAAGGAAAAGGCTTTGCACAAAGAAATCCTCCTTGGAGTTGAAGCATAGTTCACAGAGACTTAAAAAACAAGACAACAAAAGAATGGTTGTTTTAGCATATATAGCGTTTCTGCATGCTTCATACTGTATTACACAGAAATAGAAACCTTGGTCTGTATGCGCATCCAAGCTGTTGTGCATTCATGCAGCTCACTGTGTGCATGTTACGGACATTACTGGGCATGCATGGATATGTGACAACCTTATTCAGCAGAAGTAATGAAATCTACTGAAATCTACTGAAGAATAAGCAAGCAATTGGGAAAGCATTTTCCATTGACTGACTGCGTGGTCCTCCAAGGTGACATCCTTCAGCTGAAAGAACATTGACACGAGTCCTTGTCGTGTCATATCGGACCAAACTGAAATAGGATGAATTGCCATCTGTAATGGGTGGGATGGGGTAGAGAGAAAAGAAGAAAAACAACCTTGCAAATACAAGTAGCCTACATTCCTCTGTGGAAGCATTGAAAAAAAACATGATAACAGAGACAGAAAATCAGTGGACGGGTAAACGTCTTTGTGGGCGCAAGTCAGCTGGAATGAAATTGTGGTGTGTCTAATTTGTGATCGGCACACATTGCCAGCAGGTGCCAATCTTTCCTCTGAAGGCGCGGACCATGAACCGAATGGCATAGGAGCCGCCTGATCAAAAATTTGATTGTGCCATCGCCTCCTAGTATGACTATGTGCCTGGCAGGGGACAAGTGTTGCCACGGCAACCCGCACAAAATAGTGAAGTTTACTTTTGTCGACATACTGGAACTATTGATTTTTGACGTTCCTTGCTGAGGCGGGTGGTGTTATTGAATGGCAGACGCATAATACTAGCTTTACAACAGTGCTACACTAGTGGAACAAAGCCTGTAGCCCAATGCAAGCCAGTCATTGTTGAAGAGCCTGCGGATTTGAGAAGAGGGATTGGGCTGACATCTTGTATCATCTTAATCTTAATGGCTGAGACTGTTAAAGGCTGGGGCCTGCTATAATCAGACTGTGGTTTCTACTCATACACTGTAAACCTTACCGCCTGGTATCACATTTCCAAGACAGTAAAGGTGCACAGGATTTATGTAAGTCATATATTTCGTAAACTACCATTGTTATCACCACATCCCATACCTCCACACCATGGCCCAGCTCCTGTGATTTATACTTGTGTGTGCCATGTGCATGCGTGTCATTGTGTGTGTGTGTGTGGGTCTGCATTTGTGTGTGCGTGTGTGGTGTGTGTGTGTGTGTGTGTGTGTGGGGGGGGGGGGGGGTTGTTAGAGAGTTAGAGAGAGAGAGAGAGAGAGAGAGAGAGAGGGCGTGTGTTAGAGAGTCAGTCAGTGAATGAGGGGAATGAGTATCTGTGTGTGTGTTTGTGAGAATATATGGTAGAGAGAGAGAGAGAGAGAGAGAGAGAGAGGCGAGACAAAGAGACACTATATTAATGTCTGCGATCTGAATAGCATGAAGACAGGGGCCATGGCTGTTTTTTTTTACCATTCCCCTCACATCCTCTTTCCTGGGCCCAGTCTTATGCAAATCAGCAACAGCGGTGACTAGCGACAGCATCACGCTTTCAGCCCCGGAATCTTCTCTCTGTTTATCTGTCATGCTCATTTGGGCGAACACAGCATGGTCCAGCACACGGCTTATTGGGGAAACATCTCTCTGGCAGGCCACAGCCCAGCACCGCACAGCGCCGGCCTTGGCTAACAAACACCGGGAAAAATGAAAGCGCCCGAGCCACATCCATTTGCTGCCTCTGATGCTCAGATAAGATGAAGAGAAATGAGTTTCTCCCCGTTATGCAGCCACCAATGCCTGAGCGGAGGTGTATTCACTTCAGCAAAGACCTTAGTCGTGCCACTGAGCATGCCACCCACTCCAACCCCCTGCTCCATTCAAGACAGCAGTATAGGCCCAGCTGAACCAAATGAATGAAGTACCCTTTTTAAAGGAGAATTCCGGCGATTTGTCACATAGATCTCTGTTTCTCAAGGTCACCAAGTACTGTCGGTACCAAAAAAAAATAAAAAATAAAATCTATTGTACCTAGCTAGAGTTGCCAGGCAGCTACAGTGCTGAGGGCATCTTCAAGTTCAGGGTGTCATTTTTTTTTTTTTACACCACTTTACAACCCTGAGAAACAGAGATCTATGTGAGAAATGGCCAGAATTCTCCTAGTGCACAGGCACTGAGATAACAAGTTGTCTGAGATGTGAATGCATATTGTTGCTGCCATAGCGTAGCTACAGTATGAAGGTGGCATCAAGTCAAAAAGACATGCAGCACACTGTGCCCATGCGGTGTACTTACGGGTTCTGCGTAGAGTTCTTACCCAGGGGGCAAAACCCCCTTTTTAGGGAAATCAGACATGGGCTGCTGTAAAAGGTTGTCATACAAAAATAAAATCTAGGATGTCTCAGGATCACAACCTGGGTGGCCAACCCGGTCAATAAGCTGCTGTTTGTGTGTTATCACCCTCTTTATGCCCCATTATAAGTCTATGGACGAATATATTATGGGGTGAATAGGGTAAAAAAATTAACAAATAGATATTCCCACAAAAAAATCCTTAGATGATTACTCACTGTAAGATAATACTTTTTTGTATTGCAAGTTTTCTGAAATACTACATTTGTGTAGATGAAGCATTATCAAATATGCACGAATTTGAATAGCCTTGGGCTTGGGGGGCGTGCACCTCTATCAACCAAACAAAGTTTTGGTGAAAGGTCCGGCTATGCTGAATATAGAAATGAATGTTAACATGGGACAATTTTGGGTTACACTAACCTAAAGCTACATGGGTGTACATTGAGAATCAATGCATTACAATACAATGCAAATACTATAGAGAGATTCATTGTCAAATGTTGTGGAAGAAGGTGAGACTTGTCTCAGCACATATTAAATCATATCTACAGGGTGTAAGATCCTAGAAAATATATAGGCTAGGCTCAGCCTAGGCTATTTCTTACTGTATTTACCCATAAGGTACAGGTCAAACTTTTGATAATTAGTCTATTGCGTACATTAGTGTATGATGCTTCATTTACGTATTTGTACATGATATTTTTTTAAAAAAACTTGCAATACAAAACAGTATTGCCTTAATGTAAATAATCATCTGAGGAATTTTTGTGGGGATATCTAATTGTTACAAATTTTACCCTATTCACCCCATAATATATTCGTCCATAGACTTATAATGGGGCATAAAGAGGGCGATAACACACAAACAGCAGCTTATTGACCGGGTTGTCCACCCAGGTTGTGATCCTGGGACATCCTAGATTTTATTTTTGCCTGACAACCTTTTACAGCAGCCCATGTCTGTAAAACCCCATTTGCCCCCTGGCTATCTGCTTAAATCTGCAGAACCCAGGTTCTAGTCGGACCTACAGACCTGATCTCCACCCCATCTCTTTCTTACACATCGTTTTCTCATCTTTCTCATCACTTTTCACCGTCCTATCTGAATAAAGTCAAGAGCCCCAACAACCAAAAAAACCCAAACAAGATTATTCTTACATAATAGTGGAATAGCGTGGTCTCTTGGGATGCGCAGATTGCTTAAAAGCAAAAGAGTTCACAGCCTCAGCGCTTTTGCTCTGTCCAACATTCATTCAGCGCAGAACACAGCCGCGCCTCTGAATCAAAGTTTCAAATGATCTGTAATTGAAACAGGCCCGCTGAGAACCAAGACGGAGCCCATCCAGACTCCTTGTCGCCTGAAAATGAATTCTTGAGGCACGACGCGCCAGGAATTTCATTTTTTTTAATGTGCCATCTTCTGTGTTTTATTCTCACTTTAACAGCTGCCGGCGATGAACCTATTTTGAAATCATTATTTTCTTTTTTTGGTTCTGCAGTTACTGTATTTGGTCCTACTCTGCTATGACACCTGCATAGCTGATATATCCTCATCTCTCTCTCCTCTCTCTCTGAGTGGATGCTGTCCGGTAGGAGCCAAATCAGTCAATGTCACAGCCAAGGTCTGGTTAGATCCACTGTTGTTCTGAGAAAGGTAAAAACAATCCGCCCGCCAACACGCTGAGGATGTGGGGCCAAGGACTGTGGAACAAATATCTATCACTCTCAAACTAATACCAAGAAGCACACAGCCTCAAACAGAGACTGGTTTCAGTCAATAATGTTATTTATTTGAGATGTTTTCTCCTCAGGATGAAAAGAAGATTGAATGGAGAAGGGGGAGATGCATCATGTAATGATAAATAGAGAAATAAATGAACTGACAGAAAGCTTCAAGCTAACATACTTATGTTTAAAAGAGGTAGTATCCTTGTTTGACCCATACACTTGGGATAAAACACTTACACACTGTTGTAGACACACACATAAATACACACAGACAAGCACACATACACATTCACACACACACACACACACACACACAGACAGACAGACAGACAGACACACAGACACACACACACACACACACACACACACACACACACACACACACACACACACACACACACACACACACACACACACATGATCACACACTCAATTAAATGAACACAGAAAATTGATTAACTTGAGCTTTTCTTAATTAAATCGATCAATAAGATGATAATTTAAGTGTGCAGTCATGGACATCAGATAGATAATCAAGTCTCTAGTTGGGCTGCCAGCCTCCACACATGGACCTGCGCCCGATCAGCCAGTGGCGAGGAGGAGAGAGATGGGAACGTCCAGCAGTCCAGATTGGGTTCTAAATGTAGGGAGTGCAGTACGTGCAGAAGGCTGCCGGTGCATGTATGAGTGACCTGTCCCTGCCACGGCTGCTGAGCCTCTGCTGCTAGTCCGTTCACTTGTACTCGGACAGGTCCACAGAGAGAGGGGATAATGAGCAGCCTCAGCCAGCTCCCTGGAGAGTTTCTATTACCAATGCTAAAGCTCACTCTCTTCTCTCTCTGGTTCACTCCCTCTTCACTCTCTGTCAAGCTCTTCCTCTCCAACTCTCTCTCTCATTCCCCTCCTCTTCACACTCTCTCTTTCCACCTCTTCTTCTATTCAGATTTTTCCTCTCTTCTTCCCCAGCTTCCTTCTCACCTCTATTGCCCTGTCTTACCCCCACCTCTCTCATTTCTCTTCTTCCTCACACCAACTGAAGGCGGTTGATAGACACACTTTGATTAAACTCTCCCATATTAACTACTACTTTCTCTCTCTGTCTTTTCTCATATCTCCTCTTCTTCCTCTTTCTCCAACATCTCCCACTCTGTCATTCTTTCTCCGTTCTTATCTTCTACTCTCACTGTTTCTGTTGCTAGATATGCCTCTCACCCCCTCCAGCTCCTTTACCACCCCTCTCTCTCTCTTTCTCTCTCTCTCCCCTACTCTCTCCTCTCTCGCTCTCTCTCTCTCTCACACCATAGGGAAACTTGTCGGAGCTGCAGACAGCTCGTCACACTGCTGGCACAGTCGTGCACTGCTGAAAGCCATGCCATTGTAAGAAGCAGTGCCTCCCGTTCGCTATACCCAACAAGCCAGAAGGCATGGCCAGGCTAGCTGGCATCTGTGTGGAGCTTTGCAAAGTAAGACGTACTGCCAAATTAAAGCTAAATTGCTGCCTTCTCTTGTTGGTTTGAATGAATGAATGAAACACTCTGTCTGTGCTGTTGCTGTGTCTTACTGATATAAAATGACAGTGAGTGTGAAATGTGAACTGTCTTCTGTAATAACAAAAAGACAAATGCAAAATATTACATGGGGGAAAATGGGAAAGGGTGGTTGGTCAAGGGTGATACTTAACAAAATGGAGTCCTATAGTCCACTGAATTTTATTGACTCTGAATGCTCACCCCAAGTTCTCTCTTGCCATAGGCTTGCTTCCTTCCTGTTTTCTCCAAGGACTGTATAGCCTGTGGTGTAAAAAACAAATGGTAATGTTTTATTTACTCGTTAAGTCTGGCTACTATTATACACAATCACACACACAAACACACACACACACACACACACACACACACACACACACACACACACACACACACACACACACACACACACACACACACACACACACACACACACACACACACACACTCTTTTCTCTTCCTCAGTATGTATCTCATGGGCTGCACCGGCCCTGTGCATTTCTGCCCCATCAGCAACATGCTGCGTTGTGCCTCGGTCATTGAGGGAAACAGGAGGGTCATGTAGAGGATACGTTACCTGTGTTATCGCTGTCATTATCAAATGCCACACACCCGCTTCCTGTTGACCCTTGCGCCTTTCACTTCCTCCCATCTGATTAGCTATAATGCTATTCAGATTCCTGGATCGATCGTCCTTGACATCCTTGCCGCTCCTTATTTGAATGTTACGTAACTTTTTTCTTTTTTTGTCGACTAATTATTATTTTGTCCTTAGACGAACTCCCGGATAATAGGCAGCCAAGTTTGTCTGACGATCAATGGAACTTCAATTGGCTATTTGTTACCTAAGCAAACTCTCCCTGCCTGCTTTAATGGGTTGGCCTTAATGGCATTTTCTAGTGTCCTCTCTTGCAAGGGCACGGGCATTTTTGTGTTCATATTGCACATAGTAATCATTACTAAATGAATCATTTATCTGCACAAATATTTCCTTTTTAATATGCAGGATGTTCTTATGAGAATGCATTTTGGCCAGTGACAGATGGTAATTGAGTTTTAAAAGAAAGCAAGAGCATGAAGAAAATGAATTAACCCAACTCTTTTTTTCTGTCACTTGTTTGTCCTGATCCACTCCCAGAGGAAGCAATCTGCCTCTCTCTTCCTCTATCTCTGTCTCCTCCATTCTGTCTCCCTCACTCTGTCCCTCTCTCTTTCTCCTTCACTGATTTACTTCCCTCTCTTTTTTCTCTCTTTCACCTTCTCTCCTCTAGCCACCCATTATCGCTGGCCCCTCTATCTGTCCCCCTCATTAGGCCAATGCATCATCTGTCCTTGCGGGTGTGTATGCTAGCCTAGCCACCGGGGGCCTTGCGCACTGCCTACTCCTACCTGTGCAGAGCAGAGCGCGCTCGCTCAGCTAGTGATCTTAATCAATGGTGAGCCACATGGTGAAATAGCGCAGAAGAATGGGGCCATCGCTCCCGTCAATATTTCATGGATCACCGTCTCCTGCTGGGACAGGAGCGCACGCTGTGCTGTCTGCTAGACAGTTGAGTGTGATGGCGTGGAGAGGTAGAGAGTCTCATCACAGCCTGCGTCATTTACAGTGCTAGTATTTGGATAATGATATTTCCAGGACATTGGAATGCTTACAGTGATTCACTTGAATATACTGTACAGTTAGGTCCAGAGTATTTGGACAGGGACGCAATTTTGTAATTTTGCCTCTGTACACCACCAGACTTGAAACGAAGCACCACATATGTGTTTTTAAGTCAACGGGTTCACCACAAAAATAGGAATTACAGGAATTAATTTATGTCCAGGTATTCTACTTTTGAGGCTCAAAAATTATAATATAAATATAAATATAAATATAAATATAAAAATATAATTGTAATCATTGCCATTTTACAGTATTTAATATGAGTAGGGACATAATTTGCCGTTAATGACTGCTTGAAGTCAGATATACATTACTAAAGAAATTAGTTCCCTCCACTGAGATGCCAGACCCTTACTGCAGGTCTTCAGTAAACCAGGCCCAATTAGGTTGAAGTTGCAGTAGATGACCAGCTTTTGCAACATGTTGTGCGTCCTTATCCATCTGCACTGTGAAGCTCCTGTGGTATCATTCGAATTCATCCTGATACCTAATTCCAGTTGCATCATTAAATAAGTCCAGTCACCTTGCTCCACTGGCCGCAAAACATGCCCATAACTCCCTCCACCATGTCTGACAGCTGATGGGGTATGCTTTGGCTCTTGAGCCGATCTTTTCATTCACCATACATCTCTCCCCCCCAGCATTCTGGTATAAATTCATCGAGGTGCAATTTGTCCAGAGAAACTTGTTCCAGAACTGGGTTTTTATAGGCTATATAGCCACTTCTAATCTGGCCTCCCTATTCTATCTCTCCTTTGTAGACTTTAATAATGGCTACCTCCTTAAGAGTGTCCTTGACTTGGCTAGATGTCATAAATGGAAAGAATTGGCCAATCATCCACCACAGGTGTCTTCTGTGGTCTCCTAGGCCTTTTGGTGTTCCTGAGCTCATCAGTAAATGCCTTCAAATAGTAACTGATAGATTTTGATAAATATTTTCTTATATACTTTTTTCTGCCAAATGATGGCCTCCTTCACTTGCATCAACAAGTCTTTGGAGCGCATATTGATAGTTGTAATGAAGAGCTGAATGCAAATGCAAACGCCTGGACTGAACTCCAACCCATTTATCTGCTTCATTTGTCATGGAATGACAAGGACACAGAACTGGCCATGAAACTATTTGTCAGTCAACTGGCCAATTACTTCTGGGCGTCAAAAATGGGGCGACACCATTGTTGGTCATTTCTTCAGATAATGTCATATTTTTTGTTCATTACCTTGAATTAAAGTGGAAGAGTCTACATTTCAAACACATGTGCTTCGTTTCAGAAAATTGTGCAACCATCCAAATACTTACGGACCTAACGAAAGATGTTCTCACACATTTGGACAAATAGCTAATGGGGTTGATAAAGACAAGGTAATAAAATACTCTCTAACACACAAAAGACATAATAATAATGATAATGATAATGATAATGATAATGATAATAATAATAATAATAATATATTTTATGTATAATGCAATTTACATCAACTCAATGATCTCAAAGTGCTACATGAAAAGCTCTCAGTCAGTTCCTTTGAAGGTAAATATGTAGCCATTCATGGTAAATAAAAGTTGGTAAATGTTGCCATGTTATTCCTTCTTGAGTATGGTTGTATTAATGCAACTTGTTAACTTCCACTGTCTCCTGTTGTTCCTCCATCTTACACCTCAGCCTTATGGTGGTATGTCTTAAAATCCCTCTGTCTCTCAAATCCTAAGGGATATCACAGGAAGACGAACAGACTTGATCTCCCCCTAGCTGTGTGCTTCTCAACCACATGCTTTTACATCGTGCACATGTGTGTGTGGTTAACGTTTATTGAAGTGGTCATTGAACATCTGCAGCATGTTGTGAGTGTCTTTTGTTTTAATTTATTTATGGTACAGTAAAGTGATTAGCTGCTCATGGTGGGATCCTGTAGGAAAAGCTGCCATCTGTTTCATGGGAGTACATCAAAGGGAATGATTCCATTCCTGTGGTGGACTCCTGTGTCTCTGTGTGTCTCAGCCTCTAGGCTCAACAGACATGATTTATGCTCTCCTGCTGCTCCTGGGTACCATAGGAAAACACACACACACACACACACACACACACACACACACACACACACACACACACACACACACACACACAGACACACAGACACACAAACAGTCTCCATCCCCCAGACCCCGCATCTTCTTAAGAGAGATAGACAATTAGCATAAAAAGGCAGGTAGAGGCACTCACAATGTGAGCTTAATTGCAGAGGCCCTGCTAAATATATGCTGGCGTCTTGGATGGCACGCTGATAAATCTCTCAGGTTGATTTTGTGCTCCGCCCTTGTCAGTGAAGCTTCGGGGGAAGAGCTTAGGCCGTCTCTCCGTGAAAAATGTACGTTGTAGTGTCTGTGGAGTCTGACCGCTCTGCTTACCTAGGAGTGAAATGAAAGTTAGGCAAGCGATGAGTGCGACAGGAGGGTATTACTGTGTACTTCTATGTGACTTTGGGGTGGGTTTACTTTACACAGGGGCAGTTGGGGTGGAGATCAGTGCAGAGAGGATTAGTGTTTTGTCATACAGCTGACTGCTCTCACCTGTTTGGCGCTTGTTGAGAACACAGTATGAATGGGGCTATCTCTAAATGCACCACCACTGTTATTTTCAGCATGACTGGTGGTAGTCATATGTGGCTTTGCCTGTGTGTGTTCAGAATCAGATGAAGAACGTTCCAGTTCTGGAATTCACGCTCTCTAGAGTAGCACAAACAAGATTGTTTTCCCCAGTGTTCTGCTTCCTGGTCCTAATTGGGCTGAAACAACATTCTCATGAACCCATCCTCAGTAGGTTATAGTAAATGTGCTTTAGACAGCCTACACAACAGGAGCCTGCCCTATCAAAGCCTGGCTTGATTTGTATGCTGTTGTCCACAAAATTAGAAGGCTGGCAGGCCAGCAATGGACATCCCTTTACTGCCATTCAGTGGGCCCTCAAGGGAAACAAAATGACCTCCTCCATTCAAGGCATGGCCAATGGAAAGAGTGCTGACTGCAGCAGTATCCAGTAGCAGTTTCAGCTATGTTAAACTTCACATCAAGAGACTGATGTGAGCGCTAAAGAACCTTATGCCATGTCACGGACAGATCCAATTACATTCACTGACGCCTGTCCACATGAGTGCATTTTGTGTCCGAATAGGGATCTGCAGATATTAACCAATTAATCTGACAGAACAGCTGACAACACATTTGGGATTTCTGGGGTCAATCAAATTCATTTCGACCGCTGAAAATATCCAACAGGAGAAGTGATGCCGTCCACTCTCATTAGTTGGGCTTTTTGACAGCCTTGAAAAAAAAATATGTGTTTGTGTGAGTGTCTGGGTTTGTGTGTGTGTGTGTGTGTGTGTGTGTGTGTGTGTGTGTGTGTGTGTGTGTGTGTGTGTGTGTGTGTGTGTGTGTGTGTGTGTGACTGTTCAGGGCAAAACGATGAACGCTCTCTCATAGAGGATATAATGGACGATTCAGTGTCAGTCTTCATTTGCGTTTGCAGACCCCTGTCATGAACCCACTTACCCTTTGGAATATAGAACGCCAGACCAAGGAACGTTGCTAGGAATCTGGCGCCCTCTGAATACAGGGGGCCGCCCTCCTTTTGGGCATCTTTGTGGGGCCTCTCTACCTGATGGGAATGAAACTGGTCAACACAGTTCGCCGTAGTGGTACCGTGCAAATCTAGACATGCTGATCCTGCTACCAAACCCAGGTAAAGCAAACCGATAACATTTTGTGACAGAAGTGATGTACGTTGTCTTTATGTCCTGCAAGCGGGACTGCACAGCCTTGAAGAGGCATCCACAGCTCATCACAGAGACATTGGTGCCCTCTGCTGTTCTAGTAGCATACTCTGTCTGCTTGGGCTTCCCTCATAGGTCAAGAAGACTGAAGCCAGCTCAATCGAATAAGTTGCAAACATATAAAATACAGACCAAATGCCTAATGATGTCTGCTTGCAATCACATACATCTGTATTCATCTGTTTCTTTGTTCTCTATTCAATAGGCTCTTTATGTAAAATGTGTAGGCCCTAGCACCACTGAGTCTGTTAGGCTATTCCATGGCCCTTGGAAATGTTAAACATTTTGGATGCCAAGATAACCTAGATTGTGTTTGGTTTGGAACTAGGCTACATCGTTTTTAAAAATATCTTCTGTGTAAGCATTCTTTTAAAGAAAGTGCAAGATAATTTCCCAGTATAGGCTATTTAGGCAGCAAAGCCTATCACAAACTGTGAGTGAGTAGGCGAATGAATAAAACCAGAACATATTCCATAAACGTCTGAGCATTTGTGTCAGACTGAAGGAGAGAATCATGACAATAAAAATACAATCTGTTTCGTTAAGGATGTGCATGATGAAATTGATGAGAAATTGTCAGCTGATCATGTAAGTGACTCAAAAAAGCATGTGCGTGACCTAACACCCCCTAACCTGTAGGGGCGCTGTGAAATGTCCTTCCCATGTTCATACAGGTCACTCAAGACAGGAAACACGACAGTTGTTATTCAGGAAGTGAACCGTGGTGTCGGCAAAGAAACGATGGCTAACTCGGGGAAGCAGCCGAAAACGGGGTCCAAATTGGCGACTGGGGCGCCAGGTGGGCCGGGAGCGGCCAACAATGCCCCAGTCCTTCCACTGGCGTCCCCCTTGATGGGGGGGCTAAACAAAAAGAAAAAGCCCTTCCTAGGCATGCCTGCACCCTTGGGTTACGTGCCTGGTTTGGGAAGAGGGTAAGAAGCTAATGGCCAGCGTGCTGATCAATAACAATCAACCACCGTTTGTTTTGCATGTCCTGCCATCGTTATCTAATCGCCATCTTATCGTTCAACCTGGATATCATCATTGCATGTCGTTTCATATTTGTATGCATTTGTGGGCAGAATAAGGTCAGCAGCTATAGCTACCTATGTGGCTTAGAGGCTAAAGGTAGCAGCTAAATTATCTTGTTGACGTTGTTCTGCGCATGTACATAGGCTTCCATTATTGCAGGGTGCAGGACACTTAATTGACTTATGATAACTATGACAAAACGTGGAAGAAAGATAGGATAAACAATATGTACGTAGACAGCAAGCTTATAGTGTTCCGTAATGTACGTTTTGACTCAATGAAATTTAAATCGAAACTGACTTGCTGCACACCTCTCTGTCCTCAGAGCCACTGGTTTTACAACACGTTCCGATATCGGTCCAGCTCGTGATGCAAACGACCCCGTGGACGACCGTCATGCTCCTCCAGGGAAGAGAACCGTGGGGGATCAGATGAAGAAGAATCAAGATGATGATGATGAAGATCTGAACGACACCAACTACGATGAGGTGTGTAGTGTATCTTACAATTTTAGTTAAGCTAGTAAAGGGTGTACCCAATAAGAACAAATGAAAAGGATTGTGTTTCTGGTTGACACAAAACATTCACATGATACAATATCATACAAGTCTGATCTCATGCAACCTACCATAAATCTCTCAAGCTATTAATTTAAGGTAAAGCATAACAGACAGAAGTCTGGAATCAAACTTATTGTACAAGCATGCAGCAGTACTTGGCATATTTAAGCATTTAATACTGACAGCATGTAATCTCAGTGTAAAAGGTCGGTCTTGTGTACATCTTTGACTGGAGAATAAACAGCCATGCCAAGAACAACTGAGGTGCCAAAGGAGAAGTCAGATATTGCAATCCTGTCGGCACGGGACACAAGGCTCTTCTCATTCGTCTTTTTATCTGTTCTCCCTTCCTTCCTCGGTCCTCCGGCTCATTCCCATATAAAGAACATTGGATAGACTATCCCATTGTTGCCGGCTTGCCGCCCCATCATTCTTTATCTAGATCAGTGGGAATGAGCCGGGGGATCGAGGAGAGAGGAGAGAGGTTGAAAAGGGGCAAGCGAGATCTCCGGGATGCAGAGTGTAGGGTGACAGCCACAGGAAAGAAGATTCCTTTGAACCTGCTGGTTTGGGTGTGGAGAGACCTGTAACGTCTCCTGAAGCCTCCTGTGCGCCTTGCCCTGGATGGCCTCGATGGAGGGAACCGCTGCGTTGGGCAGTTCTTTGCTTGTGTATCATAGAGCATTCCTAGACTGGGTAAACCCAGACCGATCTGCCGGCGATTGGATTGATGTCTTATCGATGTGGCTTACTCAGATAGTTGTTCTGATTGAAGGACTATCCAAGCGTACAGAGTCATTTGAACTAGTATGTCCATTGATCATGCCTCTTGTGCAGTAGAAATACGTCGCAGACTCCCCAGACTAATGTTCAATCTCAAAAGATTAAGCTTGGTCTGGTGATAGCCAGGCTAGAATATTCCAACTTCAGAACAAGAAGCAAACGATTTAGTGTGAATCTATAGGACATTAGACAAGGTACTAGCTGCTTTTAGCTTGAGCTTTTCTAATAGTTCTGTGGGACAAGCCACTGTTGAATAGGCAGGTAGAACTGAAATAGGCAGGCCGGCAGATCTGTTTTCTTTCATGGATTAGTAGAGCTTCAGATTGATTGATTATCTTAACTGAAACTAATTAAAAGCCATTTTGTTTTGCAGTTCAACGGCTATGCAGGAAGCTTGTTTTCCAGCGGTCCCTACGAGAAAGATGATGAAGAGGCTGATGCCATCTATGCAGCCCTGGATAAACGAATGGACGAGAGACGCAAAGAGAGAAGGTGGGGCATCTCTCCCCCTAAGGGAGCGTCTGGATATCTGTCCGTCTCCACCTATCTGCACTCTCCATAACACAAACCTAATCTTCACTTACAGGGAACTGAGGGAGAAGGAGGAGATCGAAAAATACCGTATGGAGAGGCCAAAGATCCAACAGCAGTTTTCAGATCTTAAGGTTTGTATGAGAGTTTGTGAATGAAACAGTATCTCAGGCACTACTAGATTTGCCCTCCTCTCAGCTGAGGATGATGGTCTGGCTGCTCGTATTGTAAATGATTATTCCAACACATCATTTTAGCATTTTAGTTTTCATACATGATCTCCGGACAATGTCCGTGCAATTACGCCCAGGTCTCAAACAGAGTTGAAATTCGGACCTTGATTAGGCTTGTTCCTCTCTTACACACGGGGCAGTGATGAATTTTTTTTTTTTTTTTTTTTAAAGTATATTTTTTGGCTTTTTGCCTTTATTAGTACAGGACAGTGAAGTGGTAGACAGGAAGCAAGTGGGAGAGAGAGATGGGGTGGGATCGGGACATGACCCCAGGCCGGATTCGAACCTGGGTCCCCGTGGGCACTCGGACCCGTAAATGGTACGAGCGCTGTAGCCTGCTGCGCCACAGCGCCCCCCGGCAGTGATGAATTTTTGACCAGGGGTCTAGTTCAATTGAACATTGGACACACGGATGTTCACAGTGTGAACATGTGTAACAGTATAACATTGTGTGTGGTCAGGGGCATGATCCAAAAATCACTATATTATACCCACTGAAAATCATTATGCCACTGATAAAGAAAAAAGCAAAAGGCACATATAAAGTACAGCTATTTCAGAAACACTGAACAACGTGCATGCCGTCTGGCGAACTTATTACACTATCAAGATAGCAATTTTGGACTGGCCACACCTCAAACGTATATAAACATTCTGTTTCAGGTTGTGTGTTTCAGATTGCTAAAATGGAGCCCTGTGGTGTTCTGTTACCTGGACACTTAGGAACCCAGTTTCTTAAGCAACACAGTGTTTTAGCACAGTTTTAATGTTGATCATTTCTAGTTGATTTGTAATTGACTTCATGAGGGTGCTAGTGTTGGTACTGTAATTGTTTTTATAAGTTCTAATTTCTCTGATTCATTCTCTGTTTCAATCAAAGCAATTGGTCCATGCAGTGGCAACTTGTTTGTTTGTGTTTCATTTCTCTCTCTCTCTCTTTTTTATTCTAAAGAGGAAACTGGCCGAGGTGTCGGAGGAAGAGTGGCTCAGCATCCCTGAGGTGGGGGATGCCAGGAACAAGCGCCAGAGGAACCCACGCTATGAGAAGCTCACACCCGTCCCCGACAGCTTCTTCTCCAAACACCTGCAGGGGGGAGAGAATCACACCAGCGTGGATCCACTGCAAGCGGTAGGACACACACACGCACACATATTTTGCAATTACACAAGCACACACACCCACATACACTCATACACTCACATAAACACAGACAGACACGCAGACACTGACTGACAGGTTCACACACATATTTTGCATTCGGACACACGCACACATTCACAGGGTGCTTGCTCAAGTCTTGAAAGTCTTAAAAAGTATGGAATTTTAAAGTGCCTTTTTCCAGACCTTGAAAAGTTTGGAATTTTGTAGAAAAGTCTTGGAAAAGTCTTGAAGTGTAGCTCATGAAGAACTGATGCAAGTACGCAGACTGAACATGACTGACACACCCTTCAGAATTTTACGACTTTTGCGATTTCATTTTTTTTTTTTTTCATTTGCAATCAAAATCCATAATTTCATGGCAGTGTTTTCTAAAACATTACAAGGATTTTTGCAATGTTTTTCTTTTAAACCTCATCTAGGATGATCTCTAGATATCAGTCTCTCAAGTCTGTTCAAGATTCAAGATTGTCTTCATTAATTCAACTCAATTCAATTCAGTGATGGGAAGAAACCTTGGTTAGTGATGGGAAGAAACCTGTGCAGTTCCACAACTCAAGGGGCTGACCCATGCAGTAAATCAGTAGCTAGAGTAGGCTACAGGATGTCCATAGATTTTGCAGAGGCGATATCCAATATGATGTAAAAAGATCCTTTTTTCTTGAGTTGACATGTTTTTTTCCCTGTTGGATTATATTTAAACAATCAATTTCAAATGTTCAAAAATGTATTTTTTTGAATATGGATGATGGTTCCAAAATCACTGAGTAATCACGTTTAATAATCGTGATGTCAATATTGAACAAAATAATCGTGATAATGATTGTTACCATAATCGAGCAACTCTAGTCCAGAGTATGTTACAACCACCAGGCTCGTTTGTGGCGATTGCAACATAAGGGAGACCACACGTGGATAAAGCGTTAAGAAAAGATATTTATTAAAGTAAATATGTATAAAAGCATGAGGTGTAGTCAGCATAAATGAGATGGTAAGAAAGCATAGTGTTGTGTCAATCAGAGTATATGCAGAATCCTAAACGCAAGACAAAGGCGACGCATGTTCGGATGGAGAGAGAGGGAACCCGAAACTCCAGCCAGGTAGCTTCTTATAGCACAGATGCCCCAATCAGGTGATCAGCAGCACCACAAGATGCACGTGGTTAAAAATCTGTCCACGATGGTCTAGATGGGCGTGTTTTCGACTCGGCAGTCGGTATCACATGGCCTCAACTTATCGCGGGAGCAAGGCGTGGCCAGGCGGCTGCTCCGCAAAAGAGCAGCCGGTCTGGAGGTACTGCGGAGAGCAGCGGAGCCTAGACCCTGCCTTCATGACGTCAGGTCTTTGCCCTAATTGGCTTTTACATCCCTGACGTGTGTGCAGATGTTTAGATGCCTCCCCATATCCACAAGAGTTCGTGCGGGTCCGTGCCTCGTGATTCGTCACATGGTCAAGTCTAGCCAAGTCTACACTACGGGAAGTAGAGAGTGTACAACTTCATAGCAGCGTTTGCATCCCCGCCCTTGCTGCCACCGGCAGCTCTCGTTGCTGCAAAAGGTCATTTGGAGTTGAACTTGAACACGGCTAAAGACAGACAGGCAAGCAAAGACCGGCAGGGTCGTAACACGCCCCCCCTTAAAGACAGAGGACCCTCAAAGAGGACCTCTGTTCAATCACGACACCCAAAAATACATGAATAAACAAATAAATAAATCAAGACAATACATAGTACAAAATATCAGTCACATCTTACTTTGAGTCCTGCAATGCATGTGAGAACTAAGAACCATGATCCCCCGCACAGCTGCAGAAAACCATCTCCCCTATCTGCATATCCCCACCCAGCAATTCTTTGCCACTAAGAAAAGCATTTAAGGAAGGACGATAGACAGATATAAGACAGTCAAAACTACAACTTGATCAACCTGGATCAATCTGGGCCTGAGACCAAGCTAACACAGTAGCCACACTCCAGTGTTGTCGAAAATACAAGTTGACCGACTGCTCGAACATCCAATGCTCCAAGCACTGGCAAAGAATCATACTACTATTAGAGAGTAACAATTATTGCGTGTTGGCAGCCTGACTCTCAAAACTACAAAATGTTGAGGTCTTGAAGAAAAAATTATACGTTTGGAAAAAGGTTGGAAAAAGTCTGGAATTTTTAGTTGACAAAAGAGCAAGCACCCTGATTCAGACACACACACAAACCATACAGAAAGGGAATGAATACGCTAATGAAGAGACTAGTTTCCTAATACTGAAAGAGCGGCTTAAAACTCTTGTACTGCTAAAGCATAAGACTGTGACTCTCTGTGCATTTGTGTGGATTGTGCATCACTTGTCAATCACTTGGGATGAAGCATCTGTGGAAATAATACTGTACAATTTGTAGGTAGATTTCTGTTAACAAGTTGTAATTCTGATGATATCCAGTAGGGGTCAGCTTGTCTCCAAGGTTTTTTTTTTTAGCTGAAACTCAAAGTAGGTCAGGTAATGTTAGAATCAGAGATTCTTAGAAGCACAGGTATTAGCATTTCATTTTCATGTGTGCAAGGCTGAATGGTTTTTTTTCAGAGAGGTTGTGTTTCTGTCAAAAATATGTCAGCAGGGAGTTTTGCTTGATTACATGAATGCTATGTATGTCGATTGCTTCATTTCTCACCTGTGTTATGTGCGAATAGCAATTTGGAGGCCTGAACACCCCCTTCCCTGGCGGCTTGAACTCCCCGTACCCAGGGGGCATGACCCCGGGCGCTGGGGACCTGGACATGAGGAAGATCGGACAGGCCAGGAACACGCTGATGGACATGAGGCTCAGTCAGGTGATGCTCACCATATGCCATTTGTTTTATTGCACTGATTCAACAGCTAACAAATTGTTTTGTATTGTGTGTGTTATTGATATCAGTATTCTCCTGAACAGAGCTGTTGCTGTTGTGAAAAGGCTATCGTTACCTACTTTCCATCGTAAAAAAAGAAATGTGAACAAAACCAGAACCCGTTCTCTGACAATACCAGATCTGTCAGTAGCATTGGTGTCATGGCAGTAGTGACTCAACTAGCCTCTGTGATGATACTTCAGACTTCGGTTGTTGCTATTCACAAACTAGGGGACATTGCATCGCTGGCATAGTTTACAAGGTGTGTGAAGCTATCTGGCTGGCACTGACACTGGTTTGTCAATTTCAATTTAATTTCACTTGTAGAGCGCCAAAACATTACACATGTCTCATGGCACTTTACAGAGTGTTAAACATTCAGAGAGAGCCCATGAGTGACAGGGGCTAGGAAAAACTCTCTTGAATTGGGGATACATATAGGAAGAAACCTAGGGCAGATCCACGACTCTAGGGCCGCGACTCAGTTACAGTACAGTAAGGTTATTTTTAAGTGTCATTTCCTGAAATGGAAAGAGATGTTTTTCAGGTCTTAGTAGTAGAGCTATACTTAAATCTTCAATAAATAAATAAGTTCTTTACCTTTTGCTGTATTAGTACCATGTCCCTGGGTCCTAGTTCTCTTCTCTTAGTTCCCCGTGTTGCAACTGCAGCTGGTAACTTTGTTAACTTCTCCTCTGAACTGCAACTCTTGTTGATAGCCTAGCCAGGTTAACTTCCCTCTCTTCTCAAACTGACAATTCAAACTTCATGACTACAGTCATTTTCATTTCAATGACTCAGTTTAATGTGGGCTTAGCTCCATAAAATGCCTGATGCTCTGCATTGATTTATGAATGAACTTAGCTAAAAGCCAGGAGTTTGGCAAAAAGCACCTGAATGACGCTCAGACCATGAGAAGCAAAATCCCCTGGTCTGATCAAATGAACATTGAACCATTTGGGCACAATTCCCAACGGCGCGTAATATGGAAGAAACCAGGCACAGAGCTGCACTGATGGCCTCTTTATCTTCCTGATAAATAAAGTAGATGTCGATTAGGAGTCTTCAGTGTGCGTACATCTACTTTCTTTATCACTGTTCCATTCTTGTGTCCTGCAGCTGGCCCCAGGGAGGTGGGATGTGCATGCACCTACTTGACCTAAACTCTTTCTCTTTCTGCCTGCAGGTGTCTGATTCAGTCACTGGACAGACAGTGGTGGACCCTAAAGGCTACCTGACCGATCTCAACTCGATGATCCCAACCCATGGTGGAGACATCAGGTAAGCTGCAACACTCTCCGTCTGTGTGGTGGGACTAAGTGCAGGTTAAGTCCGACTGTGCCTCAAGAAGCATTCACATCAAAGGTGTTTGCAAAGTACAGCGTAGGGTGGTGTCGGTGGAATGCTACTCCTATTTGCTCTTACCCGACACAATGAGTATCCTACCCGCACAGTGTGCGCTCATAACAGGGAAGAATAAAACATCACCGGCTACAGATGAGAAATAGCTTAATGGTGAGCAGAAGTCAGGGAGTCAAGCGCAATGTTCCACAGCTATGCTTCTTAATGCAGGCGTGCATGAGGAGACATTCCTTGACAAGTTACAGTACAACAGTAATGAACTTGATTTATTTAATCTCATATTGTGTTACATAATTGCTTTGTATATTTAATCTGCAGCTTCCGCTGTTTCATTTCTTTGCTAAAATAACCCACTCTGGCTTCGGCCTTGTAGACTAGGACCTACAGTATTAAAACTAGAAAATGTTTGCATGGAAAATTTGAGGAAAAGTGGGTTTATTTGGGTTTATAGTTTATTTTTCCCCATAATTTTGGATGCTGAATATGAATGTTTTGTTTACTAAGGATAATTTTTAATTAAGCCTGCTAAATAGCATAATAACGTGGGTCTCCATAGACAATACCATGCAGGGTAGAAAATGTAACTTATAGACATCACCCTGAAGATCTGTGTAGTAAATTATGCAGCTGTTTTACCAACTTTTCCTCAAATTGTCCATCAGAGGAGTGTCTAACTGTACATTGAGGCTGTTGTATGCTTTGCATTAAATCGATGGCGTTGTCCCGCAGAGCCCTCTGCGTCGCTGTGTACCCCCTCCAAGCCCTCCGGCGTCTCCTGACGTGTACCTCCAAAAATGTGTCACTTTGTGTTGAGAGACAGTGCAGACCACAAAGACTTTGATTGGTCAACTCGCCCTGTGTGTTGAGCTGGCTGCGTCAAGCAACCTGTGGTTGGGAGTAGCAACATGCTAGTTCACAGACATAAGCTTTGCAAATAAACGGTAAAGTGTCTATTTGTCGGTAACGTTTTAAAATCAGCACTTCACCAGCACCTTGCGAATAACCTCAGACTTATTTTCTGCTCACACGTGTAGTGACGGTATATGGAGTTCGCTGTTCGTTTAGGTGGTGAGGTTTAGGTTCAAAAGAATCATGCTGACATTGAGGCAATGGTGTCTTCTCTGTGAAGAGTCAAGACCAAACCATAAAACAGTCTTGAGCTTGAGGCTTCTTGTAGTGTCTGATGTGTCTGATGTGTGTGTGCGTGTGTGTGTGTTCGCAGTGACATCAAGAAAGCCCGTCTGCTGTTGAAGTCGGTGAGGGAGACCAACCCGCACCATCCTCCGGCCTGGATCGCCTCCGCCCGTCTGGAAGAGGTGACCGGGAAGCTTCAGGTGGCCAGGAACCTCATCATGAAGGGCACCGAGATGTGCCCCAAGGTGAGAGGATGGTACACACACACACACACACACAGAGACAATATACAGTCTAGGCTGAAATTGTATACCACAAAAAGAGAAAAACCCTATTTTTTTCTTCTACGTAGATAGTTTGAAACTGACAAAAGTAATCACCATTCATCATAGACCTCTGAAATTCATCTACCAAAAGGGACCAAAGCTGCCTTCTTTTCTTTTCACCTTTTCGGAGCAAGTAGTTACAGGAACTTGGTGATAGGAGCAGTGCACTTCTAAATCAGTTCTACTAGCTACTTTCCCCCAAAACCCATTTTTCATTTGCATTGGGACTAGCCATGTGGCCATAGGAAATGGTATGAGGGCGTGAGGAGTAGCGTAAGCACGGCGACGGTGTTTATAGTGTCCTCACTTGCTACAGGGTTTAAAATAGGCACCCACTCATCTCACAAATGTGACTAAATATTTGAATGATCCTCACTGTCTACTGTCGCTTCAAGCAAATCCTGATGCTGCACACGTTTTGCTTTTTTTTTGCTGTGGAAACCAAACATGCAGTAGCCTAACATTAATCATCAGACTTGATTGGGAAATGGATTTATTCCGGGGAGTTCACCGATGTTTGATTTTTGTCACTGAAGTAGGAAAAAAAAAGAGTATATCTGGTATTTTAGTGCGATTGTTGCCGTGTCATAGTACGCTCAGTTACAGATTATGATGAACATGGTGTCATCTACAGTAAATGTCATTTAAAGTAGTTTGTAGTAGCGAAGTATCGTGTAGTAGTTAAGTGTTATATTCAACTTAAAAAAAGGACTAATACTACAGAAGAGGAAGGGCGGAGAGAAGGCATCTGTCACTCTGTCTGTTTTTAGAATTCCATGCTATTCTGTAACTTCCACATGCAGTAGGTGGCTCAAAAGGGGATTATTGTGCAAGTCAAGTCAGTGGGCTGGAAGCAGCTTTCACTTCACTTACAGTTTTTTTTCAATTGCTAACAAGCGTTTGTCCATTCAGTTGACACATTTTCAAAACTCTAAACACAGTTAGCACAGCATCGGTCTTTCGTGGCCATACCATTCACACATTTCATGTTGTTTTCACACAGTATGCAGTCAGTGAATACATTTTCACAATGCTTACATTTTCTTAACAGACAAACTATACCTCCCAACAAAATAATGGATCGTTTTTGTATTATTTTCCAATGTTAACACACAACATCCCACAATAGTTAAAACAATATTCCAAACCTTAGATACAGTATAAAAACCTCTGCTTCTGCAATGTTATCAATTCAAAAGCAATATATCTCAGCTGATAATAAACAAACAATCGAATAATTGACACACAGATGATTTATGTTGGGTAAATTGGGCCAACCACAGCTGATTTCAGTCTGTCTTAGACTCAGTGGCAGGGGTCTCTATTACATTGACACTTACACAGTAAAAAGAGGAGGTGATGTTTTTGGAAGCAGAAACAGAAAAAGACAAATACTGTAATGTCTGGACAAGGAAGAGCAAGAGTAAGGGGCCCAGGGAGAAGAGCAGGCCTTGTGAGAGATGCAGTGAGAGGTGCAGGAGCACTGAGAGGAGCAGGTGCAGAGATTAGACACAGTAATATTGTGCTTTTTATTTTGTTCACCCCCTTTTTATCTGGGCTTTTTGCTGTTATTTTTTGTTCAGAATGCTGTTGTGTATCATGGATATTTTGTTCACTGCAATGCTGTAAAACTTTTTCTGTTCTATCATAGTCTTTATGATAGAACAGTATTTATACTGCACCTCCTGTAGGCCTAGTGAACAGTAAAAAATGCTTTTTACCGGAATGCATTTGAATGTGAACATTACATCTGGACATACAGTTCCTAACCAAGAAGTTTACAGTAGTGTAACAATGCTGGATTGCATGTTTTGCATGCAAATACCTGTAAAACTGAAACATAAAAGTCTATGCAGTTTTTGTAATGTGAACAGTAGCCAGTATTTTGAAACCTAGTGTACTCTGATTGACTGCATGTATCTTGTGAAGTGAAAACAAGTTTTAGTCTTTGACAAAATAACTTCATTTTGAGTCAGGTTTCCAGTGTTTTGGTAAAGTAAGTGTTTGCAGAGAAATGACGAGTTAGTGTATATGTAACAAAATGTGGTGTAAGAACATGGGATGTGCTTTTGAGAGGAAAATGATCCATTCGGCCAATTGTGTTTTGTAGGTGAGAGTCTGTGTTTAGAGTTTTGAAAATGTGTCAAATGAATGGACAAACGCTTGTTAGCGATTGAAAAAAACTGTAACTGAGGTCATCTCAAAATTGCATTGAATTATGATTGCTTGACAATCGTATGGGGGGGGGGGGGCTTATGTCTGTGTAGGCTAGACAGGATTTGATGTCTGATAAACACAACCTAGAAAAAAACCAAATAGCCGTTTCATTTGAAACTATCAGAAATTATAATCAGAAGCTCTTGGTCACTGAAAACCAGGATTATTTGTGTCCCGGACAATATTATTCAAAATTAGAGAACAATCCTGAAAAATCCAGTACCTGTGGCAACACTTATTGGAGCATGCACCACGCAGGCCCATGCTCCCATTCCAATTAGACAGACTAGATAGACAGCTTCTGTGAAATTCCCCCTAAAAGTCATAAAGACATTCTGTCGCCCAATCAACAACTGCATACCCATACTGTGCCAAGATCAAATAATCTTGATACCCCAACGTACTGGAGCCCAAATGTGTGTGGCACAGCTTAGTTGTTTTGGCATGGTTCACAAAATGTTGACAATGTAGAAATAGCTGCGTACCGTACTGTGCTGAACTGAGCCGTGCCAGTCAGTGGACACGCCATCACAAGTCCCACTTTCCCACATGCAGTAACACAGGCTGGCATATACAGTGCCTATAGAAAGTCATCATACCCTTTTGAAATAGTTACTTTTTTTGTCTTACAGCCTGAAATCAAAACCCATTTAAAAAAAAATCTTTTCCAGTGTTATTAACAAATTTAGCTGTACAACATCAAAATAATGAAAAAAAAGTAAACAGTTCTGAAAATTAATAAAAAAATGAAAAACTAGAATAACAGGGTTGGAAAAGTCATCATACCCCTGACTTAATACTTTGTAAAGCTTCCTTTTGCTTTCATTACAGCCATCAATCTGTTTGGATATGTCTCTATTATAGCTTTGCACACCTAGATAGGGGAATATTTGCCCAATTTTCCGTACAGAAATGTTAAAATTTAGTCAAATTCTGTAGGGAATGGCGATGGACTGCTCTCTTCAAGTCAATCCACTATTTTCTATAGTATTTAAGTCAGGGCTCTGACTTTGCCACTCAAGGATATTCACCATCCTATCCTTAAGCCACTGCTTTGTTCTTTTGGCAGTATGTTTAGGATTATTGTCGTGTTGGAAGGCGAATGACCTCCCCATCCTCAGCTGTCTAGGAGAGGGACGCAGGTTATCCTTAAGAATGTGGGTGTACTTGGCAGCATCCATTTTCCCTTCTATCCTGACCAATTGCCCAGTTCCCGCTGAAAAGAAACATCCCCACAACATAATGTTGCCCCCACCATGCTTCACACTAGGTATGGTGTGTTTTGGGTGGTGTACTGTGTTGGTTTTCGCCAAACATTGCGCTTGGAGTTCAGTGCAAAAACACATCTGGAATATTCTGCTACCATGTGGAAAAAGCTTATATGGTCAGATGAGACTAAGATCGAACTTTTTGGAGACTAAGATTGAAGTTTTTGGACTGAGCTCCAGGCGCTAACCAAACACAGTATACACACCCAAACACACCCAAAACACACCATACCTACTTTGAAGCATGGTGGGGGCAACATTATGTTTTGGGGATGTTTCTCTGCAGCGGGGACTGGGCAATTGGTCAGGATAGAAGGGAAAATGGATGCTGCCAAGTACACCAAAATTCTTGAGGAAAACCTGCGTCCCTCTCCTAAACACCTGAGGATGGGGAGGTCATTCGCCTTCCAACACGACAAAAATCCTAAACATACTGCCAAAAGAACAAAGCAGTGGCTTAAGGATAGGATGGTGAATATCCTTGAGTGGCAAAGTCAGAGCCCTGACTTAAATACTATAGAAAATATGTGGATTGACTTGAAGAGAGCAGTCCATCGCCATTCCCTACAGAATTTGACTAAATTTTAACATTTCTGCACGGAAAATTGGGCAAATATTCCCCTATCTAGGTGTGCAAAGCTATAATAGAGACATATCCAAACAGATTGATGGCTGTAATGAAAGCAAAAGGAAGCTTTACAAAGTATTAAGTCAGGGGTATGATGACTTTTCCAACCCTGTTATTCTAGTTTTTCATTTTTTATTAATTTGCAGAACTGTTGACTTTTTTTTCATTATTTTGATGTTGTACAGCTACATTTGTAAATAAAACTGGAAAAGATTTTTTTTTAAATGGGTTTTGATTTCAGGCTGTAAGACAAAAAAAGTAACTATTTCAAAAGGGTATGATAACTTTCTATAGGCACTGTATAATTGGGTAGTTGGGGTTAATTGGGAGTTAACAGGGTAGTATAGTTAAGCTTGGGAAACCGGCCCTTGTAGGGCCATACATTTCCGTTGAGGTGTGATATTGGTCTGTCTTTGTGTGGGTGTCTGTGTGTGCTCTTACTTGTGTGCGTGTGTGTGGTCATGCTTTTGTGTTTCGTGTGTGTGTGTGTGTGTGTGTGTTGTGCAGAGTGAGGACGTGTGGCTGGAGGCGGCTCGTCTGCAGCCTGGAGACACGGCCAAGGCTGTGGTGGCTCAGGCAGTGCGTCACCTGCCCGGCTCCGTGCGCATCTACATCCGAGCGGCTGAGCTGGAGACGGACGTCAGGGCCAAGAAACGCGTCCTCAGGAAAGGTGAGTTCCTGCATCTTCACACACACTCTTTCTTTCTTTCTTTCTTTCTTTCACACACACATATTTCATTGTATTCTGATCCAGATATGGGTAGGTGCCAGACTGTTGTCAAAGATGTCCCAGCATGCAAAAGCATACTTGTGAATATATGTTTCTGATATTTCGGTGTTCACACACACACACACACACACACACACACACACACACACACACACACACACACACACACACACACACACACACACACACACTGTATATAGATATACTGCAGAGTCACAATGACCCCTAATTCACTCTTTGTCAGTGACCATGTGTGCCCATGCACCAAACTCTTATCAGACGAATTGTAATGGTCAGAATACTCTCAGACCTAACGGTACATACATGCATACATGCATATACATGTTATCAAGGCCTTGGTTTTCAATCCTATTTTTTGTGTCTCACTTCCGTAGCACTTGATCCCCCCCCCCCTCCATGTGGCCTCTAAGAGTCCTCCCCCACAAACAACCCACCCCCATCCGCCCCCAAGCAACTGCTGCTGCCAAGGCTGTCCCCTCTACCCCTCTCCCATCCACCCTCCACCCCAGACACTCTGCAGCAGCGCTTCCCGCTCACATACCTCGCTGACAGAGACGGATAGCCCCTATTTCCACACTCTCTGCCCCAGCATGTTCACACATACTGTATTCTCACTCCCCGTCCCAGCCAAGTTTCTGGGCCTGCTCGCTCACTGGATCGTAGTTCACTGCTCTCACTTACACTCGTAGCACACACAAACGCACAAACGCACGCACGCACGCACACGCACACGCACGCTCACATGCAGGCACACACACACCCACACACACAAATACTAATGGTACATGTGAAAATACACACTCAAACTCCTGGTGTGCTGAAAGTCTCATACTTCCTCACGCATAAAACCAGACATCCACACTTGTATATGGGGATTAGCACTGAATGGGGCTTGTGTGGGTTTCACCCTCAAGCTGTGGGCAACGTGGGAATCAGGACGGCTTTATGATACTGTATTTGGACTGTAGTCAAGCGTTGCCATAGTAAACAGGTGGCTGTTCCCACAATGCCTCAAATTGATGACGTCCTTCCTGCTAGATATTTGGCATCGTAAATGTGCACTTGTAAATATAATTAGACTTGGGCAGGGTGCTTATCTGTTTTTACTACTATGGGTGGCACTGTGTTGGGCGTTTTTTTATAATTGAGATCATGTTTAATCCTTGTGTGTATGCGTGTGTGTTTGTGCGCGTGTGTGTGTGTGTGTGTTTAGCCCTGGAGAATGTGTCCAAGTCTGTGCGTCTGTGGAAGACTGCCGTGGAGTTGGAGGAGCCAGAGGATGCGAGGATTATGCTGAGCAGAGCAGTGGAGTGCTGTCCCACCAGTGTAGAGGTGTGCACACACACACACACACACACACAAAGAGAGTAGCATGCACATACACAGATACACATCTATCCATCAACACACATGGGCCGTGCATGTATACTGGTATGCATGCATACATACGTGTACAAACATAGGTAGAGGTAGAGGCTGATGCAGGCAAACACGTCTATTGGATGCATTCATGAACACATACAGGGACATGTGCACACTGAAGTCACGCACACGTATATAGTACAGGGTTCCCCACGGGTCGTGGAATTTCTGGAATGTTATGGAACTTTGGAAAGTGCATTTCAGACATGGAAAGTCAGGAATGGAATTTGATGATTTTTGAGGCAAAATCATGCAATAGCAGGGAATGTTGATACAGCAGTTTCAAATGTACTTGCCAAAAATAATACAATATTGCAAATATTTCCTCACAGAATGTGTGTATATCTGGTTATTAGCTTGACTGCTTGCTTGAGGAGCCCAACTTATTATTATTTAATGCCCTTTTTTTTTCACCTGTTGCTCTGAAAAAATTAAGCGCTATGCAGCTGCTCTGAAAATCATTGGTCGGTGTATTGTACAATTCATTATAATTAAGTCCTGGAAATTCAGCTTTTTTGTCCGGGAAAGTCAGAGAAAAGTCATGGAATTATATATTTGACTTTGAGTGGGAACCCTGATAGGATTATAATACAATTTGTGTACGTAGTCCATGAGATGAGAGGAATGCCATGAATTTCCCATAACAGTTTCCTTTCTCCCCATTTCTGTCTATATGTAGCTGTGGCTGGCGCTTGCTCGACTGGAGACGTACGAGAACGCCCGGCGTGTGCTCAACAAGGCCCGCGAGAACATCCCCACGGACCGGCACATCTGGATCACCGCCGCCAAGCTGGAGGAGGCCAACGGCAACACACAGATGGTAGAGAAGATCATCGACAGAGCCATCACATCGCTACGCGCCAACGGGGTGGAGATCAACCGAGAACAGTGGATCCAGGTCAGACACACACACACACAAACACACACACACACACACCAAAACACACCCCTTCCATTCCCGAAAGCAGTTTTTGCAAAACAACTTGTCAACTGTTGCGCCAAGATTACTACATTTTTATGGTGTGTTGGTGTCAAGGAGGTGCATCAACCAAGCCAACAACCGCTGTGTGCGTAGGTGCATAGTGGCACCTAGTCAAAGAATCTGCAAAAAGGTGTATGCTCTGAATTTTACATTAGTATCACTACTACAGCCTCTGGGCGCACACCAAATTTTGTGAAATTCCGTCAATGGAGGAACTACAATTTGCATATTTCTATATCTCAAGAACTACTTCAAGTATGATTTTGACTTTGGCATACTTGCACTTGGCCACATTTGTTCGTAGGTCCTAAAGTTTAATTTGGCTCATCAGAGAATGGCTGCCAACGGCCAATCAAAATCCAGCAGTCTGAACAATTTTTGGGAAATGAAAAGATTTGCATAAGGCGTTTTTAAAAAGAAGAGGTCATGCTGAGAGCGGTGTCTTTGCCGTGCATCTCTGTTCTATCCCTAGCACAGTGTATCTCTAGTGCTGCTGACTAGGCTCATGCCATCTGTCTCAAGAAGCTCTCTTAATTAAGAAGAACTCTAAAGGAGAACAGGGGGAAAACCAGTACAGTGACATGTCACAGTATTGTCACAGTAGTGTTCAAATATCAATGCATGCAATGTCAAAGCCTAGTGCCTAGATCTCGGTCAGCCATGACCTCATCATCGTTGTAGTTGTTTCAATTTACATTTATCAATTTAGCTGACGTTTTCGTCCAAATAGACTTAAAAGTGAGAACTTCACTAAATACAATTATAAGCATACTCCTCCTTTGCCGATATAACCCATCCACCTCAAGCTGTGTCGCAGAAGGAGACCTTAGATTAACAATAGATACTAAATATAATTGCAAACAGCATACGACAATCATAGGATGAGAGTGCGGAAGCTTAAGTATGAGATTGGGAGCGCACAGAGTTTTAGGGCCAAAGAAAAGAGTAGTCAAGAGATGGTAGATGGAAAAGGAGGTGTTTGCTAAGTTCATGAAGGTCATGTTGTCATGGCCTCAAGGCCTCTTGTGTTTGAGAGGAAATTCCTCCTGACTTTCGTCTTAGTTGAGTTGACTGGGTACATGCTGTCCATCATTTGTGGCCCCCAGCAATGGTCTTTAACTTTTGTGTGTATTGCGGGTTCCAGCGATGATGTCTTTTGTGTAGTGAAGCAGTAAGTTCCCCACTGCCCTGGTTTTGGTGTTGCCTCTGTTGTGTAACCAAGCTAGTGATATACTGCTGTGCTACATTAAAGGCATTCCTCATTGGTGGAGTCAGCAGTTCAAATACTCACACACACACACACACACACACACACACACACACACACACACACACACACACACACACTCCTCTCTCCAATTAAATTCCATTCAATGCAAATTGGCTTTATTGACTTGGCTACACACACACACACACACACACACACACGCACACGCACACACGCACATGCACATGCAATTATATATTTGTGTAGAAGTAGAAATAAAACTTATACTAGGTCAAGGTCAGTATAAGGTCAAGGTCAAGCCAAGGTAACCTTTATTATCCCCTAGGGGAAATTCATGTGGTCGTTGCACGTCTCACAAAACATAAACGAGTGACAAGACAGACAGACAATAAACATACCATTACAAACATCACAGAGACATATCATAAAAAGTAAATAAATAGGAAGATGAAAGATAGAGAACTGCAATACTTAAAAAGGAATTACATGGATGTGCAGAGAACTAAAGTGCAACAGATATTGAATGAAGTGATTATTAAAAAGATGTCAGGAAAGGCAGGAAGGAAAAGGGAGACTCACTTTCTCAGTTTATGAGTTTGTGGTGCTATTGTTGCACGACTACTATGCCCTGCCAACAAACAAGGCTCGTCTTGTCTTCATGGATAATTTGGGAGAAATTTGATCAATTTGGTTAAAGAATTTTGTCCTAACTAGGGATGGCGAAAACTACACATTTTCTTGACCGACCACCGAGTCTCATTAGCCGGTTGAAACCGGTTAACTGATTCGTTTAAAATATGCAACGCCATTTGAAATAACAGCCACGCAATTTCGCAACTCTGCATCTCTCAGTCCCCCGCTCACACACACAGCCCTGGCGCCGTCCTTTCACTCACGTCACTTTTTTTAAAGTCCCCTACAGCGCGAATCATGAGTCCCGCAAACCAAGGCGCTTGCAAGTAAGTGGAGGCTCCTTCGTTTCGAAATGGTTTGGGTACAAGGTGATCGCGTTGCAAATAAAGGCTTTTGACTAGCGTTAGAAGCTAATTGGAAAAAGAAATGGCCGATTAGAAAATGACAGCTCCGAAGAGACGCAGCTTTGAGGAAGTGCTAACAATAATAAAGAAATATGATTACCTTATTTGTTACATTTGATGACCCTTCCTGAAATGTATATGTAATGTATTTCCAAATCTAAGCCCATCTTATGCGGAAAGTTGGCTAATAGACTGCAACACGAGCAAACCAATGGAGGCACCTCCAGATTGCAGAAGACGCGTCAGCCAAGGCAGAGCGCTCATCTCGTGCCAAATGTTTTTATTGGTTTATTAAGTAGCCTAGCCTACAAGCAGGCGATTATGAAAAATTGAGTGTGAGGTATAATTTGCTAACACACAAAAAAGATCTTGGAATGAGATGGCTAGCTGTAGTAGCACTTAGTCCACTGTCTATAATAGCCTAATTTAGAGATCTTTTTTTTTTCTTTTTAACCGACTAGCGAAAACTTTGATCGGTTAACGTGGATACGGTCAACCATCGGTCAAACAGTCACCGGTTAACATCCCTAGTCCTAACCAATGTGTAGTGTTTGCATTCAGTGAGAAAGTATACTTTGCGTTCAGCCACTCTTGTCTTGGCGTGTAAACATACCATAATTTCCCAACTATTAGCTGTGGCTTATACATTGGCTTATACAATGCCTTTCCAGGTTTGTCTGTGCCCACCTCCCAACTTCCATAGAGTGTTTGCTAAATCTGTAGGAAGGTAGTTTTTTCTGTCTTTCTTTCTTTCTTTCTTTCTTTCTGTCTTTCTTTCTCTCTTTCTCTCTTTCTCTCTCTTTCTCTCTCACTCTCTCTTTATATATCTCTCTTCTTCGTCTTTTTACTTTCCCTTTTGCATTTTGTCCTCTGGTTCAGTGCCATTGTTCTGGCTAATCTTATTTGTTAAACATGGTTCCAATTCATAATTTTGTTTTTCAAGCAGATTTTTCTATCTGTTTTAGATTCTCTCTCTGTCTCTCTTTCTTTCTCTTTATATCTCTTTATCTCTCTTTCTCTTTGGCTCTTTACTTTCCCGTTGGCAGTTTGTCCTTTGTTTCAGTGCCCTTGTGTTGGCTTTGGCGCGACCGACTTGCACAGGCCCCCACAGGCCTCTAGAGGGGAGGGGCTCTCGGCTTGATGGGGGCACAAGACCATACTATCACATCCCACACAGATCCCTTAATTAAATTCCAGGGACCCCTCCCCACCCCCTGAACTTTAAATGAACGTTAAATCAACCCTTTTGTGACCCTTCCGTGTTGTATAAAACAACCACTCAAGTTGTAAGTTTGTACGGGTTTGCATATGTGCACTTGATGTAGTCCTGTGTAGGTCTGTGTGTGGTGATCTGCAGAAGTTACATGTGACTTTGTGTAGCACTATGGTCCTGGACACGTGTAGTTTAAGTTTCCCCTGACTGAGCACTGAAGGGGCATGTAGATGGTTCAAATGACCGTTTAGCCTGTCTCCAATTCAAGTGATTGTAAAGTGGAGTTGATAAGGCAGATAGCCATGTGTTCGGTGTCAAAGTCCTTCTAAACCTGACGTGTGAGTGTTTCCCTTTTATATTTTGTAAGTAAGTAAGTAAAGCGGTCAGCGAAGCGGTCAGCAAAACACAACCAAGAGTGCCTTTGTACAAAAGGTCGCAAAGCCATCCGGACCAATGAGCTCCTCTCCCCACATGTTGTTTTGAGACTGATTTTACTGCCTCCTTCCCAAAAACACAGCTTTTATTGGATCTTATATAAAATCTTTCTTTTCTTTTTTTTTTCCTTCCTGTGTGTGTTTGTGTGTGTGTAGGATGCTGAGGAGTGTGACAAGGCGGGCAGTGTGGCGACGTGCCAGGCCGTCATCAGGGCGGTGATTGGCATCGGCATCGAGGAAGAGGACTGCAAACACACGTGGATGGAAGATTCCGAGAGTGTAAGTCTCACTCACTCACTCACTCACTCTCACACACACACACACCTAGACACACACACACACACACACACACACACACCTAGACTCATAGACACAAATAGACACACGTACACTTGTTGCTGTTATCTGGGAATTCCCAAAAGTCTTTGTCTCGTTTAGATATAGTGTAGTGTCTCTGTGAATTGCAGAAACACTGTGCTCACTGTTTCTTTTATCTCACTGTTTAGTCTCTCTTTTTCACCACACACCTGTTTGCATCCCCGAAACTGGTTTCAAGTTCTTGAACGGTGTTTCAGTGATTCTCTGTTGCTACCTTTTACCTTATTGTCTTAATCATAGTCAGACATGTTAAAAGTAGATGGACTAAAGGGTTATTTTGGGAATTACTTGGGGCTAACCTGGAAACATTTCTACATTCAGCAGAACAACTCTACACTGTGTAGCACTAAGTACAACCATAATTGACTCTCTCTCTCTCTCTCTCTCTCCCTCCCTCTCTCTCTCTCTCTCTCTCTCTCTCTCTCTCTCTCTCTCTCTCTCTCTCTCTCCCCCCCCCCCCCCCCTCTCTCCCTCTCCCTCTCCCTCTCCCTCTCCCTCTCTCTCTCTCTCTCTCTCTCTCTCTCTCTCTCCCCCTCTCTCTCTCTCTCTCTCTCTCTCTGGGGTGTGTTCACTAGTGTGTGGCCCATGGTGCTCTGGAGTGTGCCCGTGCCATCTACGCTCACGCCCTGCAGGTGTTCCCCAGCAAGAAGAGCGTGTGGCTGAGGGCCGCCTACTTTGAGAAGAACCACGGCACGCGGTGAGAGAACCAGAACATGCAGTGACAAACCGCTAGCACCGACCTTCCAGCCAATCCCTGGGTCCTAAAGCCGACATGCCACAATTTCCCGACTATAAGTCGCGGCTTATACATTGATTATACACGGGGACAGTAAATATGGTATTAATATGGTTTTGTTTCTTTTAACTGCCATAAAACATTACCCTGCGGCTTATACACAATGCGGCTTATATGTGGGAAATTACTCTATTACTCATCTTTGATTGATTAATTATGTGTAATAATTCACATTTATGGATATTATTCACTTTGGACCATAGTGTCAGCTGTAGGGTCCACTATCCTTTTTCCACCAGTCCACCAGGAGTGTGTTTTCCTTTTTATTGATTTGATTTGCAGCCAGTGGGAATAATGATTCCAATGTCCAATTCTTTCATAAAAAAATCTCCTCATGGTGTAACCTGTGTTCTTCTTTTCTTTTTTCTCTCTTTCTCTCCCTCTCTACCTCATTCTCCATCTCTTCCTCTCTCCTCGGTCTTTCTTCCCCTCTCTCCTTTACCCCCCCCGTCTCTTGCTCTCCCCCCTTTTCCTCTCTCTCTCTCCTTCTCTCCTTTACGCTCCCTCCCTCTTTCTTTCCCTCTCCCTCCCTCTTTCTTTCCCTCTCTCCCCCTCTCTCCCCCTCTCTCTCTCTCTCTCTCTCCTCTCTCCTCTGACCACAGTGAGTCACTGGAGGCTCTGCTGCAGAGGGCTGTGGCTCACTGCCCCAAGGCCGAGGTGCTGTGGCTGATGGGAGCCAAGTCCAAGTGGCTGGCTGGAGACGTGCCCGCTGCCAGGAGCATCCTCGCCCTGGCCTTCCAGGTGAGCTCGACGCTAGCAGGCACACACAAGGCTATTTTGTGAATATACAAAAAAAAAAGACACTGAAACCAGGTACAAAAAGCATCTGTCTAAAGATCGTTTGGTGTCTATAAACAGGCTAGTTGAAGAGGGCCTGTCAAAGACTTCACGTCATTACAGAGTAATTTCTGGTCTAAACTTCACTGCTTTTTTTTTTATATCTTACTGCTATATCAATGCAAGAAAATGGAATGTTTAAATACTCCTTCCGTTTGTTTACATATGTGTTTGTGTGTGTGTGTGTGCACATGTACGTGTGTGTCTGGATGCCTGTTCGTCTCTGTGTGTGTGTGTCCTTGCAGGCGAACCCCAACAGTGAGGAGATCTGGCTGGCTGCCGTAAAGCTGGAGTCTGAGAACAACGAGTACGAGCGAGCCCGCAGACTACTGGCCAAAGCCCGCAGCAGTGCCCCTACTGCCAGGGTAAGCGGCTCTCTGTGCGTCTGTGGGTGCTTCTCAACATCTCTCCTCGATCCTCGATCCTCGATCCTCGAGGGGCGTTCCCACTGATCTATAACTTATACTGGATAGACTATCCCATTGTTGCTGTCCCATCATTCTTTATGTAGGATAGACTATCCCATTGTTGCTGTCCCATCATTCTTTATGTAGATCAGTGAGGATCGAGGCCCGAGGAGGAAGGGAGGATGTATAAACGCTGAATGAGAGGCACCCTGTGTGTTTGGGTGTTGGGGTTGGCTATGGTGGGGTAGCCTGACAGCAGCATCAGGGATGACTTGTGAGTGTCAGTGAGAATGAATCCTCTGGATCCTGTCCAAGCATTACACACTCTGGGTTTAGAGGGTGTCTTTGCATAAGCGCTTGTGTGATGTCAAAGACAGTGAGGGTGGGCGGAAGAGTGAGAGTGTGAGTGAGAGTGAGCGTGAGAGTAGGCGTGGGCTGCCGTAGGGGTGGCTTGTTGCCCTGCGGGGAGGTGGGGGGAAGATGTCGAAACACCGTACGCCGGATGATGTGCCAGAAGGGACATGACTAAGAGAAAGAGCTTTTCACTTCTCGTGTGAAATTGATGGCCTCCTTGCACCCCCTCACCATGTTCAACCCCCCCCACCCACACACTTTCCCTCTTGCTGTTGCCCCTAATTTTGCTCTTTTTATGACCCCAGCCCATACACGCACACACACACACACACACACACACACACACACACACACACACACACACACACACACACACACACACACACACACACACACACACACACATACACACACACATGCACTTATGCAAAACATGTTTATATGCACATTCGATCTCAGCAGACTAATGTGTGACCATTCAAAGCGAAACGCACAACGATATTTTGAGAAAATCAACAATAACAAACTTCCGGGTTAAAATGTTGAATTTCACGTTTTCGCATAATTCGACTGTATACAGTCTACAGTTTCATATTGTGAACGCATTTCACGGAAAAACATACGTTTTGACTGTTAAACCTGGCGAAGATTCAACACATTTGCTGTCATTCCCGTTGTGCACGCGCCGCTTAAAAAGGTGATTTCTCCTCTTCTGGCATATCGTGACAGGAGAACCATGTCAACTTTGGATGCGGTTATCTTAGCGATAGTTTGTGTAATACCCTCGATATACATATCGTTGGAAAGCTTAGTTTATGGCTGTTCACGTGAGCACAATAACTTAATTTAGTAAATTTTACCGAAACGACTGGTTCCGCTTTACAGGGTCACATGTGTTGTGTGATATGTTTATAAACGTCAACAATTAGACCAATAAAGACTTGTAGACATGACAACAGATCATAATAGTGGATAAGTACTATGATTCAAGACGCAATCAGAAGGGTACTTGGTGGAATTGTGGAATCAGCAGGGAACCAATGGGGAGAGGCTGGGCCTGGGTTAGTGATGTACTCACACAATTTAGTACCCTTTGCAGCTGCGTTCATCACGGAACCATTTGCATTGCTGTGGTCCAAACGAGACGTAATGAAGGCATGAATCATTTTTCCTCATCATAAACCGATCAAATAGGCTTGAGGTTGGAAATAGTTCCTGACTGCTCCTGCTTTTAGTAATCTAAACTATTTAAGGAGGTTAGCAACAGAAAGGATTTGTTGCTCAAGACATAACTCAGAATCATAGTTTACAGATGCTTCATCACAGGGATACTGTGATCAAGGGCAGAGTTTGTAGTGCTCAGTGGAATGTTTTGAATGCAGTTTGTTTACTCATCGGACATCTTTTTGTTTAGTCAGTGATGAGTTTTATTTACTCTTTAGTCTCCTCTCCTCTCCTCTCCCCTTCTATGGCCCCTGCCCCTCTCTCTATCTTCCTGTCTATCTCACTCCATCTCCATCTCTAGCTCACTCTAGCTCTATCTCTCTTTCCTTCTCTCTCTGTCCTGCTTCTGCTATTTGTACAAATGGGTAGTGAGTGTTCGTGAGAGTGTGTCCTATCTGTTTGCAAGCTCCTCATGTAGGTGGAGGGTCAGAGGAAAGCAGAGTACTAATGTCTGTCAGAATGGGAAACGGACTAATGGACTACACACACACACAGAGAGAGCGAGAGATGCACACACACACACACACACACACACAGATACATACTCATGTAGCTACACACAGATGTGCCGCTAAGTGGTTTCAAGTGACGCCGACTATCGAGAGCGGTGGTGTCTGCTTGCAGTCCTCCCACGAAACCCCCTTCACACATCCAGTCACTTTCCAGCTTGGGCAATGTGCTTTTCGGGAAACTTTCAGATGCACAGATAGACACACGTCTCCGTCTCTCTCTCTCTCTCTCTCTCTCTCTCTCTCTCTCTGTCTCTCTGTCTCTCTGTCTCTCTCTCTCTCTGTCCTTCTGTGTCTCTCTCCCTTTCTCTATCTGGGCACGTTATTGGCAGTCAGTGAGGCGTTGGTTTGGGGAAGGGCTCCGCTTCTTTGTTGCGACATGCCAGGCCTTGCAAATTAACCCTCTTGATCAAAGCCCAAATCAGGCTATCAGGTGTCCCCGCCAGGGTTGGCACGAAAGTGGGATTAGCATCATTAAAGCCATCAATCATCTGACTAGCATGTGAGAGTCTGTCTGTGTGTGGGTGTGTGCATGTGTGCATTTGTGTACACATGAGTCATCATCTGAGATTACACTGAACTGGCTAGGACAAAGGCATTTCATTGATACAGGTCTCCAGAGTGTGATTGCCACAGCCACTATTAACCCTGTTTGAGATCACCACCAAGGATTCCCACGCGCAGTCTCGGTCCAAGCGCTTGGCGTACACTAGGCGTTCACTCGCAGATCTTGGGTCCATGTAAAGGTCACCGTTGCTTAAAGAGTTAGCCGCCTCCGCAGGTCGTGCTGGGGCCTGGATCGCAGCACCTGAAGGTATTTCCCTAACAAATGCTAGGGATACATGACGACAGCAGGTGTGCGTTGTTAGGGCAACAATAAATAAATGAACACGGTAGAAGGTTTGTTGTTTGTTGTTCCAGATGAATTGGATTGAAGTGCATGTCTGTGCACAGTGTAGCAACTGAAGGAAGACATGATGCTAGATTACTGACAAGGGCCTTAAAATTCTCAGGGCTTAAAGTTTTCAGGCACTAACTAGCATTCAGTGTTGGGTCAGCTTGTTTAAGAATTGAAAATAGATCATTTTATCATGGCTTTTTTCTGATGACACTTCAGGCACATACATTGTCCTTCCTTTAGGCCCTGGCATCAGCTGGCTGTCACCATGCTTACCTTTTTGCATTAACCCTTCGTTGTCCCCTGTCCCCTTGTAGGTGTTCATGAAGTCGGTGAAGCTGGAGTGGGTGCTGGGGAACATCGAGGCAGCACAGGAGCTGTGCACAGAGGCGCTGAAGCACTACGAGGACTTCCCCAAGCTGTGGATGATGAGGGGCCAGATCGAGGAGCAGTCGGAGAACATGGACAAGGCCAGAGAGGCCTACAACCATGGGGTAGGGCACGCACGCACGCATGCACGCACGCACGCAGGTTAACAGTCACGTTGGCATTCAGTTGTTCAGATGTGCTTTTTCTAAACACAGTCTTGCAAGAGAAGATGTGAAGATTCGAGGGGAGTGAGTCAAAGACGTATAAGGATTTTCAACAGGAAAATATAAAAATATAAAAGATATTAGTTTCTATTGAACTTTTTCGACAAGCTTTTCTTTTTTTGCTTCACATCTCTGGAATGAGTTACAGAATACATGGAGTATGGATTCTTTGCCTTCATTGGAGACTTTTAAGAGAGTAATTAATACTGTGTGCACTGAGGAATGTCATTGCTTTTAGAGGTATTTCACAAAACTCTTAGCTGCTACTGTGTTTTATGTAAATGTATTAATGTGTTTGTCTGTGTCTGGAACTATTTGTTTGGCTGCCATTTTGACCAGGACTCCCTGGCAGAAGAGACGCTCAGTCTCAATGGGACAATCCTGGCAAAATAGGTTAAATAAATAAAATAAAATTACTCCCGCCAACTGTTTCCTCTTCCCACAACTGTTTTGAAGTAAAAGTCCTCACTACAACAATTTGCTATTAAATAATTTATTTATTTAAACCATCCAACCATTTAACTGTTCAGCCATTCCAACTCAGTTGTCATCAACTATCACTCCAACCGCTTATTTCTCTGTCTGACCTGTATGATTGTACTTTAAAGAATATCTAACAATATTTTACTCAGCAGACATTTTTGCATTTTCATGCACTGGTAAATCGCTGGAATTGCATTTCTAGTTTACATTTAGTTCTCTTAATGGATCAGTCTTTTTTTCAGGCATTTTTTATCAAGCAGAGCTGTACTCAATTGAGACATTTTACTATTGATTTTACCTTCTTTTAATGCCTCTCAATGCTAATGTGTCTCTGTCTCTGTCTCTGTCTCTGTCTGTCTCTGTCTCTGTCTCTGTCTCTGTCTCTGTCTCTGTCTCTGTCTCTGTCTCTGTCTCTGTCTCTGTCTCTGTCTCTGTCTCTGTCTCTGTCTGTGTCTGTGTCTCTGTCTGTGTCTGTGAACGTGTGTGTTTGCGTGTGCCCCCTACAGCTGAAGAAGTGTCCACACTCCATGCCACTATGGCTCCTCCTCTCCCGGCTGGAGGAGCGTGTGGGTCAGCTGACTCGAGCTCGCGCCATCCTGGAGAAGTCCCGCCTCAAGAACTCCCAGACGCCAGAGCTGTGGTAAGACGGCCTCACTGGCGTGGAGTGGCATGGCTGTGGCTCTTTCAGTTTCGAATGCCTCCGCTCTGAACTGAAGCCTGCTACTAGAGCCAGATAGAGAGATACCTTAGGACAGGAAACATTGGCTTGCTGTTTAGATGCATCGCTTTACTACTTGTATACTTTCCAACACACACACACACACACACACACACACACACACACACGATTGAAACACTAACACGCACGCACACATACATGGGTGCAGCCCTGGCTTGAATCAAACCCGTAAGGTGTGTCTCCTCTCAGGTTGGAGTCGGTGAGACTGGAGTACAGAGCTGGACTGAAGAACATTGCCAACACATTGATGGCCAAAGCTTTGCAGGAGTGCCCCAACTCAGGTCAGTTAACCACCTCTGCTGGCACCAACATGGGTCTGGTCCACTCCACCACAACATTCGATAGCTTCATATCTATTTTTTGTGTTGGATTACTCACTTTCCATTTGTTTTCGTTTATCTGATTATTTAGTTTCCATTTAGTCTACACCAGCACCAAACCTTATCACCGTGTCGCCGTTTAAAGGTTTATTTTTGGAATCAGAGTTGTTGTCAACAGTGGAGTGCGCCACACTTGTCGGGACTGGTGTAAATCTAAGGGCCGGAGAATTTCCAGTAAATTTACAGACATTTCCCATCTTTCCATGGGAAGTTAAGCTGGGGAATTTTGGAAATATTCCAAGTTGGAAACAGTCATGGGATTACAGGAAGGTTTACTATCGTTTTGATGAACTTCTTTTAAACCTCGATTGGCCAGCCAAAGCAAATCGCTAGCAGCAAGTTAACAGCCCCAAAACCACTGAATTTCCCAAGGTACAACAACACAATCTGATTATTTATAAAGTGTCAAGCTAAATCAGACCAGCGTTATGACCATATGGTTATTAACCATTCCATTAGAGCTTATGCAAAATGACTCCCATTGACTTTGAATGACGACAAAGTGACGACGAGCCCACAACTAGGCAACTCCCACCAGGGTTTCCCACCAGTTAGTCCCACGAGAGATGACGTTCACAATGACGTTTTCACTGGGAAATGTTTTTTTTTTTTCTGGCCCATGTCTTGAACACAGGTTTTCATATAGGTCTATGCTGATTGCTTTATGCATGTGATTTATGCAGGGTAAAATTCAACTGAATCAGATTGTTTATCGGGTTGCTTATCAGGTTGCTTTTTCCAACTACATTTAAGCTCCCTGTTGTAGACCAACTTGCAATATTAAAGATGTCCAGTTTATTCCCATGAATTCCTGTTTATTCCTGTTCATTTTGCATAGAAGTACAGTAAAAGCCTGTTCTGGAAATTTACTTAACTAAGAAGCTTTTTTCCTTTTAATGAGAAGTTGTTCCACATATATCTCCATTCATTGCGATCACAGAGTACTGTTGGTATGAAAAAACACCCCTGAAAATAATCGTTTGTACCCAGCTGGAGTTGCTGCAGCCAACAGCTAAATTGTCCAGGCAGCTACTGCACTACACTCTGGAGGCATGAACACGGGGTCTCATGAACATGCCACCATAGTGTAGCTCCGTAGCTGCCTAGAAGCTCTAACTGGGCACCCTAGCAACTCGAGCTAGGTAAAACCGATTGTTTTCACTTGTGTCCGTTCCAACTGTACTAGGTGACCTTGAGAAATGAAGATCTATGTCTATGTGAAAAATCATTGGATTTTCTCCATTTCTCCATCATTCGCCTTTTGTCATAAAGTCAGAACCACGCCGAAGCAAGTCCACTTCATTTATGGCAATAGTGGTATTATTGTCAACTAAATACAAATTACTGCATCATGGTGTTTAATGCCAGCTTGTCACGGGTGACAGACAAGCCAGTCTCCTTACATATTAACAGGGCTTATGGCATTTTTACACAATTTCATACGTTTATGGTACCTTCCTCAAACTCAAGGTCGCTCTACAGAGTGTTTGTTTTTTCATGGTGATTGTTGTAGTCTTCTGACTGGGTGCTTAAGCCTGAAGTGGACTGAAAGCTGGCGCTCTGTGTGTCGCTCCAAGCCCTGTGCTCCTCCTCACTCCTCCTCACTCCTCCCCACTGTGGCCCTCTCCCTCCCCAGGCATCCTGTGGGCTGAGGCCATTTTCCTGGAGGCCCGTCCCCAGCGCAAGACCAAGAGTGTGGACGCGCTGAAGAAGTGCGAGCACGACCCCCAAGTTCTCCTGGCTGTGGCAAAGTAAGGCTTTGCCTTTGTGTTCACATGTTGTACACAGTGTGTGTCATTCTCATAGGCCAGATTGTTTAGTATTTGAAAATAGATCTAACAGACACTATGCTTCTGATCACTTCAGGCACAAAACATTTGCTTGGTTGAAGCCCTTTGTTCATTTCGTTAGCCTTCAGTTGAGGTTAATAAATGGATTCATATAATACCGTGTAAAATTCATAATCACCAGCTCAGACCACAAAGTCTCATCTTGTTTTCCTGTCCTACACGCTGGAGCTCAAATTAGCTCTGGATAAGCATAAGAAAATTAAGTTGTGGTGTTTGATACTGGTGGTGTATTAAGTGTTGGCTAATGACTGTGTGTGTGTGTGTGTGTGTGTGTGTGTGTGTGTGTGTGTGTGTGTGTGTGTGTGTGTGTGTGCGCGCGCGCGCGCGCGCGTGTACGTGTGTGCGTGTGTTGCCTACAGATTGTTTTGGAGTGAACGGAAAATAACGAAGGCCAGAGAGTGGTTCCTGAGGACAGTAAAGATTGAACCTGACCTGGGAGACGCTTGGGCTCTCTTCTACAAATTTGAGCTTCAGCACGGAACAGAGGTACAGATTCATCAGAACCAAAACGCACTCTTAAAAAGTCCCTTCCTCTGTAAATCTATTTCTACTCCCAAAGCAGCCCATTTCAACCCGCATGGCTCATTAGTAGAGATACTGATGCAGTGTTTCTACACTGTTGGTTTTGATTTATATGTAATTGGAGGCAATATATTTAGCGTCTGTCAAATGGATTGTGGTGAAATTATGCCTGAAATCGCATTTTAATGATGTTTGCCTAAATCGATGTGATTTTTGTAAAACAACACACACACACACACACACACACACACACACACACACACACACACACACAGAGACTCCCAGACAGACATTTCTTGTGCTACTGTGTGAGCCTGACGGTCTGTTTTGCGTGGGTGGTCTGTTTGTGTGTGCCTCAGGAGCAGCAGGAGGAGGTGCGGAAACGCTGCGAGAACGCTGAGCCACGGCACGGGGAGCTCTGGTGCGCCGACTCCAAACACGTGCTCCACTGGCAGAAGAAGATAGGAGAGATCCTGGTGCTGGTGGCCTCTAAGGTCAAGAACACCTTCTGAACATGAGGGCCATGCCTGAACAAAAATGTGACAATGTAAACATACATCCATTCATTCATCTATTAGTTTATTCATGTGTGTTGGACCCACAGCACATCATATTTGTTCCTTTAGCCTTGTATTTTTTAGACTGTTTGATCGTGACCAACAAGAGTCTCAATATGTTTTTTGTTTGTTTTCTTTTTCTATTATAATTGGTACTCCCGAGGCTTTTAATCCATCTATATAGCTGTCTGTGCTTCACAAGGACTGTTAAATACTTGCTCTTCATTGGACTGCAGAAATTGTTTGATGTATTGGACAAAACTTTTGTTTTGATGTATTGGACAAAACGTTTTTCTGTTTGTTGTGGAAATATATTCTGTTGTGGAAATATATTCTAAGATTTGATTTTGAATTATTCCCCTCAACACATCGGCTGCTTTTGCCTCCCTGTGTAATGCTGACACTTGTTCTGTAAACCGTGAAAATGACAATAAATTGAGTAAGGGAAGTAACCAAATAGGCTTCCTCAACGACTGGTCTTTCGTGAATATTCAACAATACGCCTACAGTCAAAAGCAGACGTTCTGAATGAACGTCGATCAGTGGAAGGCATGGCTCACTCATTGGCTGGCAGCATGTGCCGTGAGCAGGTAATTCGTTTTGAGGAACCACGGACATGTCCAAATTGCAGATGTGTGTAGCCTACGTACGTAGTTACCGGAACCGTTTTATATGTAAAATAGAAATTTCTTCAAAGTTGGAAGACGAGATTAAATCAATTCGTGCACAAGTATGCTTTGGCGCCGTCGCCAGATGCACCCGTTCCCCCGGACCGAAACCGAAAGCAAACAAAAAGTGATTGATCGCGGAAGTTTTTTTCGACTTCATACAAGCTCCTGTAATCCAAAGCCCACCGCCAGTAGTGCATGACGAAGGAAATTGGAGCCGTGGACGGTAATGCGGCGATGGTGGAAGACACGCAACAGAGAGGCGCACTGGGTGTCAGCACATCAGCTCGACTGCTTGATTCACGAACATCTATTTAAAGTCGATGAATGCCATACAAGACGATTGACAGCTTTACTAGTATCCCAGAGATTAAACAAAATTGTATTCCACGGAAATGTGAGCTACGCACTACGAGCATTATGTGAACACTGGCTTGGCTGGGGTTGACAGAATGGGATTCACAATGGTCATTCAGCATACCATGATAAATGGTAGGTAGTGCCCTCTTGAAAATCAGTTTTGGAACTGTTCATTTGGTTTTATGATTAGTTCTGACTTGACATGGACAAGGAATTTTGAATTTGGAAATGTACATTTGCTCCCATAATGTCACGTTCATAACAGGTCGTTGTTTTACTTGTCAGTGTGTTAACAGGCCATCTGTTTGCATCGTTGTGGTGACGCTGCTCTTTGCAGTAGCCTACAGTAAACGGCGGTTGTTCGACTACGCCGAAATTTTAAGCACATACAGAAACCTGATTGTTCCAGAACTTCAACAACTAGTACGTTAAACACCCTGTCAGATGTTTTGTCAATTCAGTCTGCCACCCTCTGGTGAAGTTGCCTTCAACAAGAACTCGCAAACTGCCACTTGTTGGCCATTCTGCACTGTTGTCTGTTTTTCTTTTGGGACTTGTTGGTTCAACATATTTTGTATCTTTAGAATCTGACTGGTGACTCTTTTGCATCTGAGGGAAAAGATTGCTGTCCTTCTGGAAAGGTGCAAAGCATTTTTATTTTAGGTCACTTTATCATACAACTTATGATCATACCGGTAGGCTATAGTAACCATCAGGCAGAAGTACTCAAGAACACTTTCTCTACAGGTGCATCGTATATTTCGCTCAATCTGTGGGATGACCAAGCAGTACCTGAACAATACAGGACAGCAGGGAGAAATTGGACGGGTGGTGGAGAAGATGGAGTTTCTGATCACAGAGCAGTGCAAGAAGGTGAGACTCTCCGGAATGATCACATATTGCACAGACAACCAAAGGATTATAAGTATGCAAAATTAAATGTGATTCACAGTGAAGACATATCAGCAGTGAGCGTGTGTGTGTGTGTGTGTCAGTGAAGAACTTGTATCTTTAAGCCTCTCTCTTCTGAATCGAGGAAACAAATCTGTTGTGCTTGCAGGTAAAGCAAAGGACTGCAATGTGTAAAGGTGCAAAGCTACAAAAGTTAAAAGAAAAGTGTCTGAAACCAAAGAAGAGAAGAAGGGACCATTGCCGTAGGGAGGAGAAAATGAAGTTGGTTCAAATGCTTGTTTTTTGCTGGCAAAAACTGCAGAGTGCCACACCCCAAGGGAGGGTAAGGGGGAGTGCAAGGGATTGAAACACTGTCTCTGACAGTTAGGCCATATCCACTCACTGAATGTAAAAGCCATCATTACACATGTCTGTCCATGATGCTTGGTACCTATTTATCTTAAATTCAATTGGTCAGTATTTGAATTAAATGTTGTTTTCATATATTCTTTTTGTCACACATATGATGATGTCTATAAAGCATTATAAAGTAATAGTTGGGTGCTTACTTTATTTCCTATTTTTCTACCATATCAACATGTAACATTTACACACCGGCTTAATATGACTATTGTATTTGTACTTGTTCATGTCACCTACTGAATTGTGTAGCCTATTCAAGCTAAAGTGTCCCATTAAATATGCATAAAGCCAAATAGCTGTAATGGCAAAATGTTCATTGGTGCATCATAAAATATGTTGTATGTGTTTCTTAATAAATATTTTTAAACCAATTCCAGAATAAAATATATTATATTACTCAGTTTAGAATTATAATCGTCGCTATGCAATGCATCATAGCTATGACCAATTGTGCATACCCGGAACCTTTGTGATGGACATCGTTTCCCAGCGGAAGAAAATTAGTCAGGTACTCCGGGAGAATTGGCTGTCTATGGAATGACTGCAACACCGAAGTGAAAACTCACAACTTTTGTCCAAAGAAATACCCTGGTAAATATGCCACTATGTCAGTGAGTCAGTTGGCAATGTGTTTCGCTGTTTTTAATAACTAGTAGGCCTATGTATCATTTGGCGACTGATTTGTTGTGGAGTATGGACAGCCATAAACGTATGGAAAACGTTGGGTAACGTCATGTTGAAAAACATTTTACTGTTGGTGTGCTGACGCTTTGGATGAATTTCCTCAATGAGTTTTCCCTTGTGGCTATGTTAACTTTACATTATTTCAGATATGGCTGGAGTGGACATGGATCCGGAGGTAGCACGGGGGTTGTTTGAAGAGGGAGCTACACTTGTCCTGCTTGACGTGCCTGAAGGAACGGAGTTGGGTATCGACTACAAAAGTTGGCAGGTTGGCCCTCGCTTCCGTGGCATAAAGATGATTCCTCCAGGGCTTCACTTTCTCCATTACAGCTCCTCAAATCCCAAGAGCATGGGCGGTGAAATAGGTCCCAAGATGGGTCTCTTCCTTTCCCTGAAGCCACGGGAGCTTATTCTGGCCCACTGGGACAGAAAGGAGGAAGATTTGGACTTTTCTGCTTCTCAGAATGTGGAGGAAGTGGAGCGCGTAAAAGCAGGGCTTCGGGAACTTGACCCTTTCCTGGGACCGTATCCATACGACACTTTGCGCAAGTGGGTGTCCCTGACGGACCGCATCACCCAGGAGGTCGCGGAAGCGCTGCAGCCCTTGAACGGCCGCGTGTGCGCCTTTAGCGACGTGGTGCCCGAGTTGCAGTTGACCCACACTCGAGACCGCGCCGAGCAGAACCTGCCCCGCAACGACACCGCTTGTCAGAACATGAAAGAAGGGTTGGACAGGCTGCCCCGTATGAAACAGAGGGAGGGTACCGAACTGCGCTTCTCTCACATACCCCAGAAAATGTACCCTCCCGGGGCAACGCCTGCTCAGATCACCCAGTGTAGCATGGATCTCAGCTACGCCCTCAACTGTCTTCTGGAGCAGCACTACCCTCAGCAGCCGCTTAGCGTACTAGGTAAGTTGTCTTGGAGACACATGTGAGGGACTGCCAGGGGCAGATGTGTGCTTACTTTTTGTCACCATCTATCTGACTTGCATGTTATCTACTCAGCCATTTTCTTGCTTAGACATTGGCACAGCTTAAGTGATATGGTTTTACAGCACTTACACTAATCTGTATACTTTTTGAAAGCAATCACAAAGATAGATGATGTAAAGATGAGTGACATAAGTCTTGGTCTGTCCTCCTCAACTCTGCAGTCACTCAGTCCTAACATGATCCTGTTTAGAATGACTATAGAGACATAGGAACCCTCCCTGGGTATCATTGATGTTGTGTGTTGGACGGGCACTGAAGGAAGAGTGACCCCTCAGTTTTTCCGTAGATGCTGACATAATGTAGAAATCCTTAATTTGTTTGGTGTGCGTTAGACCATGCCTTGACGCTCTTAATACCAACCTCGTCATCTCTCTTCCACTGTCCTCTGCTTCAGGTGAGCTGCAGTTTGCTTTCGTGTGCTTCCTCCTCGGGAATGTGTATGACGCGTTCGAGCACTGGAAGAGTCTGCTGTCGATTCTGTGCCGTTCCGAGGAGACCATGCGCACGCACAAGGAGCTGTTCCTGGGTCTCATCAGCATGCTGTACCACCAGCTCGGAGAGATCCCGCCGGACTTCTTTGTGGACATTGTCTCCCAGAATAATTTCCTCACCACCACCCTGCAGGTACACCAATCACATCCACACACATTTGATTGAGTCAGTGACTTATGGGAAAGGGCTGATTTGCTACTAGTGGTGATGTATTACCATTAAGATTGACGTACAGTGAAATGATTTGACAGCTGCTGGAAAACACAGATGTCAGATATAGAAGACAATGGAAGCTCAGTGTTGGAGATGAAAATAGGAACGTTGATGTAGTAGTAATCCATGTTGTTATCGCAGGTGGCAAATTGCAGGTCATTGCTGGTGCCTCTGTGTTAGTGTGGTCAGTTTCCAAAACGGCCACTAGAGGGCCATGTCTGCAAAATAATAACAGCTATCTTGTAATGCAATGTCCCCTGTTTCAGTGAATCATAATCATGTCTTGCACTGCATTGGCAAGTGTGTCTCACTATGATTTTGATGATAAAAATGCATGAGTTCATCTACTGGGCAAATGGTCTATTATTTTCCTGTTTTCATAATCATGGTGTCTAAGCCCTGGCAACCTCCCCTCACTCACTCTCTCTCTCTCTGGCCATTCCTCAGGACTTTTTCCAGTTCGCCACTGGGCCCGGGATGGACAGCACGCTTCGGAAGAGGGCGGAGAAGTTCAAAGTTCATCTGACCAAGAAGTTCCGCTGGGACTTTGAGGCTGACCTTGACGACTGCGCCCCAGTGGTGGTCGAGCTCCCTGAGGGAGTCACTCTAGACTGATGGGTGTGTGTGTGCCTGCGCCTGTGTGCTTGCCTGCGTGTGTGTGTGTGTGTGTGTGTGTGTGTATCTATTTGGATACACGGATGTGTGTTTATGTGTACACCTCCCTTTGGGCCTTAATCGTCACCAGTTACTCATAGCATTCTCTTACACACCCCTAAAATGGGTCCCGTTCCAGGCCTGTGGATCGGATTCTCTCTCATATCAAAAACTGGAGGGGCAGAGGGAGTGTTCAAATTATTCCATAATGGAATGTTTGAAAGTTTATACAAATTTAAAAGTCGAAAAATGTGCCATGTGTTTTTTGTTTGTTTGTTTTCTTGTCTTGGCCTTTCATGATCAGCAAAACCAGGGAAGGGGATTTCTGCTAATTGTACAGATGTTTTTTCTTACAACTTCTCTAGTAAACTCTAGCTTTTATTTGATGACTTGCTTATCTACTAATTGAACACAAACCCATCTTTTGCCCGTACCATTCCCATTACAATCTAAAGTGATGATAAAGCAATCAATTCCCTGCCATTCCCTGGACATTCCTTGTAATAAAGTTTTTTTGTTGTTTAAGTTTTTGTATTCATTTCTTTTTTTGCTGATGGAGGTAATCCAAGCATGGTGTAATGACAGCCCGTTGTGATTTAACTGTGCAACAGCTCATCCTAACTGCGTGCCAGTATCCGACTCTGGCATAGCATGGAGTGCTCTCTGTCCACACAGAATCTATTAAACACGCGGCTATATTGCGTCATCTTCCTCTTTCAACATAACAACGTGACTGACAGATAGAAAATAGAATAGGGGGCTCCGACAAAAGTTCTGCTCATCCCGGTGCAGAGCTCTGTGTCACATCACATCCAGTTCAGACATTACAACTGAAAACAATGTAATCCCTACTGATTTAGTCGCTAACGCTCATTTGTTGTTTTTGCTGAGATAATGAGGCCCTATGGTTTTTCTTCTGGTTGGAGGTTTATCACTTACCCAGGAGTTAACTTACCCAGGTTATCTTTTACCTAGGAGTTAACTTAGTCAGGGCTATCTCTAAAGTCTAAACCACACTTTGGAATATTCCATTTGGGTGAACAAAGGTTTACAGACAACTGTAAGTGCAGACAGTGTTCACCAGAGGGCAGATTGTTCCTTCTGAGAGTGAAAGATATTGTCAAACCTCGATTAAATTCAATTTGTGACTCATGATCTGACTTTTCTAAAATGACATTCACATTTTGGCATTTATTCTTCAAATGAGATTAGATTCTATAGCTCTATTGTCATTGGGCTCAGTGCAGATACAAACCAGGGAAATACAATTACTTGTGTGTTGACGGCGTGTTCCAGAATGGAGCTTTTTATTTTCAGACTGGCCTTGCAGATCTGTTGCACAGCTTAGAAACAGAAAACAGGGTTGGGGTGCGCTGTGAGCTTAGTATAGCACCCCCTGACCGACACACACACACACACACACACACACACACACACACACACACACACACACACACACACACACACACGCACCCTCCAGGCCCAGCCAAGCTTTTGTGGGCTCCTTCCTGCCTCTTGTCTACCTTTTTGTTGGCTGCGGGGTGATTTATCACTGGGGGACCTCGCTGTGGGAACGTGGTGAAGGGATGGGGCATGGATTCAGATCGACCCCTCTGCACCCCCTGTCTAGCGGAGAGGGCAGTGGCAGACGCTTCCCTTGTTCAGCCTGGCGCTTTTGGGGGGCAAAGACTGTTTGAGGCTTTTCTTCTTATGTTGAGGTGTCCCTTTTAGACGCCTTGACGGCCCCAGAGCCACAGCCAGATCTCTGTGTGGAGTGGATTGAGTGTGGGAAGAGACTGTGAAAGCCCACTGGCTGGGTGGGAGTTCGACCAGCTGGATAACCTGATTAGCCTTAATTGCATTCTTGAAGTTCTGAAAGAAAGATTGAGAAGGGAGGAATGAATGAATGCATGGAAAAGACAAAAAAAGAGCTCTTTCATGAACACCTCTCTCTCTCCTCTCTCAAGTGATGGTAATGATCTCATGGCTGCTGGCTTCCTCCTATTCATTCCTCACTTACATCCGCCATTTTCCTCTCCTCCTCCTCCTTTCCTGCCTGTCTCTGCCCTGCTGCACTGCCACTTTGCAGCCGGACTCCAGCTGGGGCAGAAGGCCTCCCTGTCTCTCTACAGCTCCCTCTCACTGCAGGAGAAGGTGCCAATTGAGTTTCATTGATGCTGCTGTGCAATGCTGTGTGTGTGTGTGTCTGTGTGTCTGTGTGTCTGTGTGTCTGTGTGTCTGTGTGTGTGTGTGTGTGTGTGTGTGTGTGTGTGTGTGCGCTAGCATTAACAGATAGATGGAGATATTCCGCTTAATTCAGCCTTTTCATAAAAGGCTTTCATCCAGTGCTCTTTGGTCCTGAAAACAGGACGGATTTTCACCTGGCTTCCTCTTTTGTCTTGTCATCGTCCGGAGCGGATGCTTGCCAGTCGGGCTCCCTGCCGTCCAAAACACCGGTGGTTTTAATTAGCCGGTCAGGATGGAGGCATCAGCTGACCCTCTCTGACCTTATTTATGGCTCTCTCCGGATAGAGGCTCACGAGCGGGAGTGGAACAGCATATCTTTGATTTACACACACACACACGCTCATGTACAAAGAGAAAAGAGTAACACACACAGACACGTGCACATGCTAGTGCAAAGATATTGGAAAGGGACACATACTCTGACAGACTCAAACAACTCTTTGTTGACAGGACATAGTTACAAATAACACACACACACACACACAGTGAAAAGGAGAGATACACGCACTCACATAAAAAGGGAGAGAATGATACGCACAAACACACACAAAAGCTAGCACTGCACATTAGCCCAAAATGGATTAGCCTGGACCAGGACAAGTTGGGGTAGAATAACCATTTAATTGCTTCCATGTTGGTCTCTGCTCTGTTTTGCCTGAAGATGACAGAGTCTATTACAGAGAGAAAGAACTAACTGAGAGGAGAGTAAATCAGCCGAATGACAATAAATTCATGTTGCCCCCTCCCCTCCTCTCCCTCTCCTCCTCCTGCCCCACCAGTAATCAGTTCTGTGTGCTCCTGCCATGTTTAGATAACTCCCGTCCCATATTTTCTTTCAACTAAGCGCTGTGCATTTGGACGGGAGGTTACAAGCCTGATTGACTGAATGTGTGGACGATTTTAAGCCCTCCGGACATCCTGCACAGCCATTACTGACTCCACACGCGTCCATGCTCATCGCAAGTCATATATTACACTAGTGGTATATTACACTACACAAGTCATATATTACACTACACAAGTGGTTTCTTACACTACACAAGTCATACAGTATATTACACTACACAAGTCATATACTGTATTACACTACACAAGTCATATATTACACTACACAAGTCATTACACTACACAAGTCGGACATTACACTGCACAAGTCATATTACACAACACAAGTGGTATATTACACTACACAAGTGGTATAATACACCACACAAGTCTAATATTACACTACACAAGTCCATGGTTTAATCAGGCTCTCTGGCATCTTTAGTGGAGAGAGGACTTGTATACTCCTCACACCCATTTTGTAAGAGGTATGAATGTCCATCAGTATCAATAATAAACACAATGTAATCCCAGCACTCAAGCGTGTGTTCTCACAGACTGGTCCATGGTTTGAGGCGTCAGTGTGTGCGCTCTGTAGAAGATGCTGATGTATTATGCATTAGGTAGTCTCATCAGGGAGTCGCATTCCTTACGCCATTGTTTGTGATGGCCAGGTGATTCCTCTCGCTCTCAAGCGACATTCTTGGCACCGGTCACAGCAACAGTTTCTGTAAGGTCTTTAATTGGTCTCGTTCTCCCCCTTTGCCCCCTCACCAGCGGGGGCAGTGAGACTGACTAGTTGCCCTGATTGCTGGGGCTGGTGGAGGATAATCAAGGGTGTCAGTCACTGTCAGGAGTTTTGGCCCATTGGGTCCATGATGGCCCAAGCTGTGAAGGCTGTGGAGCTGCTCAGAAAGCCAAAGCAAACATGGGCCCCTTCAATCCCCCCATAGATGCTCAAAGGCAAAACACTCCGCCTGACACAGTCATATGTCGAGGCAGGGAGGCTGGGAACGAGAGGCTGTCACAGTGTATGTGTGTGTGTGTGTGTGTGTGTGTGTTCGTGTGTGCGTGTTTCTTGTAGAGATGGAGTTCACTAATGAATCAGTCATGTCCCAGAGTTTCTCAGGCTTTCGGCTTCTCTTTGAGTCGCTCTGAGACACCGACGCAGCACAGACTGCCTTCAAGCAAAGCGGCTGTCTTAATGAAAACAAATGGCTTGTCAGTGTGGGCCTTCCATCTCTAATTGACCATGGCTCTGTGATTATACGTTGTGTGGGTGTTGGGGTGGGAAAGGGCATGTGGGGGGCACATGGTATTTGGGTGGTGGTGCTGAATGCGGCATGGTGGGATTTGACATCTTGTGCCATAAATATTGGCTTCAGTCTTCTGTGCTATATAGGTTCTCTGGCCTTTTGACGAAGTACTCAGCAAATTTGTCCTGACAGTCATAAACATTGTCTCTCGAGATTTATGTTTTTACAGTGCCAAGTGTTTTTTTTCGTAGTGCTTAATAGAAATCAGTTGTTCCATAAGCATGCTGGCGGAGTCGTAAACACACAAGCGTGTGTGTGTGTGTGTGTGTGTGGAGTAGACTGTAAATACTTGAGGAGGTGGAACGGCGACCGTGACGGGGATCTGATGCGATGTGATGGCCGCTCTAGTGCTCCAGTGCTGCTTCATGCGTCCCAACATCTGTGAGGTGGTGATGTCTTTAGCAGGGCTGGCTCCTGCCGAGGTTCTCTCTCTCTCTCTCTCTCTCTCTCTCTCTCTCTCTCTCTCACACACACACACACATGCTTTCTCTCCTTCTCTCCCTCCCTCCCTCTGGTCAGACTCCGCTCTTGGGGGCTGCTTGTAAGGAGCCACAGGGTTTCCTGTGTACTGCAGTGTGTGTGTGTGTGTGTGTGTGTGTGAGAGGGTGGTGGGCAGCTTGTTGATAACTGCTCCAGAGGCGGCTCCTGAAATGCTCCGGCTTCACATGGCCCTTCTGCACCCCCAAACGTGACGCAGGCACGTGCTCAACTTTTACTGCCACACACACATACACACACACACACACACACACACACACACACTCCTGTGCTGTGGTTTTTGTGTAAGCATTTGAGTTTGAGTACCATTTTGCATCTGTGAATTTTGGTGTGTCTTTTAAGTGCCTGCTGGAAGCTGGTGTCAACATCAAATCCAGGGAGTGCGCGTGTGCGTGCGTGCGTGCGTGCGTGCGTGCGTGCGTGCGTGCGTGTGTGTGTGTGTACATACCTGCTTAGTTTCCCCCTCTCTCCTGGCTCTCCTTGGTGGCCTGTGTGTTTGCATGTGTTCTTCTGGCCTTGCGTGCTTGTTAACAGCAAGCTCTGCAGATGTGATTAAGCAAGGAGGCTGAGGACAAGGCCCCTTTCGGCCCCTTTGAAGCCGCGGGTGTGCTGGCCTGCGCTCTGCCCATGCGGCCACCACCCTAGAGCCCAGGTGGAGCGCGGCTGGAGGCCGATCTCTGCTTACGGAGCTCCACTCTGAGTAGGTGGAGAGAGAGGAACCATATGTCGGGTATACGTTTCACCAATTAAAATAAAGTGCTTTTATAAAGTAAGGTCTGTGCAATAAAGACATCCCGTACATGTGTCTGTTCTGTCAATGAGGAAGTCCTGGATTAACACAACTTTGTTTTGTTAATTACTGGTTCCTGCAAATGTGAGGTGGGAAAAAGTGTCTTATTTCATCGATTTAGAGACAAAAGCTTGTTTGTAACAAATATAAAACAATAAATGGTAACACTTTACTTGAAGATATCTACATAAGGGTTCATGTGTCATGACAAAACCAAACAATACTTAGAAGCGTTATGTCATGGATGTTAATGAGTTGTTTAGAATGTTTAAGACACGTTCATGACAGTGTCATGTTACTCATATGTAGATCCCTTCAAGTAAAGTCTAACCCGACAAACAGTGACTGTGTTGTCATTTGACCGCTTCAACCTTTTCTTTGACTTCCTGCTTTTCACCTCGGTTCCCCTGACCCTTAGACTCACTTATTTCTCCATCCTTTCCTCCTCCACCCACTCTCCCCTCCGCTATTCAGGAACCCTAACACCCAGGAGGAGACTCACAGGGATGTAGTGACGACAGGCCATGGAATGTTAATGAAATTCAATGACTTCCAGAGCTTTGCAGGCCAAGTGACAGTTGGCACCTCAATGTGGGAGGGTTCCAACTCTCGCTTTCAGCTAATCAGGAGCTTAGCGCTCAGTTAAAGAGGGCAGGCTAAGCAGTTGTTTGGGCTGCTTGTGATTGACAGTTGGCCATGTGAGGTTGGTGGCGTGTGGGATGAAGACTTTGTGTGCTCCTTGGACAAATCAACCATTATTTCGGAATGGTTTTAAAGAGCAGGTGGCCTATTTCCTTTATTTATGGATCCACTGCTACTTTCTGTGTGTGTGTGTCTGTGTGTTTATCCCCTGGGTAGAATCAGCGGAGAGACATGGAAGACAGCCACACATGTGACCTCCATGGTGTATGTGTGTGTGTGTGTGTCCTTTTGTGCCTGTTCATGCGTGTATACACCTGTCTATGTGTGTGTGTTTCCTTGAGTAAAAACTCAGGGGAGAAGCATGGAGGACCTCCACACATGTGACCACCTCAGTGTGTGTGTGTGTGTGTGTATGTGTTTCCTTCGGGTAAAGACTCCGGGGAGCCGTATAGAAGCCCTCTGCACGTGTGACCAAAAGGTGTTTGCGTTTTATACAAAAACCACAGCCACAAATCAGTGTAATGGTGACTTTTACTTTTCTGGTCGGCACTCAGCTCTGGTCTCTAAACGTGGCCCAAGGGCCCTGCCGGTTAACCTATGATTTACCACCACTCATTACCAGCGCATGTGCTCTGATGTCACCCTGTTTGGACCCTAACGGACCGGTCGGAAAAACAAAGATTCATAGAAACACCCAGAGAGCTACACGCTCTGTTTCCACATTCAACACTCTTGCAGAATCAGCTAAAACTAAATAACACAGAAATCTATAATACAATCTACCTATTTCAAAAACAATTGTTTTTGTTTGTTTGCTTGTTGTTGTTGTGACGGGGTATACTGGCAAAACTATACAACTAAAGCAGACAAAATTAGACCTTCAGGGGAATTGAAAGAACGCCTGATGTAACCATGAATGAGTTAAGGGGAGTGTTGCTTCACAGGGAGAATTTCCAGATCCCTCCCTCTAATGTAACCAAATTAAATCAAACAAATTAGATTAATTAATTGATGTCTGAGTTGTACTTGTTCAGACATCATTATGTCAGTCATTGCTGACATCATGTACTCTTTCCTTTAAATTGGATGGGAAACTTGTCTTGGCTTGGAGCCGTAGTAGTAAACGCAGCACTCAAAAGCTCCCCTTTGTCCAAATTACCTTTATATGTCATGAAAGCCAATGACGTCTGATATTCCATAAATGTTAAAAGCTGTTTTCATCTTATTGGCTTTGTGTCACCCCTGATCCTATGTGTCAGATTATGGTCCGAATGACTTTTCTGAGTAATCCAATACCTGATTTGTTTTGATTGGCACATAGAGGCTGTCGGTTCATCAGAGGTGGCATTAAAGACTCCTGACGGAGACATTATTACCCTTGCTCATTGGCAATGAAACTGTCAGACAATACGTGTAAATTGATATCACAAAATATATGATATTACATTCAAAGTTCTCCATCACTGTCAGAAGTTATAGATTAAAGGTAGCTTCTAAAGTAAATGCAAACTATTTGACGTTTCAAGATTTTGATTATTGATGAGATTTGAATGTAAACTCCTCATATTGTAATCCCTGATTTCCAATGTAGACGTTGGCTGCATGTTGTCTTGTCAAATATGAGTGGTTGGCTGGAAGAACACGCATTATAGTCTGTTGCCATTAGCAAGCTTTGCTGCTAGCAGTAGCTAGCTAGCTGAATACAGAAGGCTGGAATAGCTCAAATGTTGTCTCACTGGCATTTTGAAAGCAAATGCTGTACAACATACAGAAGAGTCCTTATGCAGCCCCGTTTCCTTCCTAGTCCTTGATCCCCCATCCTCCTCCCTCTGCTGGTGTATGGTTTCATCCTGCTGTGTAGGGAGTGACACTGTCGTGAACTCTCGCTGCGGTCCGTGTCTTTGGGAGGTAGTTTTCCTGTGGGGTCACCATAAGTGGGGGCATGAACAGGTCTCTCCCTCCCCTTCTCTCTCTCACCCTGTTTCTCTCTCTCTCTTTTTATTCATGTCTTTCCACAAGTCTCACTCGTTCTATGTCTGTCTCAACCCCATCTCTCCATCTTAATCTCCCCATCCCCATCACATCACTCTCCTTCCCATCTGTCCATCACCTGCATCCTCAGGTACTGAGCTGAGGGCAGAATGTGTGTGTGTGTGTGTGTGTGTGTGTGTGTGTGTGTGTTCATTAGCACAGCCTCCTGAGGTCCCCTCAGCCTCCTGTTGTTTTTGGCCGCCCCTGCTCAACTTCGGCAGGCCCTGTAGCAGGGGGACCAGAGATCTGAAGACTCGAGGAGCTACAATATACTTCCCTTTTCTCTATCTCTCTTCCTCTCGCTCTGTGTGTGTCTTTCTAACTTACAGGGGTGGTAGAACGCTCTCTTAACATACTCCCAACCGGTGTGCTGGGAGGCCAAAGTGATGCATATGGTAAAGGGGAACAAACTGAGATTTCAGACCCTTGACCCACACCTCCTCCAGAGACTTTCTAATGAAGAGGCATAGCACTCAAAGAATCCTCCATAGAAATGCATGAGTTGTCTGCACATATTCCTCCACTATCTGTGTGCCTCCCCCCCATTCACATGAATAGGAAAATAGCTGCCCCATAACTGGCCAAAGTGCAAGGTGGGGTGCTCTGCTACCTGCTCTGCTGTTCTTGGTAATATGATGTATAGATTTATGTGTGGGGTAGCTGTGTCAGAAAATTACTTTATCACTGTCTGCAGTTCTGTAAGATTTTCTTCCAGACTGTGGAACCATTGGCAAAAATGTATGCGAGACATTGAACATTGTTCTTTGAATGTTTGTATTTTTGTATAATTTCACTCTGTGTTTTTTTTTTTACTGTGATATAGATTCCTCTGAGTCTGAAATAAAGAAGAAGAATATTTGGCTTGGTCTCCACAGAGATGAGGTGTGGCAGGTCACGCTGATTTGTTTGGCGCAGAGGAGACTGGGGTGGGTGGGGTTGCGGCCGGCTCGCTGATCTCCACCAACTCGCAGATCTCCACCATGTTCCTGCGGCCGCTCCAGCTCCAGCTGTAGGTGCTGAAGGTCTCGGGGAAGTTGGCGCTATCGGACAGGTTGGGATAAAACTTCTGTAGGGACCCCCACGACTGCACCGTGTCCCACCTCTTGCATCGTGTCAGGCTGCACAGGTACGAATTCACTCCGGCCTTAGTCTTCCGAGGGAAAACATGGGAGAAAACACGAAACCATTTCAGGGAGGAAATGGTGCAAAAAAAGAGAGAAACATTCACAATTTTCAAATTAAAGTGGAGGGTCACTAGCCTAACGAGTCTGACCCACATCAAGATGTAGGTCTAGGAAGTCGCCATAGCAGGGCTCAATCGGAGGGGTGGGATAAACGGTTGTCTTTCAAAAATCCCTCTCCACGCAATAGGATAGCGCTAAACTAATCATCTTCTTGTTTTCAAGTAGCAGGATACTTAACGGTCACAACTTCTGGTCGCAGGTCAGTCGTCATTATGTTAAGCCTGCCTACCGTCTCTATACACAATGTGATTGGCCGAGGGAAATCTCCCAAGGCAACTGAGAGTTGCTAGACTAGCCTGGCAGCAAATTAGATTTCTAGGCTAGAGGGTCACAAAAGTTTACCTAAGAAATGGCTATTAACAAATGGAGAAATGAATGTATGATATTTAAGACCTGTGACGGGACGAGTCGCCACCGTCACGGCAGCGAGACGCTGCCTACTATCAGACATTTAAAATGCGCTTACTTTTGTATGTGTTTGTTGAAGGTGTGTGATGACTGTGTTTAAGTTGATCTGCTTTATTAGGCCTATGCCAAGTTCAGAATAATGCTCTAATGTATATGTCTAGATGTGTAGACTCATTGTTGGCTGTTTGAGCTTTGTGTTAGTCTTTGGGCATCGGAACACCCCTGTGCTGTTTTACATTGGTATGATCCAATTAACAGGGGTGCAATCAGGCCCTATTTAAAACCCATGCCTGTACTGTAGTTGCTGGGAGAGAGAGAGTTGCCTTTGAAGAGACGTAAGTCTAGAAAGCTCTGCTCTAAATTTGTGACTAGTTGCGTAGTCTTTTGTGATCTATCTTTGATATTGTTTTGACTAGTCTTATGTCTTTGTTTTCTTTGACTATCAAGTCATTTGTTTTCCCTTTCTTTAGTCAAAAGTATTGTATTTTTCCTTTTTTTAACATTCTAAACGGATGCCTTTGCTGGCCTTACTTGGGGAACCAATAAATCCCATCTTAAACCTTATTTTGAGTGCTATTCCATCTTCCTCACAACTGCCCGACACATCTACCTTTAACAAGACCCTTAAAAGATAAAAGGATTACTAGTTCGCATTTGATGACAGTTTGCTCTAGGAAGCACTGCTAGGTGTTAATCACATTGTTCAGGTGTTTGTAGTATGTCTTATGCAAGGATATGCTCTGGTTTTTGTGTGTGTCTGTATGTGCTGTGTGGATCACCTTGCTTCTGATCTGGTTAATGTCATCATAGGTCAGCACTTCTCTGTTCTTCACCCTCAGATGGACCTTCATTTTCACAGGGGTGATCAGTACTTTAGTCTTCTCCCCTTCTCGTTTGACTGTTAGCTGGTGGGGTGGTAAGGAGCATGTTAGCAAAAGAGCAATGATTGTGTTCCACAACCACATACATGCTCTATTATTATTATGCATACATATACTAGGTGATTCCTTTCACAAACCATTACTTTCTATACTGGGTAAACCCAGTCCGATTTGCCGGCGATTTGATTTTTCCCAACAGCTCAGGCTGGACACCTGCACATGTATCTCTCCCTGCTTCCTTTCCACGTTTGCTCCAATCACAAACTGGCTTATCCACTAGGCGCACCCGGGTCGTTGGTCTGGTTGGTTGAAGGACTATCCGTGTGTACAGTCACTTGAACTATGTGCACCGATCATGCCTCTTGCAGTGCAGTGCAAATACAGCACAGACTCCCCTGGTTATTGTTCAATCTTAAACTATTGATGAGCTTAGTCTGGTGATAGCCAAGCTAATTACTTTCTACTTTGACATGCCATCTATGCAACTGCATATATGCATGTCTCTACTTAAGTTAACAGAAGTTTGCTAATAGGTATGTACTGTATGTGTCAGTAACCTTTCTAATGAGGTCCTCTATCTCCACAGTCTTCTTGCTTTTATTGGATTTTATATTCTGAATCTTTGGTGATGACATAAATTTGCAGCGTGGCCTGTAGTTAGAAGTCAGAGATGGCCGTTTGGAATAAGGGCTCGTCACATCGCCGCTCACTTGGATGAAAGAGACAATTTTTGTTAAATGTTGTAAAAATGAATGTTTCAGGGCTCACACACACCATTACACCCCCCATGCATCTATGATCATGCAAATTCATTGAGAAATTCTTAGATCAGATAGGATTATTGATGATGCTAACAATCTGGCAGGATGTACTTCAGCAGCTGTCTGGACTGCAGTCCCACCAGGTGAGCTCCTTTGGCATAATAGGTGATCACGTGGCTGTTATCCTCATGGGGTACTCCATGCAGAAAATTCAGGGATTTTCTCTGATAAAACCTGTGCAATTGCCAATAAATATAGTTCAGAGAAGTTCCACTTCAAGCACAATACCAACAGAATACCAGCATGTTTTGCAAACATAAGACAGAGGGAAGTAATTTGAATAATGGGCCAAGTCAAAGTCTTAAGTCTAACTAACTAAAGCTTATTCAATATCTAGGCAAAATCAATTTGCAAATTGAACATGCAACCGTGTGAAAACCGATGAGTTAACTCATTCTCCCATGCGTAAAACTATAGCTATTGTTCATGTACATTTATTTGTTGACAGACTTTGCATTTTTAGACTTTTATAGGGCCCAATTTTTTTTTAATTATTTACATACTGTAGCTATATTGTCGCATGTATAACACTCAGGAAGGAACTGGCCTACAGAGATTCAGAGTAAACAGTGGTTCAAGGTCACCTGACCCAAGTGACAATTTTGTTTGTCTTTGGTAGTTGTCAGTCCATTATGTCCCAGAGGAGGGTGCTACACAAAGATGGTAGACAACTGAAGCATGTTAAAGCTTTGAAAATAAATCTACACTACATAGAAAAGTTAAAACATAAAAACTGAATCTTTGCAGATTTTACACTAGAATTATGTAAAAAACAGTCAATTTTGCCACAAAATTGTAACGCTACAAGCTCAGGATACAATATAACCATGTACTGGTGCATACTAAAGTTCAAAACCCAACATCAAGGGATACATGGCAATCAAAACATCCCAAATCTCCCCAAACAAGTAGGAGCTTTTCAACAGAAAAATCTGACAGAACAGTGGAGACTGTCACTGACTATATTGTTGTACTCCAAAGAACTACAATAGTGATGTGACGGTGCTTACCGCATGAACCCCTCTTCTGCAAAACTGGGACTGCTCTCGGCCTGCAGAATACGGTTTAGGGTTCTATAACTTTTGACATAAGGCTCAGCCTCGGGGTCACCTAGATAGACAGAGGAGGGGGGGCTTTTATCTCTACACTACAGCTGACAAACCAAATTAAGGCAAAACTTTAGCTAATAAGAACAGTCTTCAGGGTTTCATAGCAACCAACTAACCTTGCAGACACATTGAGAATTTTCGCCTATCCGACACGACTGAAACGAAGTTCTGAGCCTCATCATCATCTGAAAACAAAAGTTTCCATTCAAAGTCTCACAGATCATGTAAAAACAAGTAAGTTGCTACTTTACAAACCTTTGTGACAGACATTTACAAACCCTCTCCTCTATAAAACACATTAAATGTTCATAAACTTCATTATCATTTCCAGGAGGTATTCTGACAGCAACCTAGTGGACATGTTATACATCCCCATGACTGTGGCACAGCCCGGTGGAGAGGCTCTGTCTGTCCGTGTCTGTGCTCACCGTCATCACACGTGTTGTTCTGCTCGGATTCGGAACTCGTCTGGTCTTGTCGAAGTAATACCTTCCAATGCTTGTAAGCAGCCTTCAATGCTGCAAAAAGAAAAACAGGAGACCATACTGAGGTTGAAAGTAACACAAACATCATTGTTCTTCTTTGAGTCATGTCATATAATTTATTTATTATATTGATATGACTGCAAAATGATGGCAAAAAGTACCAGTAGTATTGACATAATAAAACATCATGAACACTAAAGGAGATGGGCCATTTTTGTACTCTGTTTGAAATGATTTAGTAGCTTTTGACTTCAGGCAACAAAAGTGAAGTTGAGTTAAGTGAGGATTGTGAATTAATGTGATCCTCTCACACTGTAACTTTTGGTTACCGCACTGTTTATCATGCTAGAGTGCTGCTAGCCTATGATGCACTGTAACGCGGTGTCATGTCTTCTGGCTTTGTTCCCTCACCATCCTGCTGCTCATCAGAGAGTGGCTGGTCTGTTGACAAGCAGGTCAACTCGCCCATGGTCCCAGCACCACTGAAATGAACCCGTAAACAAAGGAGACCTACTGTAAGAGAAGGTCTTCAACAGCAAAGCTGCAGTCATATGCTAAGACATGGGCATAGACCACCCACTGGGTTGCCACAATACTTTGATAACAAGGAGAACTTATACTCAAGTGGCTACAAGAATGTTTCCAACTAACGGCGATGCTGAAATCTGCTCCTTGCTTTGTGTTTCCAGAAGGCCCACCAAACTGACGTCTTTCAGGAGACCTTTCTCTTCCTCCCCACAGACTTTTGTATCACTTGTCGCAGATGTAGGATCGGGTTGCCAGAAAGACAGACGTTTTTTCTTCAGTTTGGTTGTTCCATCGGTGACAGGGCTGGACTCTTCAGGCATGAGGCTCTGATGTGGGAGACATTCAGATTAACTCAGTAGGCTAGTTAACTATTCTAAGGTGTTTATTCTTAGTTTTGACTAAGCAATAAACATCAGTAATGAACAAACATTTTGTTTCTATTTTTTTTACCTTGTTTATAATTTCCTCATTTTCTCACCCAAAAAATAAAACAAATAAAAAATAATTCATATCATATGTGATCTCACAGATGCCAAATATGAACCAGAATGTATATATTATTGGTAATTGAGCTAAAGTAGGCTAAACATCTCACAAGTATGTTTACATAAATGCCCGCTGTATTGATTTAAAAGCCTAATAATGTGATGGGCCCATGACTGAGTAGGCCTACCAAACATATGAACACCAATTTAATATTAATGAGTTCTACGATATTTTTTTTGATATCATGGTTTTACATGCATAATTCTCGAATTTCGAATTTCTGACCAATTTTAAGTCTCGACTAATGACAGTTTAAAACAGAGAGTGATTAACCTAGCCTACTCATAAGATGAAAATCATTTGTTGATGAGTGACGGTGAGTGTTACAGGCCTGTTTAGCTGCTCCCAGTCCCATATTTAAATGAGTCTTTTAAACCACTTTTTGTTGCAGACTACTTGGACGCATGGACCTACCTCTGATATATCGGATGACATGGTGCACTGATGGTGGAGGACACGTTGACAGAAAGGAAGGCCGATATACAGTAGCCTAGGCTAACAGGTAAGCTTAGGTCCCAGTAGGCCTACCCACAAAGCTATCAGCTTCTACTCGTCGACATGTCTGCATTGTCACAAACACAAAATCTAGCCTACGCCATAAAGACGTACCTTCTAAACGGATAATTCCGGTCCTTGATTATGATCGCTAAATCGCGTCGATGCTGTTGTAAAATCCAACACAAACATACTCCCAGAGCCCTTTTTGTGTTTCAAACATTGTAGTAGTAGGCTACATAGTAGCAAAGATCCAGAAGAACCGTCTCTGATAGGCTAGTGGCAAAATGTAGCAGTAGGCCTAGGCCTAGGTTCTTGAGGATACATACAGACGGCATCTCGTCATAGTCGTGGTTACCGCCCCCAGTTACCGTGTTAACCATGGCTGAAACACCCCCCGTGGGGGAAAACATTTGTTTTCTGCTAGCGAGTTAGCCCATTGACTTTCATGTGTGATGTTAGCATGTTTTCCCCCACAGAGGGGGCGGCAACCTTCTAACCGTCTGTATCTATGTGGACTTTGATGATCTGATGACCTGATTACTGGGCTACAATTCTGACTCTAATATTTCTAAGATACAGAACACTCTTCAGACAGACTTTGATGCTATTCAAATATGGTTCCAATGTAATGATCTCCTGTTGAACAAAAAGAAATCATAGGCTGTATACTTTTCCCAACAAGATCTAATGTTAACAAACAAACTTGTCAATTAACTTTTTAGATGGCACCTCTTAGCCTACTTGGAATAGTTGATGAATTCAAATACTGATTCTCAACTCTCCTATAAAACCCACATCAATCATACTATAAGAAAGCTAAATTACAATATTAGGGTGCCGTTTCAATAATTGTTTTACACAGCAGATCAGGTTGAGAATTGTGAAGCAATTAGTAGTTCCAATTATAGACTATGCTGATGTATAGCCTATCAGAACACTAATGAGACCTGTCTTAATCCTTTGACTGTTGTCTTTAATAGCCTAGCATTTGCAGATTTGTGTTGACATTTTCATACAGGACGCATCACTGTATCCTGTATGATTCACTAAATATTTTGTCCAAGATGACAGAGACAGTTGCATTTGTTCCAGCTCATTTTTAAGTGCACATCTTAGTGTTATCCACTCTACCTGCAACAATATTTAATACCTTACCAAACAAACTATAGTTTAAGGCACACCAAATATTTATCATTTACAGTACATATCTCCAAAGAAAGCAGTCGTTCACTTAAAGAGAAACTATGCAGGATTGGCGATTTCATCTCCGGTTTCGGTTTCGCTTTTCGTTTCCGCTCGTTTTATGCTTGCATATTTCTCTTCAGAGCTTCCCCTACAGCTTTAGCGTGTATATTACATATAGGCTATATATAGAAATGGCAAGTGTGGTTCTTGTTCCTTACGCGTCTCAGACTTCCAGATGTAAACAGGGAGCGATCGCCTCCTGCAGAAACTGCAAGGTTGCAATAGCGGATAGGGACACGGGGCGGGCCGGGAGGAAATATTACTGTTTTCGATGAAACTGGTCAGTCAAGCAAAACAACGATTTCTAAGCGATTTTATGACTATGAAAAAGTTGCATAGGGTCTCTTTGACTGGATTAGCCTGCCTGGGACTTTAAGATTAACTACATATTTGAGTTGCTTCAAGACATCCTTGCTCACGTATCTGAAGCAAGTAATAGTTGTAATTGTTTTCATTAATACTTTTTCACTTGTCCTTGATCTGTCTCATCTGTCAATATTCTCTGATATGTGAGTGTACGTGTCTATATTTATGTATATGTGTATGTATGTACTGTGTGCATGCATGTGTCTCTATGTACAGTATACAGTATGTGGATATGTAGGTGTATGCTTGGATATCTATGGATATATGCTGATTATAATACTACATACAGTATGCTGTTTTTGCTCAATTCTAATATCAAATTGTTAGGGAATGGGAGCTGTTGGGTTGGGGGCGGGGGAAGGGGGCTGTATGTGACTGAATGTGTATGTTGTACTGTACTGTACTGTAGTGTCTTGTCCTTGTACCTCTTTCTTTGTCCAGTCTTATTGAGGACCCTCTCGAAAATTAGATGCCACATCTCAAGAGGCATTCCTCTTTAAATAAATAAATAAAAAAGGACTGAAAAAAGCTATTTTTCACACGTATCCCAAATAGTAATCCATGAGAAAACACATAAGACTAAACCATAAATATGTAACCTTGGATTTGAGCGTTTCCTTGTGATGTGCTATCTGTGTTCCCTTTGCGAGAGTGGGCTAGTGGGCTGTTTTGGCGTATGTGGCTGCGTGCGTGCTACGGGGGAGGCATTCTGATTCTGTGGCCAGGGTCCGTGGTCATGTTAATCCGTCCATGGGTGTGGGCCTTTATGTGCGACTCTTTTGTGGTTTTTTTCCTCTTGTCTCCGTGTCGAGGCGGAATGACATGAAACCGGACCTGTCCTGGCCCTGGACACCGTGGGAGAGATCCGATGGAATTGCGAGGGGGATCAAGCGGAAGGGCAGAGGGAGAACTCTGGCCTGGAATATGACTTTCAGCTGGGAAAAGGATGGACTTGGCCGCCCATGTTTATAGTGTTATGATGCGGAAACTAATCCCCAAAGTTATCGCTATCTCTTTGCCTCTTCTTTTTTTACACTTTCAGTCTCAGTGCCTTAACGCCCATAACTCTCTCTCTCTCTCTTCCTCTCTCTCTCTCTCTCTCTCTCTCTCTCTCTCTCTCTCTCATGCATAGCCTACACCTACATCAAAAGCACATACACTTCCTATCCCGAGGGGTTGCTAGTTACTGTAGCATCATTATCCTTTTTTGTTATTTTTGAGGCCTACTGGCCTGAGCCTTTAATCTAAATAGTGAAAGGGCAGCAGCCTTTAAACAGGAAAACATTTAATTTCTATAAATGACCACACTCAAGTGAATCAGCCATCATCAGTAGGTTAAATTTGATCTTTTGAGTGGTTGTGGGAAAAGAGCTAGGCTAAAGGCTGCAGTCACACATTTAAGCCCAAGCTGTTGGGGAAGTAGCCGGTAAAATCCAGACCCTGGTAATTGTGCACTCATGAGAACTCTGGATTTCCAGGGTATTGGGGAAGTGTAGTGTGGAGAAAGAGAGATAAAGGAAATTCTATACATTGTATGCCACTGTGACCCCTACAGTAACTTCTTTATTCCTGATATTCCTAACTGATTGGCTGCTGGAATCCTACAATGTAATTGGCTCCCAGAATCCTGCAATTTCATTAGCTGTTGGAATCCAGCAATCTGATTGGCTTTTGGAATCCTGAATCTGATTTGCTCCCAGAATCCTGCAATTTGATTGGCTGATGGAATCCTGCAATCTGATTGGCTCCCAGAATCCTGCGATCTGATTGGCTCCCAGAATCCTGCAATTTGATTGGCTCCCAGAATCCTGCAATCTGATTGCAGGATTCCAATATGACAATCTGACAGTTTAAACATGTTGAAGTTATCGATTTTGGTCTGTTAAAAGTGGTGAAAAAAATGGTAAAAAGACTTAGACTACTCAACTATTTAACTGTTCAACCATTCCAACCTTCAGTTGTCATCAACTATGACTCCCGTCAACTGCTTCCTCTGCCCACAACTGTTTCTAAATAAAAGTTTGTTTTGTATTTTATGTTATGTTTTGCATTTTCACTGGTAATTTCCTCGAAATGACATTTTCTTGTTACATTTTCCTACTATATGTGTGCAATATAGAGCTCTTTAAGAATATTAACTGAAACTTTTATGTTTAAGTGCAAAGGGGTGAAAAAGTGTGTTATGCTCTGTTCTCCTTTTCCACTGAGTCTGCAGATTGAGGCCTGGAAATGATGAGATGGAGTGGAAAGCTGAAGGACTGATTTAAGATGGAGGAAATACCTATGCTCACACTCACTCAGATTTATACTCCACTGCTGGGTGGGGTTTTTCCCAAGGCTTGAAGAGATTCTTGTGTTCAGCGCAGGTGAGCTCTCTGAGTGTCTCTCTCTCTCTCTCTCTCTCTCTCTCTCTCTCTCTCTCTCTCTCTCTCTCTCTCTTTCTCTTTCTGTGTGTCTTGAGCTCGACTTCAATAAGCATGATAGCCAAGCAGACGCACAAGAGACAAGTGGACGTCTGCATCTGTCTAGCACACTTATGCCAGGGACGCTCATTCAGCGTACATCGCTGCCAAAGGCTACTGGGTCTTCTCACAACCGCATCAGCACCAGTTCTATGTGGCCTGCTACATAAACGCGAGTTCCAAGCTTGGCTGTACAGCCACTGTGTCCACTCCTCCAGGGACAGATACAGACGACTTTTAGTGAACGAACAGTGCTGGAACGCACTAGCCTTCTGGCACTCTCAGACTCCCTGCCTGGAGGCGCGCCCCTGGTGCGTCATATCCATGGACGTCATCGTCCTTCAGGGTCTTTACAGAAATCGGGACTGCGTCTTTGTGTAGGTCGTCATGGTCAAAGACACGGCCATTGGTCTTTTTGACAGTTTCTGGGTGGAAGTGAGTTCTCGGCAGTAGTGTGAAGATACCTATTCTTGAGGGAAATGCTGTTGGAAAAATGCAGATATCTATATAGCAAAGATGGACCCACATTGACTATTGATGCTGTTTAAATTTCAGTTTGTTAAGTTTAGGTGAAGTAGGAGGAGGTAACGTTAGGAATCTCAATGTGATTTGTAAGGCTGGACCCATGTATATATGTCTATGGCTGGACCAATGAACCTGTCATGATGCAAATGTTGGAAACGTTTCCCAATAGAGAGTTACCAGACTCTATTCACTTTGTGAATGAGTTTGGATTTTTCCAGACTATTGTTCTCCATCACCCTCCCGAGAATGATGGCTACTCTCCTGTTGGGTTCTGTTGATGTCATTGGTGCTGAGGCTGCCCAACCGCTCCTCTGAAAGGATGTCCAGGCCCTTCTGTTAGTATACCGTATTTTCCTTGTCCAGTGGTTTAGGAAGAGTATCTTCTCATAACTTGTCATTGGAATCCATAAGGAGGATGATTTAGGCTTAGGGCTGTTAAATTTTGCCTCCCTTTTACATTTATCTTAGGATGTGTCCATCACCTTGATTACACAAAAATGATTGAATAAAGTGCAAATCTTTTAAAAATAAAGCTTTTTAATAAATCAACTTTATAAAGCTTGAGAAAATATATTTTTTATCTTTGAGAGCAAAATCAACACTTGCAAACAAAAGTGCCGTAATTACCCTAGTTAAAGTGAAAAATCGATTTTACGATTTCAGGTTTTTAACATCGTCCTAAATACATACGGTAAATGCAATTAGTAGGCAGTGAACGGGTCAGCAGTATAGAGGCTTGCTCACATTCCCTCATTTCTCTCTCTTTCCCTCTCGCTCTCTGTCCCTTGGTTATCGCTCCCTTTTTCACACACTTTCTATCATTTCACATGTACATAAAAGGTTCTCTTCCTCTGTTGCTTCCGTGCTTCCTTTGTCTCTTTCATGTTTTTCCTCCACACAGTTTTATTATCTGTCCTCTCTTCATCTCTCGCTCTCTTTCCCCTTCCTTTTCCCTCATCTCTCATTTTACGGTCTGTCTGTTTCTCTCACTCTTTATCTCTCTCTTCTCCTCTACCCCTTCTCATCCCCTCATTCCTCTCTCAGCAGCACAGTGGGGGAGTGGTTGGTAGGTGTGTGTGTGTGTGTGTGTGTGTGTGTGTGTGTGTGTGTGTGTGTGTGTGTGTGTGTGTGTGTGTGTGTGTGTGTGTGTGTGTGTGTGTGTGTGTGTGTGTGTGTGTGTGTGTGTGTGTGAGAGAGAGAGAGAGCGCGTTTGTGTGAGCGTGGGTAGAGGGAGAGAGTGGAGAAGGTCTCACATCCATCACACCATCACACCTCTGGAAAAGCACTCTTGTTTTATGTCTGACACGGCAAGCTTCTAAAATACTAAAACAACTCACTCACACACGCACACACACACACACACACACACACACACACACACACACACACACCATCACCACCATCATCTAGCTCCAAAAAGGCACAATTTCTCTCATTTTGATACCTCTATCCATTTTTAATAGCACTGTAAATTGAATGGGCTCTCGCTCAACAGTGGGTGATACTTGGAGGAGGTTTTATAATGGTGTGGGCTACAGGGATGGGCTTGTGGTCAGGAGAGCGGTTCCGGCTTGTCTGTTCTGATACAGTCCAGCCGGGCCTGGGCCCTCACAGCTGAACCAGGCCTGTATGTCTTCACTCAGCTGTGCCTGTGATTAGGATAGCTTGGAGGCACACATCTTTGTACACAAACCCACACACACACACACACCTCAACCCCTCTTCCTTTCATGTTAAGTCAACTATGTTGCACCATAAATTTCCATTTACGCTGACATCAGCTTTGTGTTTGTGCTGTCCGCTGTTCTCTTTCCAGATATGCAGACTTAAGCGTTTGATCATCGGCAGATCTGTAAACAATGCGCTGTATACACCACAGATGAAAAAAGGACCAAATTGTCCTCCGGTGTGGAATGTAAAGCAGACTTCCTCCTCACATTGTTTGAGTCTTCGGTCCAGACCCTCTGCTCCCGGCGTCCAGGAAGCAGTTGTCACTCTTGGCTCCTCATTCACTCGCTGCTCTTTGGTTGGTAGTTTCCCGACTTTACTACTCATTACTCAGCAGTTCTGTGACCTGTTCTATGTCCCGAGAGCCAAGATGGCTGCCTGCTCAGTCTCAAGTCGCAGGGCGAGATGTAGGTTTGCTAATGCAGCGTTATCACCATTCATCGGGTAATCAAGACCTTTATCCGCCCCCCTATATTGTGTGGCGGAATAACAATTGGGAGCACTTAGACTCGGCGCAGTAATATCTTCACTCCAAAGTGAAACTGAAAGTGCAAGAGTGAGGATATTACTGAGCCACACAATATAGTTTTCCCTCTTATCTGCTTAGAAATGCACCGCGTTTTATTTTGTCTCACCATACTTTGTCGTGTGACTACTCGTGTAACTGTATTTTAATATGGAAAACATGGAGGTGTTTGGTCGCTTCTAACTTCATCTCTGTTTGCATCCTTATTAATGAACTGGGCTAGCTAAGTGCTATCAAAGTTGTGCCGCGCGCCAGAGCCAGTGTGTGCACGCATTGAAACGTGAGAGGTATGTATCAACTCGTCTTAGTTAAGGGAATAACGTAGTTTAATATGAAAAAACGGTGAAGTTTTCCTTTAACTGCTGACAATATTATACAATACCTACCAATACCTAAAACTACTTGTGTACCGTACGTGATCTATGGAAGATTGGTCAAATCTAGCAAGTAGGAAAGTTTGACATTTGAAAAGCCAGCGAAAGTTAATGTTACTTTTGAGATAGTACAAGTATCTCGTATTGATGCATTTAACTAGCCTAGAAATCTAGACGCACCCTAGCGGCAAAAAATATGTTTTGCCTAGCGGGATTTGTCTAGGGTCGCAACGTTAAGGCCAAGCCTGCGTTCGACGCCAAGTCAGTCGGTCCAATCAGAACGCTCTATCTGTGTACGGAATCCTTGAGCCCGCCTTTGGCTTCTGATATTGACGCCAGGGGGCTGGCCGATGCATCCTAGTTCGACGAGTTGGGTGTGAGACAGTGTTGCACAACCATAGAGAAAAACGAAAGATGGATGAGGCTAATGAAGCGCGCTCGTTTTAATCGGCTTTGGAAGAGTTAGTCTTTTCTTTGAAGGTTGAGCAGAAAGAAGCACTCAAGTCAAGTTTTAAAGAAGGATGTATTTGCTGTTTTGCCGCTCGGCTACGATTGGTCACAAATGCTGGCCAATTACGTGCAGAGGCAGTTTGAAAGACAACTGTTCATCCCACCCACATGCTTCAGCTCTGTGAATGGTCCGACCCCAGACTATACATTTCTGTATAATTGGCTTGCCAGGCTAGCATTTAACAACAACTTGGATGAACGCCTGCTTTTACAAGGCGGAAATATTTCACCGCAAAACAGACGTGTGCTTTCATCAGCATGGGAATACCTAACTAGCCGCATTTTTCACTTCTCCTCCCATCTCTTTCACAAAACCCCTGACCCTCCTATGAATGCATATGCATGACATAGAAA